>NC_140956.1:94074277-94621777 GCF_014529385.1 Adiantum capillus-veneris | reverse complement strand
GATTCGTAGAGGTTTGAAACATGCATGGATGTGGATTTCAAATATAATATATGGATATGATGGAAAAAACAGGTTAGAACATAAACAATTTATGGAATTCAAAATAGTGTCAGGTGTATATAAATATAAAATGGATAAATAAATATATAAAAATATAAGGAATCAAATGAGGGGGCCCTCATTTGCTTTTCTTGATGTAGGATTATTTACAAGAAGTAAAGAAAAATGCATGTAGAAAGATGATAATTTAGTAAAAGGGAACGACTAAATTAAAGGTATTTTTGTGAATTTTCTCAGAGTGGGTTCACACCAGGATTTAACGAGGCTTGCATGAAAATATTTATTTATATAATAAATAGTGTGCACACTGGTAATAAAAATTATGGTATGGTACCAAAAAGGAAACTTTAGCGTCCTTTTTTCTTGATTTTCAAATAGATCTCATGTGCTTGAAAGAAAGGATCTATAAAATTCCCTTTAAGGTGAATTTGTACACTAGTTAGTAGATTTCTTAAAAATTATCTTATATATTCGACCCTACAAGGATAAGCAAATTGAATCTGAATTATAGTCGCACAAATCTACATTTAAATTTTGCAAAGAATAGGCACAATAAGCGTTTTAAAAAAAATCCAAAGGCCTAGGAGATAATTTCAGATTGCTCATTTTATACCAATGCTATGTAATTATGTAGGCTTTTACTCAAAGAAAAAAAGCTTGAGCGTGGAAAATAAACCCTCTATGAATGTCTCCTTCTTTAGAAATTTTGCATCATCCTTGGGCTTAGCAATACTCCTTACCCATATAGGCCAAAGACCTAGAAACTCCTCCTTGTAGGTGTAGTAGTCATCCATGTCTTTTTTCTTGTGGGCAACAATGTCTTGCCATAGTTTCTGAGTATTTTTGGGTTTGAAGAAATATCGCTTGAAGTGATCCAAAACCTCCCTATAGATCTCTCTAACTTCCTCAAACCAAGAAGAAAACCAAGTACTAGTATCTTTCCTCAAAACTACCTCAAACATTTTTGAGCATTCCTCATCTCCTATCACCCTTTTTGCGTAGCAAGCCATTTTGAAATTTTCTAAAAATAACTTGGCATCCTCACCAAGCTCTCTAAAAAAGAGAGGATATCCTAACATTTGGCATTGGGCCTCCATTGAATCAATTTCAAAGTGACAACACGTTTCTTTTTTTTCTTCTTTCTTAAAAAGATTTACACAATAATTCTTTCTAAATTGCAATCTATTCTACAATAAAATCAAAACATTCACATCAAATGATCTATGATAGTCAACGAGAGGCAGGATGAGAGAGTTTGGTGACGCGACGATTTCTCCTACTCGTTGAGCACTAAACATGAATACCATATGTTGTTGAAAATGGATATTTCTACTAGCTGCAACATTTATTCTAATGTGTGAAGTGAAATGGAAGGGAGAAACCTCTATTCTTGGGTCATTATCCATGGTGTATGCATGATCTAAAGCTTAAAATAGAACAAAAATATATACGTCCAAACTAAGGTCGTACCTAATGAGAGGCAAAATAAAATGATTTATTGAAGCATTTATTTCAGCCACCCTAAGAGGACCTAAAATTCTACAAATTACATGTTCAAATTGCAAGTTAGTACTAGCAATGATGTGTATATTTTGCCTTGCAGTACGAGGAATGATATGTACCTTTTGCCTTGCAACGGGAATGAATGGGTCATACAAATTTTTGTGATTCATGCAAGCTACTTGATTGCTCTAAGGCTGAGCATTCACAACAACATACACAAGCCCTACTCATTGGAGGCAACAAAATTGAGACGGTACAGGGTGGGCAACAAGAGAGGCGACCTCTAAATACCCCTCAAGGCTCTTGTGTTGCTCAATTGGGGCTGGAGCCACCACAATCAAGAAAAAGAAGCAACACACCCATAGCCAAACAAGTCAAGGGGCACCACCTAGTTATGGGATGCGAACTAGGACGCAAGAGAGATTTTTTCACGACCAAAAAGAGGTGCAACAAAACACACACAAACAATCTCACACCAAGACACACACCAAATGGAGCAAGAGAGAGCTAGAGAAAAGGGAGGAAAGAGAGGAATGGAACTTGCCTAATACCTCCTTTGTGACTTACAAATGGAGAGGTTTGTTATGACGCTATCGTAGAGCTTTCATAAAACTAATCCATTGGTTAGTGAATGCTAAACATCACCATCACACACACAAACTGTCTTAGGGTTGTGGAACACCTCTCACCACCATACCCTCTTACAATGAGCAAGAACATGGCAATGAAAACACACTAATCACTTTCTCAGATGAATTTAAAAGACAAAACTTAAAAGGTCCAAGTCACCTTGCATTTGCCAAAGAGCTTTACACAAGTGGAAGGACGAAGATTTTGAAGCCAAGCATGCCTTTGAAGCACCAAAACCTCAATTGATAGTGGAAGAACATGTATAATAGTGGTTTGAGATAAGACACTCATACTCTCTCACTTTGCAATGTGTAAGATCACTTATCTTCTCTCACACCAAGTGTGAAGCTCACAAGGTGATTACACCTAATTCTCTTCTCGCGTATAGAGTGTTGAGGTACTTTGTGAGTTATTGCAGATGGTTTACAAGAAGAAGAAGGGTCTTTTTATAGGTTGGAAACCTCTCATTAGGGTTATTGATAAACCGATTTTATAAGCTTATCAAATCAAGATTACAATTTTTTTAAATATCAAATCATTGCGGGCCTTCTTTGTTTTCTTTATTCATGGATGTGGGCTCAAGAGAGCGCAAAATTGATGGTAGATAAGGTAAAAGTAGAGTTTTAAAGAGAGAGAGAGAGAGAGAGAGAGAGAGAGAGAGAGAGAGAGATAGAGAGTTTTACTATATGTACATGTCTTGAGGTGAGGTGCCTTTTAAGGTTAGGTTATTGGATGTTTGTGTTAGGAGGTTAGTAGTTAGTACTAGTAATCACTAAATATGATACATTTACAATGGATAGAAGGAGTTGAATAGTTGAAGGAAGATAGGTGAATGAAGTAAGGAAATCCTTTTCATGGTGAAGCTTTGAAGAGATTGGACTCACCTTTGTGCAGCTCCTCAGAAATGACCATCGGTCCTCTTCTTCTTATTCTCTTCCTTATGCCACCGCCACCAAGGTTGATTACCGTCCAGTTTTCTTCCATTTTGCTTAAGAAAATGCCAACTCTGCCTTGTCAAAAAAATTATGTGTCCCTTGCTCCTAGAAAAGAGAACGATGACTGGAAAAAATTCTCTATGTTCAAATGTAAGCACTTTATATCCTTGGTACAAGAAAGTAATGCTCACCTTGTAGTCGGGCTAAGAATTTGGTGGACTTGAATGCCTTGAAGATGTATACATTCTAGTGGAATACTACTATGGATGGCTACAAAGAGGATGAAGGCACTCATCAAAGTGAGATGGAGGAAGACAATAAGAGGGAGACTACGGAAGAAGTTTCTCTAAAAGTTGAAGAGTTTGTCCCTCTCTCTCAATGATGGAGGGACTTAATGTTCGGTCTTAGAACATGAAGGACATCAAATCGGCAAAAAAGAGCACCCTTTTTTGGTAGGAAGTAAGAAAGTCTATTTACAAATTTCTATGTGGTCCAAGAGTATCACTTGGAGGCCACCTCTTGCAAAAAAAACAAGCAAATTATAGGGAAAATTTGGTGTTCTATGGGGAGTGACCTATTGGATGTAGTGGGGTACCTACCATTGTAGGATAGGGATCTTGAATTGCAAATGGTGTTGAATTATGCTTTAGGGAGAGTCTTAAGTGTGAGGATTATGTGGAAAAATTAATATCTCACCATAAATAAAATATATGGCCCTTGCAATGCTAAGGGAAGAGCTAAACTATGGCTGGATTTGAGGAAGAAGCCTTTTGAAAAACATTGGTGTATCATGGGAGATTTTAATATGGTGGAGTCTAGACAAGGAAAGTTTAGATAGCCTTTTGACAAGCTCAAAAAACGGCAAAATGGAAGGCTCTCTATGAGAAATGGACACTGACCAACTTATGGAGTGTTGGTCCATGGAGTAGCTCATTGGGCTTGACATACACTAGCCTCCAATATACCAACACAACCTCTTGTCTCGATAAGTGTGACATCTTGCACTTGGTATACCAACACGACCTCTTGTATTTATAAGTGTGACCTCTCGCACCAAGTGCGAGAGGTCACACCAAGTGCACAAGGGCAATCAAGGGCTAGCCTACAAATGAAGTCCTTTATGGCTTATATTCTTGGGTGATGTTTCTACCACCCTACAACTTGCTAACTTTTGGAGAATCTTTGTATACTTTCATATCCAAAATCTTTGGCCCCATGATAGCCAATCTCCACACCTATTTTGCCGGCTATTCAACGATGGAGCTAAATAACAACATAGATATCCAACTACTCAATGAAGGGGAGAAGAAGCTACTGATTAAGTAATAAGAAGCACTCAAAGTTCCGCACAAGCATCACAAAGCGTGGAAGCCACCCACTACCTCGCTATCAAATAGCTATTTCACAGATGACATAGGCTAGTAGGAGAGAATGTTAGCACATAAGCTAATAGGGTGACTATTGCCTAGCATTTTTTCAAGCCAAGGATTTTAATTTCAACTTTATTAAGGAATGAAAATCTCACTGATTCCAAACCTTTTACTTTCTTTTATTCATGCAAAAATGTACAGTTGATATTTGGGGCTATGGGCTTTTAGATTGTAAGTATTTATTATCTAAATGTGATATGTAGTCCCATTCCACCTCAAGTCTGAGTCAAATTTTCATTTCTGAACCTTCACTAAGGTATAGAAGCCAATTTTAAAAACCTTTTAATTTTTTGCATTATGAAACATATGTCATAGTCTTTGAGCTCTATGTAGTCTTCCTCTAGTTTTTGTTGCTTATATCTTCCTCGTGTATTATCTATTTGGAGTAGCTTTATGCTTCTACGCATCCACAAGTGAAAGCTCTACACAAAAACAAAAGTCTATTGCAAATTGCAATGGTTTTGTGATTTTTTTGTCATTAATCCTCTTGCTAATCAGATCATAACTCAAGAGTTAAGCATAAAAACTACATTTTAGCTATAGAAGGGATACTGGGGCATTAAGGTAGAAAAGTCTCTTGCGATGATTTTGTGATTTTTTTGTTGCTAATCAGTTGATAACTCAATATTTAAGCATAAAAAATTCATTTTAGCTATTGGAGGGGTATTGGGGCATCAAAGCTAAGCATTTAAGTGCATTTTAGACCAAAACAAACTAACTCAAATTTGTCCTACTGATAATAATCATTTTTCTATTTCAAGTGGTCAAAAAGTGGATTTGGAACCCTAAGCATGTGCATTTAGTCTTTGTCTACTTATCCTATAAGTTTGGTTCAGTTTGGAGCATGATCCTACTCGGGTGGTTCTAGCTCCATGCGCTTCACACACCACGCACACACATGCATGCACACTACCAATAAAGGCACACACAACAAAAGGATCTCGCGCTCAGTCTCCCTCTCGGCATAGCACACAAGGAGGTGTCTATCTTTACAAAGCCTCTACCCCACGTTGACTTGATAGATACTAGATATTCTCTCTCTCTCTCTCTCTCTCTCTCTCTCTCTCTCTCTCTCTCTCTCTCTCTCTCTCGATTTTAAGAACTCTTTCCAGCTACATTTGGCAAGCTTAAGTGGGCCATTAAAGGAAATATAGGGTAGCGTAAAAGAATTGATCACTTTCACTCTGCTCAAAAAAGGGAGAAGCACAAATTCCCATCTTTGCATCTTGCTCATCACCTTCTCCATGCATGACCCATAGAAATCTTTGCTTGTGATTCACGTCCACCCCCAAAGGGGCTCCCAGGTGTCATAAGATCTTCCCTTTTGACGCTACTCCCCAGTCCACATTGATGGATCGAATGAGTCATTCTAGGAGAGAAATATCAATCTTGATTTTTCAATACTACACTTTGACACGGATGTTATTTCATATGTCTATACAATCTCTAGAGTCTTCCTAATTACCTGATGGCACGCTTTGAGGAAGAGTAGGGAGTCATCCAAAAAATCTTCACCAAAAGTTGGTCGTTGTTCGCCAAAATTTATAGGAGTTGTTTTATTTATTACAAGAAAATTCATGATGTTAAAGACTATAGAAAGAAGAAATCAAATGAGAAGAATGGCACCATGAAAGCTTCATGGAAGGAAAGAGAATCTACCAACAATGATGAGGCAGTGCTTGAACTATGGGTCGGTATGCTCATCAACACAAACTCCATTTGCTGATGATTCTTGGATTCTAGATATAGTGGAGCATCTCGACACATGAATAGTAAGAAAGATTTGTATAGTTCCAGGGAGCCTCTATAGAAACCCATTAGTGTAATGGTTGGGATAATGCAAAATGTCTAGCAGTAGGGTGTGGAACAATTTCTATGTTAGTAGCTACAGAGGTAAAACTAATCAACTCTCTAAATGTCATGTACATCTCTAAATGTGTTGTACATGACACACATCAAGAAGAATCTAGTCTCGATTGTTGCAATCACTTATCGTGGTCTTGAAGTTCGTTTCAAGCAAACTAGAGAAGAAATCTTAGGTTCTCAAGGCAATACAATGGGAAAAGGATAAGCTGCAACAATCTTTACGAGATTTCTACCCTTATGGTAACTAGAGAAAAGGTACAACTCAGTTAAGGCATGAGGGATTCGATCACCTAAGTATTGTTGTGCTAGAAGAGATGCAGAGATCTGAGATGGTTGCACACATGCCTCAAATATCACATATGAATGAAGTATGTGAGGTTTGCATGATGGGCAAGAAACAAAGGTCGGCATTTCCACGAGAGACTAATAATCAAACACAGTCTCCTCTAGAGTTGGTACATGTCGATCTCTATGGTAAAATGTCTACTTCTACTTTGGGTGGATCTTTCTATTTTTTGCTATTAGTTGGCCACTTTAGTAGAAAGATATCTTTGCTTTTTTGAAAACCTTAGGAACTTAAAACAAGATGATCTATTAAGCGGATTGGTTCACTCTACTCATCAAATCATGGAGGGTAAATTGGTCGAAAGAGAAGTGTGCAAATAACATTTGGGAGGTAAGATGGCCAAGGTCAATGAAGATCTTACCTTGGAGGTACTATGGAGGGCGATCCTAACTAGGAATAAGATTCTTGCAAGAGGAGTTGGCATGTCATAAAATCTAATATCTAACCAACCCAAATGATATTCTCATATTAAATTGATCACTTAATGTGGGAGAATAAACGGGAACAAGTGTTAAGATATAGATATGTGCTTATAGATCTATCTCAACACGGGGCCAATAGTAAAGGGGCCCAAATGGGAGATGGTCTATCAAGAGCAAGGCTAACCAATGGAGCATAAGACCTTAAGGTTAGCTTCATTGAAGACCTCCAATAATGTGTGTAAAAGTCCTTTGACCTTAGGTAAGCTAGGGTTCAGCTTGAGGTGGGAACCCGGCCCAAACTCAAGGTGCTTGTCGTGCTTGAGGTGCTTGTCCTTCTTGAGGTTCTTGTCATGCTTGAGGTGCTTGATTAAGATGCTTGAGGTGCTTGACTGGCTCCATGCTTGAGGTGCTTGACTTGGTGCATGATTAAGGTGCTTGAGGTGCCTTGAGAAACTTGCCTGAGATGCTTGTGGGAGCACCCCCTACTTCAAGTGCTGGGTCATGCTTGATGACTAAGGGGCTTGCTCATCCAAAGTCAAAAAGACCCCTACAAGGAGGGGGGCGAGCCTACAAGGGGGGGGGGGGGGGGGATGAGAGAGAACACACACACACACACACACACACACACAAGGGAAGCCCCAACTTGAAGAGGCAGCAAGGACACTTGTCAAGTTCCTCCTCATGTTGCCCTCATGGTGTGCCTGAAACCTATTGGTTGGCCACCCAAGGGGTCCAATGATAATAAAGGATATTTAATTAATTGATTTTGCATTTATCAAGTCCTCTCTCTCAAAGGGGAAAGGGGGACACTTGTCCCAAGGCTATCCCTGTTGCTTGTAATGGCTCCTACTTGTGATTGGCTAGGCCTGGAGGGGTCCAATGAGCTTCAAGCATGAGCTACAAGGGGGGGTCGACCCAAGCAAGCTAGGGGGGTGCTTAGGGGGTATACTCACCCACACACACTCACAAACACTCTCATTGTGTACTATGCAAAGTGCAAGAGCTCCCTCTCTTTCTCCAAGCAAGTAGAGGTTGAGAGCCTACACCAACACTCTTGGCTATGGAGTGCAAATCCATCCAAGAGCCATGCTTCAATGCTTGAGCTTGCCATCTATTTCTTCTTCATTACTATGCTATTATGTATGCTAGCACAAGAGTTATGATAAGTGAGGAACTAGCTCTTTCTCGTATGAAATGTTTCTTCTTCCTCTTCCCTACCCTCATTCCCTGCTAGCTCTCTCCACCTTCGAAGGTGTTTGAGGTCTTGGGACTAAGGCTTGGTATAGTTAAAGCTTTCTTCAACTTTAGGTTATGCTATGATGGTGATGCATGAAGCTTTCTATCTTCATTGCTTCACCTAGGTCACAAGGAACACAAAGAATGTATTGTAACAAGTCTCTCTTTATGGGAGAAATAATAATACAAATGCCTATTGGAGGGGGGACCGGATCCACATAAATCCGGTCCTCAACTGTTGTCATGTTCTCTAAATTCTCTCTCTTGCAAAAGTATTGTCTATGCCAAGTTAACTAATTGCTATGATTATGTTGCTATCTTCAATTATGTCAACCCGCTATGCTCACAAAATCATTTCTAGAAAGTACTCTCATTAAATTCCGCTACTCTCAAATTGAATAGGCAAATTCCATTACATTGGTATCAGAGCATTTGGTTTCTCTTTTCTTGCTTAAGAAGAGAGGTCCTTAAGTAGCCTATAAATGGTTGATGTTGTTAATTATAATAGAGTAAGTGGAACTGGGATCTAATATCGGTTTTGGTAAGCCCACTATGTGGGGGATGGTGCACACCTCGAGAGCTTTGGACTTAATAATGGAGTCTTTTTAGACTTGCCTATGGCTTTACCATTATTGAGCCATAAGAAGTCCGAAAGGAGCTAGCCCTTGGCAACTCTGCTATGTTAGACCTACTCCTTTACTCTCTATAATTAACCACTTTGAGCCGTGGGTGTAGATACTTAAGAGCCGATTTTCAAAGGCTAAGAGGAGTGGCAACTAAGGTTTTGTATTGCCAAAGCATACACTAAGTATAAACATAAATTTTGTTAACATGGCTGACAATAATCAAGAGAGTAGAATGAACATTGATAGCTTTGATTTTGCACATGAAGGTGCTAATGATGATGCTCCCATGTTTGTGAATTATCTCATCACTAGGTTGCAACAAGCTATGGGCAACCCTGCTTTGCAAGCCAAAGTTACTCAACAACTTCGTGCTTATGTAATTTCCCTTCCTCTCCCAGAGGAGAGAGATCTTAGGAGGCCTCTTGAAGAGACCTCCAAAAGAAGACTCTCTCCCATTCGAGAGGAGGAATCCAAAGAGAAAGAAAGCAATGACAGTCTAAGTTCTTCTAAAGATGTGGCTCCACGAAGACGGCGGTCTAGACGATCGCCTACTCCTCCCAAGAGGAAAAGAGCAACCCATAGTCCTTCTCCTCATCACTCTGAAAGGCAAGAGAGGAAACAAAGGAAGAAAAGGGCTAGGAAGAGGTCACCCTCTTCTCCTTCTTCTTCACCTTCCTCCTCTTTCGATGAAAGTTATGGCTATTCTCCTAGAGAATACAAGAGGGGAGGACATCGCAAATCATTTCCTGCATGGCGAAGGTCACAAAAGCTAAAGAAGTTCAAGGAGGGAGGAAAGAGTATCTCTTTTCTCACCTATGATGGCACCTTTGGTGCTACCGACAAAGTGTTGGCCTTCATCCAGCAATTTGATGCGGCCTTTGGGGACGAGGGATTCACAGAGTCCTCCAAGCTACGCCATGTAGCTATTCACTTCCAAAAATCAGCTCGTCAATGGTGGGCTAGCCTTCGTGGCAATGGAGAAGCCCCAAAGACATGGAAAACTCTACGAGTTTCCATCATGAAGCAATTTCTTCCAAGTGATACTAAAGATAAAGTTCTTACCGAATGGCGCGGCTTGAAGCTTCTGTCTCATGAGTCTATCAACAAGTATGTAGACAAGTTTTGGGATTTACATCTCAAAGCTACTGTCTTTCAAAAGATAGACTTTTCCGAGCAAAGACAACAATTTTGTGCGGGATTACCTGAAGAGATGGCCGAATACATCAACTCTCAACGGCCCGGTACTATTACCGAAGTAATCCACCACACCATGGTTGATTCACGCATCAATTTCCATCAAGGGGCTAGACGTAATGTCAAGCCCATGGAAAACAAAGATAAAAATGATGCAAAGGGGAAATCCAATGCTCAAAATAATTCCCAAGGCACTTCCAACAACAACAATCGGTCCAAGGAGAAGGGAGTTTACAAAGGTAAAAACAAACTCTCTCCTGAAGAGCTTGAAGCTTTTCGCAAGGACCATAAGTGTTTCAAGTGTGGGGAGCAAGGACATGGCTATCGTTCTTGCCCCAAGAAGAATACTCGCAATGAGACTCCTAGGGCTTCCACCATCGAAGCTCCAAAAGAGGATGCTCATTGCAAAGGATCATCACTTTCCTATGCGTGGGGAAAGGTAAGAGAGCATGATGCCTTTATCTTGTTTGACCCAGGCTCTACTCTCAACTTCATATCAATAGAGTTGGCCACCAAGTTGGGCATTCAAGCTTTTGAGATGGGAGATATAGTAACAGCTAATGCAGCTTTCAAGGGACAACAAGCCTCCGTTACTCCCTTGATTGGGAAGTTGAGGCTTCATGTCCAAAGCTATGTCGACAAAGAAGACTTCTTCATCTCTCCTCTCCAACATCAGAATGTTATCCTAGGGGCACCATGGTTTGATCGCATGGCTGCCAACATGAAGTTCCCTGAAAGGAGAATTTACTTCACCTACAGGGGAAAGAACATGTATATAGATGCTAGTGAGCGTGGTCTCACTATTCCACTTGTAAATCCTCTTTCTTTTGATAAATCAATGAAGAGCTCAGTTTCTGCGTACATGATTTATGTCAAAGAGTCTCTAAAAGCTAATAATGTTTCATCAAATGAAAATGATAGGAATCAAGAAGAGTTAGACTTGTCTACTTTTCTAAAAGGATTCCAAGATGTGTTCATCGATGATATCCCTATGGACCTACCTCCAAAACGAGGGGATGATGACCATCGTACTGAGATCCTTCCAGGAAGCTCACCGCCTAACAAACCTCCTTATCGAGTCTCACAAGCTCAACAAGAGGAGATTATGAGGCAAGTACAGGAATTGGTAGACAAAGGGATGGTGAGGCCTAGTTCCTCTCCCTTTTATTCTCCAGTCCTTTTAGTGCAAAATAAAGATGGTACATACCGTATGTGTGTGGACTATCGAGCACTAAACCATATCACTATCAAAAACAGATTTCCCGTGCCTCGGGTAGAAGATCTGTTTGATAAGCTACAAGGCTCTACCTACTTCAGTAGGATTGACCTTAAGAGTGGCTATCATCAAATAAGGATAGTGGATGAAGATATCCTAAAGACCGCGTTTCGCACAACATTTGGTCTTTATGAATATCTAGTCATGCCTTTTGGCTTGACTAATGCACCAGCTACTTTCAATCTTCTCATGGAGAAAATTTTTAGACCATATCGTAAATTCACTAGAGTGTTCTTTGATGATATCATCATCTACTCCAAGTCTTTGGAGGAACATAAGCAACATCTCCAAGTTATTTTTCAAGCCTTGAGGGAGAACAAACTTTTTCTCAACCAAAAGAAAAGTGAATTCTTCCTTCAAGAGATTCAATATCTAGGTCATATTATCTCTCACGATGGTATTCGTATGGATCCATCAAAGTTAGAGGTAATAAAATCATGGCCTAACCCAAGGAATCTACATGAACTAAGAAGCTTTATTGGTATGTGTGCATACTATAGACGCTTCATAGCAAAATTCTCTCAAGTAGCAGGACCACTACACGACTTAACAAAGAAGAACGTTAAGTTTGTATGGACTGCTAAGGAGCAAAATGCTTTTGAAAAACTCAAAGAGAAGCTTACTTCCCAACCAGTCCTCGTGCTTCCAGATCTCTCAAAGCCATTTGAGGTCCAATGTGATGCTTGTGGTGATTGCCTTGGAGCGGTTTTGCTTCAAGAAGGGCATGCCATAGCATATGAGAGCCGAAGGCTCAATAGTGATGAACGAATCTTGGGCATTTATGAGAAAGAGATTTTAGCTGTTCTACATGCCCTAGACACATGGAAGCACTACCTATTGGGGACTCCATTTATCCTACGAACCGACCACCAAAGTCTCAAGTATTTCATGACGCAAACCAAGCTTTCCGACAAACAAATGAGGTGGGCAAATTTTCTTTCACAATTTAATTTCCATATTGCTCACATAGCTGGTAAGCACAATCAAGTTGCCGATGCACTTTCACGACGACCAAAAGTTAATGCGGTGTCTATAGCTACTCACAATGATCTATCCTCTATGACAGATGAGTATACTACTGACCCTGACTTTAGAGACATAATGTCAGCCCTTGCTTTGGGGAAGAAAGAGGAACCATTCACCTTGCAGGATGGTTATCTTCTCCACGGCAATAGGCTATGTGTTACCCATTCCCTTCGTGAGAAGGTTATGTATGAATCCCATGCTCCTCCATATGTAGGGCATAGAGGTATTCAACCTACTCTCCGAGGAGTAGAGACATATTTCTATTGGCCTACCATGAAAGTGGACATACAAGAGTATGTTTCAAAATGTGCAGTATGCCAAAAGACCAAGTATGATAGAGGGAAGCAACCTGGATTACTCCAGCCATTGCCTATTCCACATTCACCATGGGAGAGTATATCCATGGATTTCATCTTTGGATTATCCAAGTCTATCCATGGGAATACAGGAATATGGACAATAGTCGACAGGTTTAGCAAGCAAGCACATTTTATTCCTGTCAAAAAGACTATTAAGGCACATCAAATGGCAACTCTCTTCATATCTCAGATTTTCAAGCACCATGGATTACCCACATCCATCGTGTCAGATAGAGATCCTAGAATGACCAGTAATTTTTGGAAAGGTCTCTGTGAAAATCTAGGAACAAGATTGAATTTCTCTTCGGCCTATCACCCACAAACGGATGGCCAAAGTGAGATAGCCAATCTTACGATACTCGATCTACTCAAGACTTATGTTACCGAAGTATATCAACGCTCACAATGGGAAAAGTATTTACCTCTAGTAGAGTATGCCTACAATAAAACTGTCCATACTTCTACGGGGAAAGCACCTTTCGAGATCATAGAGGGAAGCCCTAAAAGTCCCTTGCTACTCAAAGTACATGGGAAGATCTTCGCCGCCGATGAGTATAGCCGTGACCTACAAGAATCTTTTCAAAAGATTAGGGAGGCTATAGCCATCTCTCAACAAAGGCAAAAAGTTGCTGCTGATAAGCACAGAAGAGCCTTAATGTTCAAAGAAAATGATTGGGTCTTACTCAAGTTTCCTAAGGCTCGATTAAGGCAAACAATGGGCAAAAATCCTACGGGCCATCAAAAGTATTATGCTAAACTAGCAAAAAGATACTATGGTCCTTTCCAAATCTTGAAGCCCATCAATGAGATGGCTTATCAACTCAAGTTGCCCAACCATTGGCTTATACACAATGACTTTCATGTAAGCCTACTTAAGCCCTACAAAGGAGAGCCACCAACTGAACCAATTATTGAAGACCCTCCCGAAGTTGAAGACCAAGAAGAGGTGCTACAACCCGAAGCTGTCCTTCGGCATGAAGACAAGGTACTACGACATGGTAAGATAATCCGACGGTATCTTATTAAGTTCAAAAATTATCCTTTTGAAGATGCTAGATGGATGCAAGGAGTACAACTTAAGGATAGTATGAACCTTGTCAATGCTTACAATGCTACATTAGAGTAAGCAAATGTACAAATTTCTTTTAAATGACTCATGTTTTTTTCTTATAAGACTAGTCCTCTTTTTAATTGTGCACAAATTTAACTAGTATGCATGCTTAGAATCATGTTTGTGATGACGACGTCTCTCAAACACCAAGTAGAATTTGTCACTCTACTTTGGGAGAATGAAATGGACTAAAGAGCAGACATGCTTGCGGCAGCTATGTCTCCCAAGCACCAAATGGATTAGTCATCCATCTTGGAAAGATGTCGTAGGGTAAAAAAGGGATCCTCTACCCGCTAAGTACGATTGACTAATGACTAAGGATTTATCTCTTCTACCTCATAGTCGAGGACGACTATGATTTCAAGAGAGAGGTAATGTCATAAAATCTAATATCTAACCAACCCAAATGATTTTCTCATATTAAATTGATCACTTAATGTGGGAGAATAAACGGGAACAAGTGTTAAGATATAGATATGTGCTTATAGATCTATCTCAACACGGGGACAATAGTAAAGGGGCCCAAATGGGAGATGGTCTATCAAGAGCAAGGCTAACCAATGGAGCATAAGACCTTAGGGTTAGCTTCATTGGAGACCTCCAATAATGTGTGTAAAAGTCCTTTGACCTTAGGTAAGCTAGGGCTGAGCTTGAGGTGGGAACCCGGCCCAAACTCAAGGTGCTTGTTGTGCTTGAGGTGGTTGTCCTGCTTGAGGTGCTTGTCATGCTTGAGGTGCTTGATTAAGATGCTTGAGGTGTTTGACTTGGTGCATGATTAAGGTGCTTGAGGTGCCTTGAGAAACTTGCATGAGATGCTTGTGGGACCACCCCCTACTTCAAGTGCTTAGTCATGCTTGATGACTAAGGGGCTTGCTCATCCAAAGTCAAAAAGATCCCTACAAGGAGGGGGGCGAGCCTACAAGGGGGGGGGGGATGAGAGAGAACACACACACACACACACACACACACACACACACACACAAGGGAAGCCCCAACTTGAAGAGGCAGCAAGGACACTTGTCAAGTTCCTCCTCATGTTGCCCTCATGGTGTGCCTGAAACCTATTGGTTGGCCACCCAAGGGGTCCAATGATAATAAAGGATATTTAATTAATTGATTTTGCATTTATCAAGTCCTCTCTCTCAAAGGGGAAAGGGGGACACTTGTCCCAAGGCTATCCCTGTTGCTTGTAATGGCTCCTGCTTGTGATTGGCTAGGCCTGGAGGGGTCCAATGAGCTTCAAGCATGAGCTACAAGGGGGGGTCGACCCAAGCAAGCTAGGGGGGTGCTTAGGGGGTATACTCACCCACACACACTCACAAACACTCTCATTGTGTACTATGCAAAGTGCAAGAGCTCCCTCTCTTTCTCCAAGCAAGTAGAAGTTGAGAGCCTACACCAACACTCTTGGCTATGGAGTGCAAATCCATCCAAGAGCCATGCTTCAATGCTTGAGCTTGCCATCTATTTCTTCTTTATTACTATGCTATTATGTATGCTAGCACAAGAGTTATGATAAGTGAGGAACTAGCTCTTTTTCGTATGAAATGTTTCTTCTTCCTCTTCCCAAACCTAATTCCCTGCTAGCTCTCTCCACCTTCGAAGGTGTTTGAGGTCTTGGGACTGAGGCTTGGTATAGTTAAAGCTTTCTTCAAGTTTAGGTTATGCTATGATGGTGATGCATGAAGCTTTCCATCTTCATTGCTTCACCTAGGTCACAAGGAACACAAAGAATGTATTGTAACAAGTCTCTCTTTATGGGAGAAATCATAATACAAATGCCTATTGGAGGGGGGACCGGCTCCACATAAATCCGGTCCTCAATTGTTGTCATGTTCTCTAAATTCTCTCTCTTGCAAAAGTATTGTCTATGCCAAGTTAACTAATTGCTATGATTATGTTGCTATCTTCAATTATGTCAACCCGCTATGCTCACAAAATCATTTCTAGAAAGTACTCTCATTAAATTCCGCTACTCTTAAATTGAATAGGCAAATTCTATTACATGGCATCAATGCAAAGCTGCTTTGGAGGATTCCTTGTACCTGTTTAAAGGTTTCCCTTTATGCGGCCTTGCCACCAAAGTCCGCAAATGGGTGCAAAAGACATGGAAGGTGCTCCATTTTTAGGAATGACTTAGTTTTGGGAGGGAGAATATCTGAAAAAAGATTTGGAAAGCTTGACACTTTCAGGTCTTTGAGGAATCGTTTGTGGTAGCTCAATTTAAGGATATTGTATGTGAAAGCACGAAGCTTTTATACTTAATAGGATTTAGAGTAGGTTCAGAAGACAGAGAATGGAATCGTGCATTAAGTTGCATCGGTTGCTCAAGTTATGTCCTCTAGGGGAGAACAAGCCACCGGCCTACGATAGAAGATGTTGGATAAAGATAACTCATGGTCTGGTGCTTATGAATTGTACAACCCCTTCTTGGAAAAGTTGTCTCCTCAATGCACATGTAGTGCTTGAGGTTCTTTGTATATTCTTTGTTGAGTTAATATAACATCTTCACTCACATGTTTGAGTATGGCAAAAGAAAAAATGGGGTCCATTCCAAAGTAAGCCTAAGCTATTAGTCAAAAGTGCCCTTAGATGACCTTCCTCAATTTGAGCCAACACACGGTACCCTCTCCCTAGATTGTTAGAGGAGGGCCTTTTAGTGGGTATGGGGCATCCCTATGCATTCGAGAGGGCCTTCTATTTGTGCCTCAAGAGGGTGTATAAGGTAGCGCTCTAAGAAGAGTCGCTCAACTATCATGACACGGTTCCGAGGTCATTTCCACTTGCCTCAACGATTGATGCGATTTGCTAGAAATATGCATGCTTCACATTATGTGGCCCAACATATAGTATCCAACGGGAAAAGGACACGAATATTCACATCCATCACTTTATTTGCGTTCTGCAGCAGGACGTGACGCAGGTAAAACGTGTCTAAAGGGAGAGAGAGAGAGAGAGAGAGAGGCCATGAGTGAAGAACGTTGGGCAAGCGTGTGTTGGGCGCAGGGGAGTTCGGATTAAAGTGGACTCTGCCGTTTTGGCAGGGCTCGGGGGCGGACATACCTACCTTTTCAAAGGCTGGTGAACAGCCAGAGCTGGACGAGGAATGAGCTCTCACCAGCTCACGCTCGTCGCCTCGCAGCTTGGCATGACAGCGGCCTCCCACCGGCCCACGTCCGGCCTCCCCCGAATCCCCCCTCCCCATCCCATTCCATTGGACAGCACGCACCTTGCCCTCTCACAAGGACATCTCCCCTCCTCTTACTTTTTCACTCCCTTCCTTTCAAGCTCGACCTCCCCTTGACTATGGCTGTACCACAGGGCGATGGGCAGTTGCGTTTTTGGTGTGAACATCTTTTGGATCCTTTTACACTCCACTTCGCCCTCTGACGAATTTAAATGAAGCTTGTTGATTCGTGCCACATGGCAAAGTGGCTTATGGCCAGCAAATTTTCCCCCCTGTTTTTGATGTAGTACTTATAAGATGGGTAGGGGGCATGCATTTTCTTTTTTTCCTTTTTCTTTTTAGCAAAACCCACAATAGGTGGGTGGAAGAAATATATTAAAACCAAAAAGAATACATCTCCGTCCGTGCTCATACCAAGCCACGGAGCCAGACAAGTCCAACCAACTCCAATCAGCCAAACACAGTATAGCCATCCTATCTAGAGGCTGCCACAGTTTATACATGAGCTACACCCCATCCATAAATACCTCCATAGGAGAAACCATACAACATACCGAAGTACACTGGCTATAAGGGAGCCACCCGACTAGAAGGTCAAGCTAACTAGGGATACTACAATAGAGCAGAAGAGCCGGCCGAGAGGGCGGGGCCCACCAAGGAGATCTTAAGGGAACCACCAAGCGAGGACAAAGTCCGCCAGACGAGAGCCCCCAAGACCACCACATAGAGCGGATAGAGAAGAAAACGCCAAAACACAGCCGCATCCGGAAGAGGCTGAGAGCCAGATGGCAAGGCCACCATGTGCAGGGAGTCTGCCATCCTCCCTCCACACCTCAAACATCCGCGCCCCCAACGAGAAGACCTGATCCACTTAACAAGAACTGAACCACTTGACGAGAATCACCTCCGAACCTGCCAGCAAACATCCCGACCAACCAGGCCTTAAGGAGGCCACGTCCTATCTGAAGATGCCACCACAGTGCCAATAGCACGACCATCCCAGAAGACCACAAACCTACCAGTGCCGCCGAACAGAAGCCAGGTGAACAGCACCAAGCCACGAACCCACACAACATTACTGCAAAGTTTCCTCAACCAGACCTTGCGAGCGATTATCCCCTGCAAGAGGGGCGGGCAGCCGCACAGCCCGGATAGAAAAATATGAGCTTCCTCTAAGCGATCCCATCCTGCAAGGCCGGGCAGAAACAACCGAAGCCTCCATCTCCGGAGCCTTCCTGCTCCCAAACCCACATCACCCCAGCCCGACAGACCCTGAACCTGCAGATCATTCAGCTCTTTGCTTGTATGCATCGCCAAGCCCCCAGACAACCCACCTACGGGCCTCCCAACCCACGCGGCATTGTTGGAGCTGCTCGTCGCGGCGCATAGACACAATAGGGGAGGCACCCCGACCCTAGCTCTTCGGGAGGCATGCATTTTCTCTCATCGTCTTTTTTTTGTGTAGTAGCACGAACATTCCTGCTCATATGATACAATGAGCATCCGTGAGCGCTATTTGCGTTGCTTGGACGCATTCAAAACCATGACCCGGTCACGGAGGACAAATAATCAACCAACCTAGCTAGCTCCTTTGGACATCCTCTCCATCGTCATATGTATAATGAGTAGAATGTGACATGTGTAAAGGGTCACTTCCTCCTCCATATTATGTTAGTAGATGCAAGTCATTGTTGTGTGACT
This sequence comes from Adiantum capillus-veneris, assembly GCF_014529385.1. Classification (NCBI taxonomy): domain Eukaryota; kingdom Viridiplantae; phylum Streptophyta; class Polypodiopsida; order Polypodiales; family Pteridaceae; genus Adiantum; species Adiantum capillus-veneris. Next base: position 94,602,869 of record NC_140956.1, on the reverse strand, counting down.
TTTCACCTTATCAAGAAAAGTGTTCCTCTTAGACCAACCCAATTATAGTTATGGATGGGATGCAAAAATCCAAAATTGAACATCTAAATAGTGGGGGACCAAGTCAACAAGTTGCAATGACGATTTTTTCGCCTTCTTTAACAATTTGCACTGTTTCACAGGCCAAATTCTATTATCAACAACATGCATATAATCCAAATGACTTTTATTGTGCATATTTGAGCATAAATACTCTACTATGAAATCGAAATGAAGTGTAGAAACATCTTGATGGTTCCGAGTCAATTGCTTCTATGAAGTCAAGAACATGATGTATGAGATGTCAATTTGAAGATTGACAAGAAAAATTTGCCTCTTCATTGTGATTGAGAAGGTGACTTTTTTCATTGGGAACATTGACCTAACACCAAGTGCTTGGTCTTTAGCTCGACTTCCCTTTGAATGCATAAGGCTTAATCAGTATTCGCAGGACCATTCTTTCTCTCAAGCTGGTGCGTTAGTACAAAGAGCAGCTTGGGATGTCTTGGTTTTGAATGCAGGCTAATGTTAGCATTCTACCAGTCACTAATAATGAGGCTGACTTTGCAAATACTTGGGGTGTTGGTTTTGAATGCTTACCATTGAGGCTAACATTCCACTAGTCTACCACATTGACTACAAAATGACCAAAACATTTATAAACAATTGTCTATTCATGTCAAAAGATGTTCTTTTGACATGAATAGACAATTTTGACACCCTAAGAGGACGCAATGGTTCAAAAACTCCCGGCGAAAGGCTATTCTACCAAATGGTGTATGGAGAGCATTCCATTACAATTGGAATGCTATATGCACACTGTTTGACACAACTTCATCTAGACTTAACTCATTATATCATCAACATTTAAGGGTTATACTGCCTTCATGTTTTTTCAAGCCAAACAAATCCTAGAATGCCCTCTCTTTGCCATTTTGCACAGCCTCAATTTACACCCTCTATTTGCCATTCGCACAACCTCAATTTAAACCCTCTATTCGGCACAACCTCAACTTGGACCTTTTTATTACATTTTTTTCTTTTGGATGATTTCTAGCATTGTTTTAGTGATAGCCATACTTCTTTGATGGTGTCCAATCCTCTCATAAAAATTCTTGCAAAAATTGGATTATACAAAGTCTGCAACATACATAAGTTATCATTTTTTATGTCATTTATTTTAAAATTTTGAAATATAGAAAGTAGCGTATACAATGTGATATCTACTTATAGAAGTTTTAATTGTCCTTTGGACTTCTGCAATAAGTACCTACTTGTTTTAAGAAAATATTCTAGAGAGAGAATTTCAATTTCTTACAAGGCCCAACATCAAAGATTTCCTAATGCTTAATCAACCAAAAATTATCCCACTTAATAAGAAAAACAGTGCCAACTATACATTTGTAGTAGTAGGCCAATCACAATTAGAAGATGTTGAAGTGTTTATTCCTCAATAAGAATCAAGAGCATTTCCAAAGCTTCCAATCAAGTCGATGTAAATCTCCAAGTGTGTAGAAGCTATCAAGCTGAAGTTGCTAATGGCAATGTAGCACTCAAGAATAAAAATTCCCTAAGATGCAAGATTAGAGAGTTATATTATTTTATCATTTAAAACCCTGATGCAAATATTTAAAATTGAATAGGATCAATGTAGACAAGTATATTGGCATATTAATTGGTTTATGCTAAAGAATTAATTATTTTTATTGGCTTCAAAAATTGAAATGGACCATATATTTGCATGCCAAGTAGCATAGTTCTTTGATGACTGGTTAACTTTCCTTGCCAATTTGTACCCAAAGTTTTCCTTGAAGACTATAATCTCGAAAAGTAGTAGCAAATTGTTATATTAATTTGAGAATTTTTTTTCATTATTATCGAGGATTCCATCTTAAAAGAGGAAAGTTATCCTTCCTCTTCCTTCCTTAAACTTCTTGATACGAAGATCCCTCATTCAAGTAGCATCAAAGTGTCTATGCCCTCTACACTTAGGCCCTTTGAAAGACTATGTCATTGGAGATTATTTTTTTTCGATCAGATGAGCTTGACAATGAAGGAGAAATATAAGGAGACTTTTTATCGTCCTCCTTATCTGAGGTTTACTCTCATCTTCTTAAGTATGAGAAGAGGAATTGGGACTTGGGGATCTCTTCTTCTTAGAAGGACAAGGAGCTCTCTTGGTGCAATGTTTCCTTGTGCGAACCTCACCATTGGAAGTCACAAGGCTATCATCATCATCCATATGAGATCTCTCATGTCCATTAGAGATCCCTCTCGGGTAATTAGAGGGTATTTTTTTGGGTGGAGATCCATTTTCCTTTCATGAAGGGCTCCTTCCCCTTCCTTCATGAAATATCAATCCTCTCTCAGAAACTAAGGTCTTCTTAAAGTCTCTTGTTGAGTCTTCTAAGAAATTTCCCCCTCTAAATTAGTATAATGGAAATGGCCTATGAACTTTGAGAATAGCAGAATTAAGAGAATTAGAGTGAGCATTTTCATGAGACTACTTTGAGAACATAGATGGTGAACTTACTTACCAGTAGCAACATAACGATTATACTTAATTAACTTGGCATGAACAATACTTTTGCAAGAGAGAGAATTAGAGAACATGATAACAGTTGAGGACCGTATTTATGTGGAGCCGCTCCCCCCTCCAATAGGCATTTGTATTATAGATTCTCCCATAAAGAGAGACTTGGTAGAATACAATCTTTGTATTCCTTGTGACCTAGGTGATGCAATGAAGATGGAAAGCTTCATGCATCACGAGCATAACATAAACTTTGTAAAAGCATTAACCATCCCTGGCCTCAGTCCCAAAGCCTCAAAAACCTTCGAAGGTGGAGAGAGCTAGAAGGGAATGAGGGCAAGGAAGAGGAAGAAGAAGTAATAGATGAGAAAGAGATAGTTCCTCACTTATCATCACTCTTCTTGCATAGCATAGCATAATAGCACAATAATGATGATGAAGAGGATGTCAAGCTTCAGCATTGGAGCATGGCTCTTGGTTGGATTTGCATTCTATAGCCAATAGTGTTGGTGTAGGCTCTCAACTTCGTGTAGGCTCTCAACTTCTCAACAAGCTTGGAGAAGGAGATGGAGCTCTTGCACTTTGCACTTCACACAATCACACACACACACACACACACACACACACACACACACACAGAGAGAGAGGGAGATATACCCTACAAGCAAGCCCCTCGATTCCTTGGTCGACGCCTCATTGTAGCTCAAGCTTCAAATTGATTGGATCCCTACAAGCTTAGCCAATCACATGCAGAGTGCATATAAAGAAACCATGCTAGCCTTGGAACAAGTGTCCCCCTTTCCCCTTTGAGAGAGAGGACTTGATAAATGCATCAAAAATTAATTTACTTAACTAAAGTATCACTGGACCCCTTAAGAGGCCAGCCAATAGGCTTTAGACAGGAACTTGACATGTGTCCTTGTTGTTTCTTTAGACTAGGCTTACCTTGTGTGAGGGTGTGTGTGTTCTCTCTCATGCCCCTACAATGAGTGCTTGCCCCCCCCCCCCTTCGAGTAGGGATCTAGTTTGACTTTTTGAAAAACCTTAACCCCTCAAGCACCTTAGCCAAAGAGCACCTTAGCAACTTAGTCATTAAGCACCTTAGCCAGCAAGCATGATAAGCACCTCAAGAACCTTAGTCAGCAAGCACAACAAGCACCTCAAGCTTGGGTCGGGTTCCCACCTCAAGTACAACCCTATCTTACCTAAGGTCAAAGGAATTTTAACACTAAGCTTTGGAGGTCTTTAATGAAGCTAACCCTAAGGTCTTTAAGCTCCATTAACTAGCCTTGCTCTTTGACATACCATCTCTCATATTTACCCCTTTAATCTTGGCCCCATGTTGAGATAGATCCATAAGCACATGTCTATATTCTAACCCTTGTTCCCGTTCATTATCCCACATTAAATGATTAGTTTAATACGACAAAATCATTTGGGTTGGTTAGATAGTAGATTTGATGACATTACCTCTCTCTTGAAATCATAGTTGTCCTTGACTATGAGGTATAAGAGATAAAGCCTTAGTCATTAGTCAATGTTTCTTAATGGGTAGAGGATGACTAATCCATTTGGGACTTGGGAGACTTAGCTACCACAAGCATGTCTGCTCTTGAGTCCATTTCATTCTCCTAAAATAGAGTGATTCTACTTGGAATTTGAGAGACGTCGTCATCACAAACATGATTGTAAGCATGCATACTACTTAAATTTGTGCACAAGAAAAAGAGAATTAGTCTTATAGGACAAAAACATTGATCATTTAAAAGAAACATTTACATTTTCTTACTCTAATGTAGCATTTTAAGCATTGGCAAGGTTCATACTATCCTTCAGTTGTGATCCTTGCATCCATCTAGCATCTTCAAAAGGATAACTTTTGAACTTAATAAGATACCATCGAATAGTCTTACCATGTTGTAGTACCTTGTCTTCATGCCGAAGGATAGCTTTAGGTTGTAGCACCTCTTCTTGGTCTCGATTTTTGGGGGGTCTTCAATAATTGGTTCTATTGGTGGCTCTCCTTTGTAGGGCTTAAGTAGGCTCACATGAAAAGCATTGTGTATGAGCCAATGGCTGGGCAACTTGAGTTGATAAGCCATCCCATTGATTGGCTTCAAGATTTGAAAACGACCATAATATCTTCTTGCTAGTTTGGCATAATACTTTTGATGGCCCGTAGGATTTTTGCTCTTCGTTTGCCTCAATCGAGTCTTGGGAAACTTAAGTGAGACCCAATCATTTTCTTTGAACATTAAGGCCCTTCTGTGCGTATTAGCAGAAGCTTTGTTGAGAGATGGATATAGCCTCCCTTATCTTTTGGACAGATTCTTGTAGGTCACGGCTGTACTCATCAGCAGAGTGAAGATTTTCCCATGTACTTTAAGTAGCAAGCAACTTTTAGGTTTTTCCTCTATGATCTCAAAAGGTGCCTTTCCCGTAGTAGTATGGACATTATTATTGTACGCATACTCTACAAGGGGTAAGTACTTTTTCCATTGTCAACGTCGATCTACTTCTGTAACATAAGTCTTTAGTAGATCGAGTACCGTAAGATTAGCTATCTCACTTTGGCCATCCATTTGTGGGTGATAGGCCGAAGAAAAATTCAATCTTGTACCTAGATTTTCAATGGACCTTTCCAAAAGTTACTGGTCATTCTAGGATCTCTATCTGACACGATGGATGTTGGCAATCCATGGTGTTTGAAAATATGAGATATGGAGAGAGTTTCCATTTGGTGTGCCTTAATAGTCTTTTTGACAGGAATACTGTGTGCTTGCTTGCTAAACATGTCAACTATTTTCCGTATTCCCGTATTCCCAGGCATAGACTTGGATAATTTAAAGATAAAACCCATGGATATACTCTCCCATGGTGAATTAGGGATTGGCAATGGCCGGAGTAATCCAGGTCGCTTCCCTCTATCATACTTGGTATTTTGGCATACCATACGTTTTGAAACATAATCTCGTATGTTCCACTTTCATGGTAGGCGAATAAAAATGTGTTTCTACTCCTCGAACAGTAGGTTGAATACCTCCCTATGCAGGGCATAGGGAGGAGCATGGGATTCATACATGACTTTCTCAGGAAGTGAGTAGGTAACACATAGCCTATTTCCATGGAGAAGATAATCATCCTACAATGTGAATGGTTCTTCTTTATTTCCCAATGCAAGGGCTGACATTATATCTTTAAAGTCAGGGTCACTAGCATACTCATCTATCATAGAAGATAGATAATTGTGAGTTTCTATAAACACCGCATTGACTCTTGGTTTTCGTGAAAGCGCATCGGCCACTTGATTGTGCTTACCAGCAATGTGAGCAATATGAAAATAAAATTGTGAAATAAAATTTTCCCACCTCATTTGTTTGTTGGAAAGCTTGGTTTGCATCATGAATGGAGTCCCCAATAGATAGTGCTTCCATGTGTCTAGGGCATGTAGAACAGCGAAAAGCTCTTTTTCATATATGCCGAAGACTAATTCATCCGTATTGAGCCTTCGGCTCTCATATGCTATGGCATGCCCTTCTTGAAGAAATACTGCTCCAAGGCAATTACCACAAGCATCACATTGGACCTCAAATGGCTTTGAGAGATCCGAAAGCATAAGGACCGGTTGGGAGGTAAGCTTCTCTTTGAGCTTGTCAAAATCATTTTGCTCTTTAGCAGTCCATGAGTACTTACTGTTCTTCTTTGTTAAGTCATGCAATGGTCCCGCTATTTGAGAAAATTTGCTTTGAAGCGTCTATAGTATGCACAGATACCAATAAAGCTTCTTCGCTCATGTAGATTCCTTGGATTAGGCCATGCTTTTATTACTCACAACTTTGATGGATCCATACGGATACCATCTTGAGAGATAATATGACCTAAGTATTGAATCCCTTGAAGGAAAAATTCGCTTTTCTTTTGATCGATAAAAAGCTTGTTCTCCCTCAAAGCTTGAAAAATTATCTAGAGATGTTTCTTGTGCTCCTCCAAGGACTTGGAGTAGATGATGATATCATCAAAGAACACTCCAGTAAATTTGCGGTAGGGTCTAAAGAGTTTCTCCATTAAACGATTGAATGTGGGCGGTGCTTTAGTCAAGCCAAAAGGCATGACTAGATATTCATAAAGACAAAACATTGTAGGAAACGTGGTCTTTATGATATCTTCATTCAATATCCTTATTTGATGATAGCCACTTTTAAGCTCAATTTAACTGAAGTAGGTCAAATCTTGTAGCTTATCAAATAGTGATATGTTTTTAGCGCTCGATAGTCCACATGCGGTATGTACCATCTTTCTTTTGCACTAAAAGGATTGAGGAACAAAAGGGAGAGAAGCTAGGACTCACCATTCCTTTGTCTACCAATTCTTGTACTTGCCTCATGATCTCCTCTTGTTGAGCTTGGGAAACTCGATAAGGAGGCTTGTTAGGCGGTGAACTTCCTGGTAGGAGCTCCATTCGGTTGTCATCATCCCCTCGTTTTGGAGGTAAGTCCATAGGGATATCATCGATAAAAACATCTTAGAATTCATTTAGAAAATTAGACAAGTCTAGCTCTTCTTGATTCCTGCCATTTTCATTTGATAAAACATTAGAGTCATTAGAGATCTCTGACCAAAATCATGTACGTAGAAACTGAGCTTTTCATTGAATCCTCAAAATCAAGTGAATTTACAAGTGGTATAGTATGACCAGACTCATTAGCATCTATATACATGCTCTTTTCCCTGTAGGTGAAGTAGATTCTTCTTTCATGGAACTTCATGTTGGCAGCCATATGCGGTTGAACCATGGTGCCCCTAGGATAACGTCCTCATGTTGGAGAGGAGAGATGAAAAAGTTTGCTTTGTCGACATAGCTTTGGACATGAATCCTCAACATCCCAATCAAGGGAGTAACGCAGGCTTGATGTCCCTTGAAATCTCCATCGGCAGTTATAGTATCTCCCATCCTTGAAAGCTTGAATGCACAACTTAGTGGCCAACTCCATTGATATGAAGTTGTGAGTAGAGGGCAAACAAGATGAAGGAATCATGCTCCCTTACCTTTCCCCAAGCATAGGAGAGAGGTGATCCTTTGCAATGAGCAACCTCTTTTGGAGCTTCGATCATGGAAGCTCTAGGAGTCTCATTGCGGGCATTTCTTTTGGGGCAAGAATGATAGCCATGTCCTTGTTCCCTACACTTAAAATATTTGTGGTCCTTACGAAAAGCTTCTAGCTCTTTAGGAGAGAGTTTATTTTTACATTTGTAAACTCCCTTCTCCTTGGACCGATTGTTGTTATTGTTGTTGTTGGAATTGCCTTGGGAAGAGTTTTGAGCATTGTTCTTTCCCTAAGCATCATTTCAATCTTTGTTTTCCATGGGCTTAGCATTTCTATTAGCCCCTTCTTGAAAATTGATGCATAAAGAAATCATAGTGTGGTGGATTACTTCAGTGATAGAACCAGGCCGTTGAGCGTTGACATACTCGGTATTTTCTTCAGGTAATAACGCACATAATTGTTTCTTTTGCTCGGTGAAGTCTATCTTTTGAAAGACGGTAGCCTTGAGATGTAAATCCCAAAACTTGTCCACATATTTGTGGATAGAATCATTGGAGAGAAGCTTCAAACTCTGCCATTCGGTAATCACTTTGTCCTTTGCATCACTTGCAAGGAATTGCTTCATGATGGAAACTCGTAGATTTTTCCATGCCTTTGGGGCTTTACCATTGCCACGAAGGCTAGCCCACCATTGACGAGAAGATTTATGGAAGTGCATAGCTACATGACATAGCTTGGAGGGCTCTGTGAAGCCCTCGTCTCAAAAGGCCGCATCAAATTACTGGATGAAGGCCAATACTTTGTCGGTAGCACCAAACGTGCCATCATAGGTGAGAAAAGAGATACTCTTTCCTCCCTCTTTGAATTTCTTGAGCTATTCCGACCTTCGCCATGCAGGATAATATTTGCGATGTCCTTACTTGTATTCTCTAGGAGAATACCTTTTTCTTTCGTCGAAAGAGGAGGAAGGTGAAGAAGAAGGAAAAGAGGGTGACCTCTTTCTTGCCTTTCTCTTCCTTTCCTCTCTTCCCTTTCGAAGTGACGAGGAGAAGGAATATGGGTTGACGGTTTCCTCTTGGGAGGAGTTGGGAGCCACATCTTCAGAGGAACTTAGGGATTCGTTTCTTTCTCATTCTTTGGATACATCCTCTCTTATGAGAGAGAGTCTTCTTCTAGAAGTCTCATCAAGAGGCCTCATAAGCTCTCTCTTCTCTTGGAGAGGAAGGGAAATCCCATAAGCACGAAGTTGTTGAATAACTTCGGCTTGCAAAGCAGGCTTGCCCATAGCTTGTTCCAACCTAGTAACACGATACTTCATGTGCAAAATCAAAGTTGTCAATATTCATTCTATTCTCTTGGTTATTGTCAGCCATGCTAATTAAACTTACGTATAAATTACTTTGTGCTTTGGTACCCTAGAAAACCTTAGTCGCTACTCTTCTTTACCTTGAAAAGTAGTTCTCGAGCAACCACACCCTGTGGTTTAGACACTGTTGATAGCAAAGACGGATATGGTCTAACATTGCTCGGTTGATTATGGTTCCTGTTGAGCTTGCTAGTAGCTCAATAATCGTTAAGCCAAAGGCAAGCCCCGAGAGATTCCATTATTAAGTATAGTTCCCAACAATGTACCTCGAACTAAGTCCTTTTCAACCAAGATAATAGAACCATCTCCCGCTTATCCTATTGCAATGATCAAGTCCAACCTTTCATGGACAACTTAAGGACTTGTCTTCTTAAGTAAGAAAAGAGAAACCAATAGATATGATACCAATGTAATGGAAATAGACTATAAACTTTGGGAATAGCGAAATTAAGAGAATTAGAGTGAGCATTTTCATGAGACTACTTTGAGAACATAGAGGGTGAACTTAATTAGCGATAGCAAAATAACCATTATACGTAATTATTGGCATCAACAATACTTTTGCAAGGCAGAGAACTAGAGAACATGACAACAGTTGAGGACCGGATTTATGTGGAGCCGGTCCCCCCTCTAATAGGCACTTGTATTATAGATTCTCCCATAAAGAGAGACTTGGTACAATACAATCTTTGTGTTCCCTATGACCTAGGTGATGTAATGAAGATTGAAAGCTTCATGCATCACGAGCATAACATAAACTATGTAAAAGCATTAACCATCCCCGGCCTCAATCCCAAGGCCTCAAATACGTTCGAAGGTGGAGAGAGCTAGCGGGGAATGAGGGTAGGGAAGAGGAAGAAGAAGTAACATACAAGAAAGTGATAGTTCATCACTTATCATCACTCTTCTTGCATGGCATAGCATAATAGCATAATAATGATGATGAAGAAGATGGCAAGCTTAAGCATTGGAGCATGGCACTTGATTGGATTTGCATTCCAGAGCCAAGAGTGCTAGTATAGGCTCTCAACTTCTCAACAAGCTTGGAGAAGGAGATCGAGCTCTTGCACTTTGCACTTCACACAATGAGAGAGAGAGAGAGAGAGAGAGAGAGAGAGAGAGAGTGGGAGAGTATACCATACAAGCAAGCCCCTAGCTTCCTTGGTTGACCCTTCATTGTAGCTCAAGCTTCAAATTGATTGGACCCCTACAAGCTTAGCCAATCACATGCAGAGTGTATATCAAGAAACCATGCTAGCCTTGGGACAAGTGCCCGTTTCCCCTTTGTGAGAGAGGACTTGATAAATGCATAAGAAATCAATTTAATTAGCTCAATTATCATTGGACCCCTTGAGAGGCCAACCAATAGGCTTTAGGCACACCATGAGGGCAACATGGAGAGGAGGAACTTGACATGTGTCCTTGTTGCTTCTTTAGACTAGGCTTACCTTGTGTGAGGGTGTCTATGTTCTCTCTCATGCCCCTACAATGAGGGCTTGCCCCCCTTCCCCCCCCCTTAAGTAGGGATCTAGTCTGACTTTTTGAAACACCTTAACCCCTCAATCACCTTAGTCATGGAGCACCTTAGCACCTTAGTCATTAAGCACCTCAAGCACCTCAAGCATCTTAAGAACCTTAGTCAGCAAGCACGATAAGCACCTCAAGCTTGGGCCGGTTTCCCACCTCAAGCACAACCTTAGCTTGTTGCCTAAGGTCAAAGGACTTTTAACACTAGGTCTTTAATGAATCTAACCCTAAGTTATTTAAGCTCCATTAGCTAGCCTTGCTCTTTGACAGACCATCTCTCATTTGGACCCCTTTAACCTTGGCCCCGTGTTGAGATAGATCCATAAGCACATGTCTATATTCTAACCCTTGTTCCCGTTCATTCTCCCACATTAAATGATCAATTTAATATGAGAAAATCATTTGGGTTGGTTAGATATTAGATTTTACGACAATTAATGAGAATCAAGTTGCTATTTGGAGTTATTTTTTGCACTTAAGTTTACAAAGCATAGCATCCTATAATCTAAAAGCAAGAATTTCAATAGACTAGACCCCATGAGGAGTAGCATCATCATTAATTAGATTAAGATCTAGAATTCTTTGTAAATTATTGCAACTATAATCCAAATCAATTGTTCTTAATCTTTTCTAGACCGATCTCTCTTATAGAACAAAGATAAATCATCTTTTTTTGATACAAATGTGTGATCAATTAGTTAATGTAGCAAAATTAAGACTACTTAAAGAGATTAGTCTATTTGTGTAGCAATTGTAAATACACGCCTAATAATTGCTAGATCAATCACACAAACATATGTACTCTTGTGTGTGTGTGTGTGTGTGTGTGTGTGTGTGAGAGAGAGAGAGAGAGAGAGAGAGAGAGAGAGAGCTTGACACTGATGGTGGGCTAAATTTATGGAGGTGAACTGCCAATACATTAGAGCTTTGTGGCTGTGAAAACTTGACAAAAGGAGAGCATAGAGAAGAGTAGATAGGAGGAGCCCATTTGCATGAGAAATTGAACATGGATTAGCCACATACATTCCAAATCCTTGCCCCACATTCAAGTCACAATGCTGCATCTAGCCCTTCTTTCCACCTCTTGGCGACTTTCGTTCATTGTTGGTGACTTGTTGCCCATGTCTACCCAAAAGCCCATGCTCTCCCCCTTCTCACATGTCTACCCCAATCCCATATTCTCCCCCTTCTCAAATGTCTACCCAAAAGCCCATGTTCTCGCCATTCTAACCTTAAAGTTCTGTCCAAAGGCATTCATAGCACATTTTATATTTCTTTAATGCTATAAACCCACGTCAAAATTCAAACTCTTGGAATTTTTCCTAGGTGGCATCTATCTCTTGGCATTAATAGGCCATAAATGCACCACTCTTCCCAATTACACCTCCTTTGGCTAATTGTTTAGCAAATTCTCAATGTCTTTTTGGCCTTATTTTAATTTTTGTTGACCCGTGGTTAAGCATGTTTCTTCATACTTTTTGAGCGCAGGTTATATAAATAGTTTCTTAAAGGTGCACCCCCCAAGCTTGGCATGATTGATGCCACCTTCAAGTTACCAAACCTTGAAAGTGGGCCTAAACTCATCTTGGATGAAAACATGGTAGCTTGCTCGTTGGGAAGGTGCATGAAAACTCATATTCATTCAGGGAAAATAGAAAGGGCTCGCTTTGGTTCTGAGATATTAGTGGAGGAGGAACTTATGAAGGCACTCCAAAACATAGGCTTTCCCGGTGGAACTTTCTGGCTAGAAAATGCTCCCATTTTGTCATCTCTAAATGTTCTCATTGTAGAAAACACTAACCACAAATTGCTTTCATCTATCGTGTGAAGTGCAATTTTCAATAGAGGAAAGGAGATGATGGGGCAAGAGATATCATGTCCATTTCATAAGAGGGAGAGTTTGAAGCTACATGCAAAGAGGTACCTGATTGTGTGAGAAGTGGAGGGTCGTCACAACGGATGAGGCATTGCCATACTCATAGAAAATCTGTGCGTGTTGGGCAATAATAAAGGCCTCTGAGAGAAGGATACATAGGCTAGAGACTTGCCATGGTTGGTGACATCTTCAAGCTTGCAAATGGGTCCACGTTTTCATCAACAACGAGGAACACATTATCATTAATGCTAGTGTGTCCCCTGCATAAACTTATCTTGAATAAAAACATGGTATCTCACTTATTCGTGCATGAAAACTCATATTACTTGAGCAAAAATACAAACTCATGCATGGCGGTGGATTCGACCTCGTATGTGTGCACTATCACTATCGAAAGGTATATTGGGAATTTTTGAAATTTGAGGGGTATTTTGAGAATTTCCACAAATTAGAGGGGTATTTTGGTAATTTTCCCATTAAAGGCTGCGAAGATGCCGACCAACCATGAGTAGTTGCAACTTGCTAGAAGCCGTGAGAGAATTGTGAACAGTGACGGTGAGGATCAATTTGGATCTGCTTTGGTGGCCGCTGGTAGCCAGGGGAGGTTTGCCTTTGCGAGTCACGAGACTTTTAAAAGGGGCGAAGGAGCGGAGCTGATTCTAAATTCCATCTCGATCCACTTCTCTCAGTGATTACTGTGTCCAAGTTCGGCAAGGCTGCCTCTGCTCTACTCAGTTACTGTTACTCTGCGCTCCCTTCTGTACAGAGGTTCGTCTCGTTTTCTCTGCATAGAGTGTATGGCTGTCTGTATTTGGGAGCTCCTGACCGGTCGCCCTGTGCATAGGCGAGAAGCCGGGGATTGACGTCGTGAGCTCGAATCCTGAGTGGTCAATATCTGAGTATGTCTTGTAGGGTTGTGTGTGAACGTCGTGAGCTCGAACCCTGACTAGACCATACGTGTTCATTATACATGAGTGTGATGCATTTGCCTGGTTTAATTAAATACAAAATAGGCCTTCCTATCGCTCCTTGCCACATTTTTGTTTATTGAGAGATGAGATAACCCTATTCTCTGTTGGTTGCAGCTGCCACTCCCAGACTCCAGTTTGCAAGCTGGCTCCCAGCGCGCCAGCACCGGTGGCCCTCGAGGAGCAGAACCGACATGTGGCGGTTTCCTTCTACGAGGCATTGGCGGCCGGCGATGCCAGAAGAGTGCATAGCTTATTAGCGTCGAACGATTTGGAGTGGTCGTTCCATGGGCCCGCGTGTGACCAGCATCTTATGCAATTCCTCACTGGTGCGGTTAGCCAGTTGTCCTTCGTTTTCACACCTGTGCGCGTCCGGCCTTTTAGCCACAACGTCTTTGTGGAAGGCCAAGGTAAAGCAGGGAGCCCTCATGAGAGCAAGTTTTGGGTGCATGTGTGGACCATGAAGCATGGCAAAATTGTCCAACTCAGAGAGTACCTCAATACCTCCCTCACCGTCTTGAAACCGTCTTCATACCATCCCTTGTGGCAAAGCCAACTTGGCAATACCCTCACCAAATCAAGTCCTGCCCTCATTCTAGCCATGTAAATCTCTCCCTTCATTCACACCATTTTCGACAAACAAAAACGCCCTTACAAAACGACCCTGCAGTAGCCAAAATGCAGACTTGTGTTTGTCTTATACATCCAAGCTGCTTAATTTAAGTTTTGCCAAGCTTTGTAAGAATATCCAAAAGACTACTAGACAATCACCCCCAAGGGATTCACCTTCCAAAAATACCTATAACACTTGTGCCCAAGATGTGTTTATGAAATCTCTCTCTACACACACTTCACCATGAATCAAATTACCCCTAATTCTTCACAAACCTACAATTTAATTCAAATTTCTATCTTTCAACCCCTCTTTTGCATGTAATTTGTAACTCTTCGAGTCAACTCACGTGCTACACTTACAAATTTTGAAGTGGACCCCTTAAGATAATCGCAAATATTTTTAACTCACAATACTCTTCCTTCTAGCGTTCTCATTTCTTCGTTTTGTGAATCCCTACGCTATAGGTTCAAACCCAGATTTTCCTCCTTAAGGAAACAATGGCATCAAGGGCCGAAAAATAGGCCCACTCATATTTACATGAAGCATGATGTCAACACCTCATTTTATGTGTACGTAAGTGTTTCTGAATGTGGACCGTGGTGTCGTACTAGTCACATGTGTTTGGTGGTGCCTTTACTGATCCCAATGATACCACTCAAACATCTAGTCATGAATACAATAAGTAAGAGGGAGAGAGCTTATTGTTTTGATACACCATCCTTGTTCACATCACTTTCATGAACAACCGGTTATAAAGACAACAATATACTCAAGGAGGCCGATTTCTATTGTAAGGGTAAGCCCAACTTGTGCCACCATGTGGGGAAGCCCTGCCCTCTAGTCACCTATGAAGGACAAATGATGAGATGGTCCAAGAGCAAGAGGGTACAACCTCTCTAGCCAATAATTGTAAAGCACAAAACCTATATTAGAGGCCACTTTCAAAATGAAGCATTGCACTTTGAGTCCTATCACTGTCTCTATACTCTCTCTCTCTCTCTCTCTCTCTCTCTCTCTCTCTATGCTCTTGCTGTTGACATAACCTAACCCTAGTCACCTTCTCTCTAACCCTAACCCTAACACCATGGTTAAGCTAAGGCTCCACCCTCCATAGCTTAACACTAACCATTGGTGATTAGGGAGTACACTTTCACATCCACTAACCCATCGGTTCATACCTAGGCCTAATCAATTTGCTCTCATAATAATCCCTCTCCCTAATCACTAGCATTGCTAATTAAGCATGGGCACGTTCTTGGCAATACCAATGAGCCACTACCCTTCTTAATTAGTAAGCTTTTTTATTAGTGGTGTTTTAATAATTGTAGCTATTGTGTGTGTGCAGTTTGTTGTATTTGCATATCAATAATTAATTAAGCACGGCTTAGGACTTTTTATTAGTGCGTTCTATCCTCCAATAAAGCTCAACTTTTAGCTAAATTAGATGCATGATCATTCATTGTTGCATTCTCCATCTCAATTGAGTGTTAGGGCTAATGAGAAGATCTATGAACTAGCTTCAATCAGAGCCCTTAATTGTTGGATTTGGGGCAGATTAGAGGCCCTAATCTCAGTGCTAATTTTAGGTGTGTGGAGTGTTCCTTGCTTGTGTGAGTCCTATCTAATTCAAGATCATTACCTTTTATTAGGCATCTCACAATCCACAAGTGCTTGTGGTCAAAGCACTCTTAATAGGGTGTTGCCCTTTGGAAAGGTAGAAGGCTCAACTTGCTAAATTATAATTGAGCAACATGGGCGAATGCCAAAGGTTATCAATTTGTCTTGATAAGAGATGGTGAGATCCGTACAGGGGGAGTGTCTTGCATACTGCTCGTCAACATACAAATGACATTTTTTATCAACAACAAGCTACTCGGTGCACTAAGTAGCTGAGCGTGAACCAGAGTTTCCCTCCACAACATCTTCCAATATCCAACCTTTGGCCACTGCAAAACCCCCCTATGCTTGCCAGTGTTGCCACTCGTCGCTGCCAGTTGTCGGCCAAAGCCTCAAGTCCTCCATTTGCGCAGATCCTCTTCGCCACTAGTTTCATTCTCTGCCTGAGCGTCAGGTGGCGCCATCAAGTGCTTCCTTTGGCTTGTACTATTGAGCTACTTCCATGATTATCTACTTTGTGTCATCGAGCTTCCCGCGGAAACTGTTGCTCCAAAGTCCCTACCACTCAAAGGGCTCTTTCCCACCAAGTAGCATTTTCTTGAGAGTTCAAAGAGTCAGTTCACACATGATTATGCGCACATCTTCACTTAAGAGTGCCTTCACATCATGAGAGGCACATATTTGCCTTTTTGAACAACCTTGCACATATCCCAATGAATGCCTTAAAACTAAATGGCAAAATAAATCATGTATGAAATGTAAGTTTACATCTATGCTTCCACATGTATGCCCACCTTTGTGAGAGGACTAGACACTGCCGCCACCATAACGGTAAGACCTTCCTCATGGGCCATTTTCATATGCAATTGTGACTTATATGCCATGCATATCAAGGAATCAATCTGCTATTATTCAGCACTCATGATTAGCAAAAGAATGCCACCAAAGGGAGAATCAATAAATAAAACAAAAGGAATGAATGTGTGCTACATTAGGACATTGGCCATGAGGCCACATCCTTGGAATTTTGGACCAATGAAAGACAACATCAATCTACTAATACTCATCACTCATGATTAGCAAAAGAACGCCACCAAAGGGAGAATCAACAAATAAAACAAAAGGAATGAATGTGTGCTACATTACGACAATGGCCATGAAGGCCGCATCCTTGGAATTTCGAACCAATGAAGAACAACATCAACATGAAGATGAAGATGATGAATGAAAACATGAAGATGAAAAAATCAAATAAAGTAAATGACATGAATAAGACAACAACAAACAAAGACATCAAGACAAATTTTGGAGGGGATACACATGATTACCCCTTCAAACAAATTGAATGAAGGAAATTTCTTGTACTTCGTAGGACTGTTAGTAAACCTACTAAGTCTCACTTGTGAACCATAGTAATGAATCCAATCAAGAACCGCTATAATGTATCCTCAAAAATTGAACCATGGTGATGAATCAAATTGAATTACCATGATGCATCAAGTAGATGAATCTTGTTGGGCCTTGGAGTACACCATGACATGAACATATGAACCCAAAAAGACATGAAGTCTTTGTAAAACCCCAAGTAATTTGGCTTAAGGGGTTGACTGTAAGGGTAAGCTCAACTTGTGGCACCATGTGGGAAATCCCTCTAGCCACCTAGGAAGGAAAAATGATGAGATGGTCCAATAGCAAGAGGGCGCAATTCTCTAGCCAATGATTGTAAAGCACCAAGCCTATATCAGAGGCTACTTTCTAATGAAGCATTGCACTTTGAGTCCTATCATTGTATCTATACTCTCTCTCTCTCTCTCTCTCTCTCTCTCTCTCTCTCTCTCTATATATATATATATATATATATATATATATATATATATATATATATATATATATATCTGTGTGTGTGTGTGTGCGCTCTTGCTCTTGTCATAACACCTAACCCTAACCCTTATATATATATATATATATATATATATATATATATATATATATATATATATATATATATATATATCTGTGTGTGTGTGTGTGCGCTCTTGCTCTTGTCATAACACCTAACCCTAACCCTAACACCATGGTTAAGCTAAGGCTTCACGCTCCATAGCCCAACGCTAACCATTGGCAATTAGGGAGGACGTTTCCTCATCCACTAACCCATCATCTACATTTTTAATGATAACCAGTGAGGCGGTCCGGGGCGGGCAACAAGAAGAGCAACCTCTAGACACCCTTCAAGGCTCCCGTGCTACTCAATGGGGCTGGGGCACAACACAACACAAACCAAAACAACAAACCCATAGCCAAATCCCAACTACACAAGGGGCACCACCTAGTTTAAGAGCGAACTAGGACGCAAAAGAGGAGAATCGTTAGAGCAACCCACAAACAAGCAAGGAATTTACACTAACCCTAACACCAATGGAACACTCTCACACACTAAAACACGCGAGAGAGAGAGAGAGAGAGAGAGAGAGAGAGAGAGAGAGAGAGAGAGAGAGAGAGAGATAGTGCTCGGGCTGCTTTGAAACGTATCGGCAATGATCAAGCAAACACAACTATATATTTAAGAAAGAGAGAGAAAGGGGGAGGGGGTGCTTGTTGCATTAATACCTTCTTACAAATCTGTCATGACAAATCAAAGTGAAATTAGTATTTGTTCAACATAGCTTGCGTAAATTTCACCACAACACATCACAAGAAAAGCCACCCCAATCACTGTCTTAAAGCCAGGGGAGTCCTCTCCACCCTGTCGTCCTCTTATAGTATGTGGGATTTATGGCTAGATTGATGACAACACCAAAGACAAGCTATCAAGAACTTAACAAAAAACACCTCTAACCATGGTTGGGTTAGATTTTCAGCAATTTATCTAATTTCTTTTGCTTGGAATTATCAAGAAGTTGGTGGGGAAAGAGAGAGGAGAGAAATGGAGGTGATAGGACTTTTCATAGTGGGTTAGTGTTAGTAGAGTTAGTATTAATTTACAAATGGAATTGGATATTTACAATGGGAGTATCCATGTAGGATACAAATAAGGAAGAAAAAACTCTTAAGAGGTAAGAAAAGGTGGATTTCTTACAAGGTTGATGCTCCAAGTGTCTTGAGTAGGGCCAATTTTGACGCTTGTTGACGGTCCACTAGCTTTGACGGTACATTTTTTCTCCACTCTTGACCTTCCTTGAGAGACAAGGTAATTGAAGCTGAGTAATCAACCACCATGATGCTGTCTTTTAAGAGAAGAGGCTGAATTTTGTGATTTTTTTATAGATATGGGTAATTTAGAGGAGGAAAAATGAGACTAGGTGGTCAATTTTGGAATGGAATTGTGTGTGGGAGGTATGAGTTCACCATGGTTTCTCTTATTCTTCAAGGTTGAGGAGAAGGTGAGTAGGGTGCAGAGAGGAGTGGTGAGAGAGGTGGGGATGATGAGTGGAGAAGTGTGTGTGAAAGAGGAAAATGATAAAGTGGAAGAGAGAGTGTGGCTGCATAGCATGGGAAAACTGGGGTCCACTAATAAAATCATAGCTCACAGCTCGTAGCTCAAAAAAAAATGAAAAAATTTGAGGCAAAAGGTTAACCCACGAACTACAACTTTTGTTTGTATCACCTTTTGAAATTCGGAGAGCAAGTGAACTTTAAAAATTCAGCAAAACCGACCGTTTTTTTCCACTGCACAAGGTCCTTGTGGGGTCCTTCTTTGGATGATTCTTTTGAATACCTCCAAGAGTGATCCCTCCATAGTGCATGTATGCATGCCACCTACCCTTGACCTTATTTGGTAGGTCTATAATTGAAGATATTGTTGAGATCATGATATAAGTGAATAGTACAACTAAGAAAATCAAATATTGAGGGGTCTAAAAAATATGTACATGTCAAATATAAATAATATAAGTGGAAAAAATATAAAGGGGTCAAAAGAAATCTCTCTCATTATGAGGCTACCATAAAAAGATAAATATTTTTGGTGTTCTAATTTTTTTGAAAAAAAACAAAATAGATGTAGGAAGGGAAAAATCACAATAGTGAAAAAAATATACACATAAATAAAACTAGTTTTTTTGGATTTTTGTTGGGGTGGAGTTACACCAAATATAAGAGAAGCTTACATGAAAATATTCTATATGGAATAAAGAGTATGAAAAATGGTAAGAAAAATTGTGGTAATGGTGAGGCAATGTACAGAGCATAAATAACACACACCTAGGTAGAAATATTTTAATAAATACCAAAATAATTATGAAAAAATATTTTATTTAGGCCCTATATACAAAGAAATATTTACATACGCATGGGCCATAATATACTTATATTTTTTTTTTAATTATTATTTTTGGCTCAACTAGCCCAATGCCTAGCTAATTGAGGGTTTTTTATTTCAGTAAGGAGATATGGGAAAAGTCCCCTAACTCACACGCACCTATATACAGTGAAAAGGTGAGGGTAACCACAGTGTTTGAGTGATTTGATAGGGTGAGATAACTCACTATGGCAATTACAGAGAGCCGAAAAACGGCTATCACCAGCATGATACTTTGTTTGTTGGGCACTACTTTCTTCTTCATGATTGATGAGACTTGCAATGTCCTCTCCTTCAAGTATGGCCAAGTTGTACACATTTTTCTTGATTCTTATATCTTACGCTTCTTGATCTTGGCTCCAAAGTTATTCTCTAAGATTTCTTGATGTTTGGAATGTTGAGAAGCAATCATTTATGAACAAAAACCAACAGTAGGTAGATTATGCTTGTGGCTGCTCCATATACACCTCTTCTTGCAAGTCACCATGCAAGAATGCACTCTTCACATGCGTCTGATGCAAAAGCCAACCTTTTGATGAAGCCATTGCAATAATGGTATGGACAATATCCATTTTAACAATGGTGTCATGCCACCTTGGGCATGTTGTGAAAATCATATGTTTGATTGCATATCTGTAGTTTTTTGAGCTTAGGATTACCAATTGTATTCAATATTGCCATTGATTTTCTCAATTTTACGCCAAATGATGTATCAAATAAGATTCTGGCCAGATTTGTAATTAAAATGATGCATGTTATTGAGTCAATGCGGTACACTGTATGGTATGTACGCCACATGCAGCTGGGAATGATAAGCTAGAAGTAATTTACACAATGCCAAATGGAAGGGGTTTGATTTTGACACATTGAGCCAAATGTCTTTGGGCTCCAATCAAATTGAAAATGAGCTTGATATGACAAGAATAGCTCCATTTTTGTGATTTTTATAAATTCTGAGAAATCTTGGGGGAGTTTTAGATCGATGCAATGAATAATGATTTTGGTGGTTTGTGGATTGAAACTATAGCTTGGATTGTGAGTGATGAGTTTGGGAAATGTAACCAGAAAAGTGTATCGTGCTCTATACTATGGGTGCTCCTTAGTGCAATATGCATGAAATGCCACTCCAACAGAAAGAAAACACAACATAGCAATGGAACTCGACAAACTCATTAACCAATATACACTATGGTTGGCAACACACTCAGCTTCAAGCCCACAACTCATAGGTACAATGGGGTGGTGGAGGCTCCAAAGTGCACGGAGAGCATAGATATGAAATTCTGGACACAAGACACTAGACTCAATATGCTCAACCATAGAAAGTATATGATGCTTATAAAGACTAGAACCAACTACACACATGTCATAATCACTAATATCTAATTCTCCTAAATGATTTTCTCATGTTAAAATGATCATTTAATATGGGGAAGTACCAGAGGAGAAAAAGCTAGAGTATAAGTAAGGCTAGCAAACTGGTCACATAGGGGGCCCACAGTAGGGATCCAAAGGGGTACCATTTGCAGAAGAGCAATGTGCAATGAATGGGCTCCAAAGACCTTAGGGTTCAGCCCATTAAGACTTTCAAACAGTTAAGTTCCAAAATTTCAAAGTGTAAGTCCAATGGTCAAATGTTAATGGAATTGGATGCTTTGTGTGTGTACAAAAGTCCAAACAGCTAGAGGACAGATTAGAGGGCGAGCTGGGAAGATGACAAAGCTTGTGAAGTGACTGCACACACACACACACACACACACACACATTATATAACTAAGCTTACCCTTTCCACAAAGTAAACAGGACACATGTCAGGCATGCAAAGAAACCCCCAATTCTTGCCTGAATTCTATTGGATGGACAAAGAGGTGGACCAATGAGGATTGAGCTAGTGTAAATTCAATTTCTTATTTTAGAAATTCTTGATAAAAGAACCAATGAGAATTAATCTCCCAAAAAGAGTATTGGACAGTCAAAAGGTCCAATGAGAAATAAGCAGCCCACAAATTTGCTTAATTCCTATTGGCGAGAAGACTAAAAGGTCCAATAACAATCTAGATAATTAAATTAATTATCTGAGCTTTTACAAAAGAGGAAAGGGGTGGACACTTGTCACAAGGCTCTTGATTGGGCCTCTCAAATACTATTGGCTAATCTTTTCACCGGCCAATAGGAAGCCAGCATGACTAAAAAGCTTGCTCAAATGCTATTGGCTAAGCTTTTCAAGGGCCGATAGGAAGCCAGCATGAGTAAATTGCAAGAGGGGTCGACCAAGATAAGAGAGGGGGATGATTTGTAAAGGCATAATTCCACACACACTCACACAAGTTCACAACTCATGTGTAGAGCAAGAAAGTCATCTCCTTCTCCAAGCTTTAATGGAAAGCTCATCTTCTTCTCCAAGATTTGAGAATGGAGGCCTACACCAACAACTCTTGGATATGGAATGCAAATCCAACCAAGAGCCAAGCTTCAAGAACCAAGATCCATGCTTCTCTCCTCTATTATCTAATTACTAAGTTAAGCTAAGCTACAAGAGTAATTAAGTGAGAAAATAATTCTTTCTCGTAAGAATACTCCTTCTTCCTCTAAATCTACTCTCATACCCCGCTAGCTCTCACCATCTTCGAAGGTGTGTGAGGTCTTGGATTTGAGACCAATGAGGAATTGATGTTAGGTGTTATCAAGTGTAAGTTTGGTGCATGAAGCTTCCATCTTCATAGCACCAACGAGTTTTTACCAAGGAACACAAAGAATTGTATTGTACAAAGTCTCTCTTAATGGGAGAAGCTATAATACAAATGCCTAATGGAGCGGGGACCAGTCCATGTAAATCCGGTCCTCAATAGTTGTCAAGTGTTCTATTTCTCTGCCTCTTTCAAGTATTGTTATGCAAAACTAATTAGGTGTTATTTTAATGTTGCTAACTCCAACCAAGCACTCTTTTATGCTCATTAGGAACTTGGTCTTAATGAAATGCTAACTATGTTAAGTTATTTTCCTCCATTTACAAGCTTTATAGACCATTAAATGTTACATTGGTATCAGAGCTATTGATTTCTCTTTTCTTGCTCAAGAAGAGAGGCCCTCAAGCTTGCTACAAATGGTTGGTATTATTAATTGCATGAGGGTAAGTAAAATACGGATTTATTATCCTTGAGGTGCGCCTGCTTCGTGCAGTTAACGAGGTATCACCGTCGAGAGCTATGGTCTTAATAATGGAGTCCCAAGGGGCTTGCCTACGGCTTAACCATTATTGAGCTATTTGAATCCTGAAAGGAACCGGTGCCGACTGGGCTATGATAAACCCTCTCTTCTATTCCTTGCAAAATTAATGATATTCCGAGCCACGGGTATAGATGCTTGAGTGCTTATCTTTGAAATTTAAGAGGAGTAGAAACTAGGGCTCGAAGTGCCAAAGTACAAGTAAAAATTTACACCTAAAACTTAGTTAGAATGGGTGACAATAGTAGAGAGAGTGAAATTAATGTTGATGGCTTTGATTTTGCTAATGGTCAAGCTACTAATGATGCCCCTATGCTTGTGGACTATCTTGTTACTAGGCTTCAACACATGGGCAACCCATCCCTCCAAGGTGAAGTACAACAACAATTACGCATCCATGGGATTCTTCAATCTCCTCACCTAGAAGAGGGAGTGCCTATGAAAGCTTCTAGTGAGATTTCTAAAAGAGGACTCTCTACGGTGAGAGAAGAGGAGAACCCATACGAAGGACCCAGAAGCTTACAAGTTGACGGGGCAACTCCCTCACCAAGGAGATCCCAAATCTCAACGGTAGATCCCCCACCAAAAGAACGAGAAAGAAGTGAATCTCCCACCACCTCGGTGGAGATGGCACCACGAAGACCACGAGCAAAACGCTCTCCAACACCCCCTAAACGAAGAAGACCATCGGATAGTCCTTCTCACCGTAATTCAAAGAAGAAAGAAAGGAAGTATGAGAAGAAAAAGGCAAGAAAGAGGTCACCCTCTTCTCCATCTTCATCACCCTCCTCCTCTTTTGAAGGAAGTGATGGTGCAGCCCCCAAAGAATTCAAAAGGAGAGTCCATAGGAAATCCTATGCCACTTGGAAGAGGTCGTCCAAGCTCAAACAGTTCAAGGAGGGAGGAAAGAGTATCCCTTTTCTTACCTACGATGGCACCTTTGGTGCTACGGAAAAAGTCTTGGCCTTTATTCAACAATTTGATGCGGCATTCAGAGATGAGGGCTTCACGGAGTCCTCTAAGATACATCATATATCCATGCATCTCCAAAAGTCTGCCAGGCAATGGTGGTCTAGCCTACGAGAAAACGGTGAAGCTCCACAAACATGGAAAGCTTTAAGAGCTTCCATTATGAAGCAGTTTTTGGCTAGCAATGCCAAAGACAAAGTGCTCATCGAATGGCGAAGCTTGAAGCTCTCTCCCTACAAATATATTCACAACTACGTAGACAAGTTTTGGGATTTACATCTCAAAGCCACTGTCTACAAAAAGATAGATTTTGGAGAGCAAAAACAACAATTTTGTGCGGGATATGGCGGAGTATGTCATCTCCCAAAGGCCTCGCACTATTTCAGCGGTCATACACCATACTATGGTGGCTTCACAAATCTACTTCCAACAAGGGGCTAAGAAAAATCTTAAGCCCATGGAAAAAAAAGAACGTAATGAGCCTAAGGGAAAGGACCATGTCCAAAAGTTTCCCAAGGGCAACTTCAAAAACAACAAAGCTAAGGAGAAGGGAGTCTACAAAGGCAAAAATAGACTCTCTCCTGAAGAGCTAGAGCGTTATCGCAAGGATAACCGTTGTTTCAAATGTGGGGAGCAGGGGCATGCTTATTGTGCTTGCCCACAAAAGAACACACGCAATGAACCTCCTAGAGCTTCCATAATTGAAGTTTGAGAAGAAGATGCTCATCGCAAAGGATCTCCTCTATGCCATGCTTGGGGAAAGGTAAGAGAACGTGATGCTTTCATTGTCTTCGACAATGGCTCTACTCACAATTTCATATCCACGGAGTTGGCCACTAAGCTAGGAATCCAAGCCTTTTAGATGGGAAATACCCTACCAGCCCATGGTGCTTTCAAGGGAGAAGAAGTCCCAGTTACTCCCTTACTTGGGAAATTGAGGCTTCATGTCCAAAGTTATGTGGACAAAGAGGATTTCTTCATCTCTCCCCTTAAGCATGAGGATGTAATCCTAGGGGCACCATGGTTTGATTGCATGGCGGCCAAAATCAAGTTTCCTAAAAGGCAAATTTACTTTAAGTACAAGGACAAAGACATGTACATATATGCTAACGAGTCAGGTAACACAATACCTCTTGTACATAAGCAAGCTTTTGATAAGTCAATAAAGAGCTCTATTTCCGTGTACATGATATTTGTAAAAGACTCTCAAAATGAACCTAATGTTTTGTCAATAAAAAATAAAGGGAATAAAAAGAATTAGGGTTATCTAATTTCCTTAATGAATTCCAAGATTTTTTATTGACGACGTCCCTAATGAATTGCCTCCCAAACGAGGGGATGATGACCATGCAGTTGAGCTTCTTCCCACCGCCTAATAAACCTTCTTATCGAGTTTCTCAAGCTCAACAAGAGGAAATTATGTGGCAAGTGCATGAGTTGGTTGAGAAAGGAATGGTTAGGCCTAGTTCATCTCCATTTTGTTGACCAGTTTTAGTAGTGCAAAAGACATATCGTATGTGTGTCGACTATAGAGCACTAAATAGGATCACTATCAAAAATACGTTTCCCATTCCGCGGGTAGAAGACCTATTTGATAAGCTACAAGGATCGACCTACTTCAGTAGGATTGACCAAAAAAGTGGCTATCACCAAATAAGGATTGTTGATCAAGACATTGTAAAGACCGCATTTCGCACTACGTTTGGTCTCTACAAATTCATTGTCATGCCTTTTGGCTTGACTAATGCACGAGCTACATTCAACCGCATGATGGAGATGCTCTTCAGGCCTCACTGCAGTTACACTGGAGTGTTCTTTGATGATATAATCATCTCCTCCAATTCCTTGGACGAACACAAACAGCACCTCGAGGTAATTTTTCAAGTTTTGCGAGAGAATAAGCTTTACATAAATCAAAAGAAAAGTGATTTTTTCTTACAAGAGATATCTCTAAAGATGGCATCCAAATGGATCCATCAAAGTTAGAAGTAATAAAAGCATGGCCTAACCCAAAGAATCTGCATAAATTAAGAATCTTTATAGGTATGTGTGCATACTATAGATGCTTCATAGAAAAATTCTCACTCATAGGAGGACCATTGCATGACCTAACAAAAAAGAACGTTAAGTATGCATGGACTACCAAGGGGAACACTGCTTTTGAAAAGCTTAAAGAGAAGATTAACTCTCAACCTGTGCTTACACTACCGAATCTCTCAAATCCATTTGAGGTCCAATACGACGCTTGTGGTGATTGCCTTGGAGCCGTGCTGCTCCAAGAAGGGGGCGCCATAGTATATGAAAGTCAAAGGCTCGACCCAGTTGAGCAAGCTCTAGGCATATATGAAAAGGAACTCCCTGCAATTCTACATGCCTTAGACACCTAGAAGCACTACTTATTGGGGACTCCTTTCATTCTGCGGACGGATCACCAAAGCCTCAAGTACTTCATGACGTAGACCAAGCTCTCCGACAAACAAATGAGGTGGGAAAATTTCCTTTTGAAATTTCATTTTCATATTGCTCACATTGTAGGCGAGCATAATCAAGTAGCTGATGCACTCTCAAGACGACCGAGAGTGAATGCGGTTTCCATAGCAACTCACAATGATCTATCTTCTATGATAGATGAGTACGCTATCGATTCCGATTTTAAAGATGTGATGTCAGCCCTTGCACTAGGGAAGAAAGAGGAACCATTTACCCTACAAGATGGTTATCTTCTCTATGGTAATAGGCTATGCGTTACTAACTCACTACGTGAGAAATTAATGTATAAATCTCATGCTCCTCCATATGCGGGGCATAGGGGGATTCAAGCTACCCTAAGAGGAATAGAAATATACTTCTATTGGCCTACCATGAAAGCGAACATACAAGAGTATGTTTCAAAATGTGTGGTTTGCCAAAAGACAAAGTTTGATAGAGGGAAGCAACCTAGTTTGCTTCAACCTTTGCCAATCCGTAATTCACCCTGGGAGAGCATATCCATGGATTTTATCTTTGAATTTTCTAAGTCTATCCATGGGAATACGGGAATATGGGCAATAGTAGACAGGTTCAGCGAACAAGCGCATTTCATACCTGTCAAAAAGACTATTAAGGCCTATCAAATGGCAACCCTCTTTATATCACAATCTTTAAGTACCACGGCTTGCCAATGTCAATAGTGTTGGATAGAGATCCTAGAATGACCAGAAATTTTTGGAAGGGTCCCTTTGAGAATTTAAGTATAAGGCTAAATTTCTCTTCGGCCTATCACCCACAAACGGATGTTCAAAGTGAGATAACTAACCTAACAATTCTTGATCTACTAAAAGCTTATGTCACTGAAGTAGATCAAAGATCCCAATGGGAGAAGTACTTACCTTTAGTGGAGTATGCTTACAATAACACAGTACATACATCCACGGGAAAAGCACCTTTTGAGGTAATTGGGGAAAGATCAAAAAGTTCCCTGCTACTTAAGGTACATGGGAAGATCATCACTGCATATGAATATAGCCGCGACCTACAAGAATCTTTCCAAAAGATTAAAGATGCTATATCCATCTCACAAAAAAGGCAAAAGGCTGCTGCTAACAAGCACAGAAGATCCCTGACCTTTAAAGAAAATGATTGGGTCTTGCTTAAATTTCCCAAGGCTCGATTAAGGCACAAAACGGGCAAGAATCCTACGGGACACCAAAAATACTATGCTAAACTAGCAAAAAGGTACTATGGCCCCTTTCAGATTCTTAAGCCAATCAATGAGACGGCTTATCAGCTCAAGTTTCCCAACCACTAGCTCATACACAATGATTTCCATGTGAGCCTGTTAAAGCCTTACCAAGGAGAGCCATCCCAAGAAGTAACCATACTAAACCCACCGGAGATTGAAGGCCAAGAAGAGGTACTGCAGCCAGAGTCCATTCTCCAACATGAAGACAAGGTATTGAGAGGTGGTAATATTATCCGACGATATCTTATTAAGTTTAAGAATTATCCTTTTGAAGATTCTAGATGGATGCAAGGCATACAATTAAAGGATAACCTAAACCTTGTCAATGCTTACAATGATTCCCTAGAGTAAGCAAATGTAAATATGTTTTAAATGATCAATGTTTTTGTCTTATAAGGCTCTCTTTTGTTCTTTATTATGCACAAATGTTAATAAGTATGCATGATTAGGATCAAGTTTGCGGAGACGACGTCTCCTAAACACCAAGTAGAGCTTGTCACTCTACTATGGAAGATTGATAGGACTAATGCGTAGACATGCTTGCGGCAGCTTCGTCTCTCAAGCGCCAAATGGATTATTCATCCATTGTGGAATGGTGTCGTACGGTAAAATAGGGATCCTCTACCCGCTAAGCAAAGGACTAATGACTATGATTTATCATCTCTACCTCATAGTCCAGGACGACTATGATTTCAAGAGAGAGGTAATGTCATAATAACTAATATCTAATTCTCCTAAATGATTTTTTCATGTTAAACTGACCATTTAATATGGGAAATTACTAGGGGAGAAAAAGCTAGATTATTAGTAAGGCTAGCTAACTGGTCACATAAGGGGCCCACAGTAGGGATCCAAAGGGGTACCATCTGCAGAAGAGCAATGTGCAATGTGCAATGAATGGGCTCCAAAGACCTTAGGGTTCAACCCATTAAGACTTCCAAAAGGTTAAGTTCCAAAATTTCAAAGTGTAAGTCCAATGGCCAAATGTTAATGGAATTGGATGCTTTGTGTGTGTACAAAAGTCCAAACAGGTAGAGGACAGATTAGAGGGCCAGCTGGGAAGATGACAAAGCTTGTGGAGTGACTGGACACACACACACACACACACACACTATACACCTAATATTACCCTTTCCACAAAGTAAACATGACACATGTCAGGAATGCCAAGAAACCCCCAATTCTTGCATGAATCCTATTGGATGGACAAAGAGGTGGACCAATGAGGATTGAGCTAGTGTAAATTCAATTTCTTATTTTAGAAATTCTTGATAAAAGAACCAATGAGATTTAATCTCCCAAAAAGAGTATTGGACAGTCAAAAGGTCCAATGAGAAACAGGTAGCCCACAAATTTGCTTAATTCCTATTGGCCAGAAGACTAAAAGGTCCAATAACAATTTAGATAATTAAATTAAATATATGAGCTTTTACAAAAGAGGAAAAGGGTGGACACATGTCACAAGTCTCTTGACTGGGCCTCTCAAATACTATTGGCTAATCTTTTCACCAGCCAATAGGAAGCCAGCATGAGTAAAAAGCTTGCTCAAATTCTATTGGCTAAGCTTTTCAAGGGCCAATAGGAAGCCAGCATGAGTAAATTGCAAAAGGGGTCGACCAAGATGAGAGGGGGGGATGATTTGTAAAGGCATAATTCCACACACACTCACACAACTCATGTGTAGAGCAAGAAAGTCATCTCCTTCTCCAAGCTTTAATGGAAAGCTCATCTTCTTCTCCAAGATTTGAGAATGGAGACCTACACCAACAACTTTTGGATATGGAATGCAAATCCAACCAAGAGCCAAGCTTCAAGAACCAAGATCCATGCTTCTCTCCTCTATTATTTAATTACTAAGTTAAGCTAAGCTACAAGAGTAATTAAGTGAGGAAATACTTCTTTCTCATAAGAATACTCCTTCTTCCTCTAAATCTACTCTCATACCCCGCTAGCTGTCACCATCTTCGAAGGTGTGTGAGGTCTTGGATCTGAGACCAACGAGGAATTGATGTGATGTGTTATCACGTGTAAGTTTGGTGCATGAAGCTTCCATCTTCATAGCACCAATGAGTTTTTACCAAGGAACACAAAGAATTGTATTGTACAAAGTCTCTCTTAATGGGAGAAGCTATAATACAAATGCCTAATGGAGGGGAGACCGGTCCATGTAAATCCGGTCCTCAATAGTTGTCAAGTGTTCTATTTCTCTACCTCTTTCAAGTATTGTTATGCCAACCTAATTAGGTGTTATGTTAATGTTGCTATCTCCAACCAAGAACTCTTTTATGCTCATTAGGAACTTGCTCTTAATAAAATGTTCACTATGTTAGGTTATTTTCCTCTATTTACAAGCTTTATAGACCATTAAATGTTACACACATATGTACAATAATAAAGATCTACCAATGGGTAGAAAAATATCCTATTCCAACTACATCTATCTCCAAACTGTGGTGGCGGTGACCTAGCCACGATGTCCACTAGACCACCACCTACATGTATTACTGCCACATGTCACTACCCAGGCAAGAGTTTGTCTAGTGTAAATTCTAGACCAGATGTAACTAATTGCCTGTCCTATGCATGTGATGTAATGGAAATGGCCTTTGATCTTTGAGAGTATTGAAATTTTAAATTAAAGAAAGCACTTTTGTGAGAATATTTTGCGATCATAGAGGGTGAACTTAGTTGATGGTAGCAACATAAACATAGTACTTAGTTAACTTGGCATGAACCATACTTTTTCAAGAGAGAGAGTTTAGAGAATATGACAATAGTTGAGGATTGGATTTATGTAGAGCCGGTCCCCCTCCAACAAGCATTTTTATTATAGATTCTCCCATTAAGAAAGACTTGGTACAATACAATCTTTGTGTTCCTTGTGACCTAGGTGACACAATGAATATGGAAAGCTTCATGCATCACGAGCATAACATAAACTTTGTAGAAAGAATTAATTATCCCAAGCCTCAATTCCAAGGACTCAAACACCTTCGAAGGTGGAGAGAGCTAGAGAGGAATGAGGGTAGGGAAGAGGAAGAAGAAACATTCCATAGGAGAAAGAATTAGTTCCTTACTTATCATCACTCTTCATGCTAGCATACATAATAGCATATTAATGAAGATGGAGAAGATGGCAAGCTTCATCATTGAAGCCTGGCTCTTGGTTTGATTTACATTCTGGTGTAGGCTCTCAACTTCTCTACTAGCTTGGAGAAGGAGATGGAGCTCTTGCACTTTGTACTTCACACAATGAGAGTGTATGTGAGTGTGTGTGGGAGAGTATACCCCCAAGCTAGCCCCATTCTTGCTTTGGTTGACCCCCCCTTGTAGCTCAAGCTTGAAGCTCATTGTACCCCTTCAAGACTGGCCAATCACATGCAGGATGCATTACAAGCAACAAGGGTGGTCTTGGGACAAGTGTCCCCCTTTCCTCTTTGAGAGAGAGGATTTCAAGGAGTCGAAACTCGTATCTAGACTTGCCTTGGGGTGGTAGTCTTGTATTGTGCTTTACTTTTTTCTATGAAATGTTAAAAGACAAACTTCCATGAGCTTCAAAAGCTGTGACAATGTACTAATGGAATTAGGAGCTTCTTTATAGCCCGTAAACATGATAGACTTGGATGCTTTATTAAGATTGGTCACATAGTTTTTAGGCTAGTAGGTTTATGAACTTGCATTAGCTTAGGTTCTTAATTGACTTCTTGTGTTTCATGCATAAAACTAAAATTTCAAGTGGTTTAATCTTCACGATAGTTTAGGTGTTCTTTTTCTTTATGTTGTTTGGTTTTTGGTTACAATTGATACATCTTTTAGAAGCAAAAATTCACTTTGCATGGCTGTTCATTGTACTTCATGTTTTATTCATACTTGTTGACCTTTGATATTCATTACTTGTTTTATGTTTTGCAGCTCAACATTCCTCCATGGACGTGCTATCACCCATGTCTTCGTGCTTTGCTTCAACGGCACATAAGGACGTGTGCCAAATTAAGAGGGAGGGAATGCTATCAGTGGATAACACATACAACATCTATTATGCATCAAGCAAGTATGTGCTATGGATGTGCACAATATTTCCTATCCACATTGTATAAGGTCTTGGGCTCATTGGGAGTTCCAAATTTATATGCTAGCTAGAGGGCTCAAACTTAATCCCATAGTAGGAAGGCTTGTGGTGCATTTCTTTATAAGAAAGCCTTTTATGCAAAGAGGCTTTATTCTTGAGTAGTCATTCTTGAGTATCCATTCTTGAGAGCTCTCTCTTGAGTGTTCACTTTATGGATGGCCTAGCCTTGAGCTTAATACCAATGCTTAGAAGGCTAGTGCTAATCCATTGTAATTAATGGCATTTCTTAATCTAATCTCTAATTTCTTCATTAGTCTTAATTTTTCTATATTCCATTATGTCATGAAGTAGTTTCACCTCCTCATTATTTTAGATTTGAGTTTATGTGATGACTTCTTGCTTATTGACCACTTTTATCCTTCTATGAGCACTCAATTTGTGATATTTAACATCTCTAATTAAGTTGATTAAGTTGGTTCTTAATCTTGTGATTAGTGTATGTGCCCTATTATTTGCTCGTGTGTGGATGGGTTTAATAAAACTCAAGCACCATTCACCTTGTGTGTGTAACTTTCGATTAAGTACCGTGATTGGCATATGGAGATTGGAAAGACCAACACCAATGCAATTAGTGTGTGCTTGTGGAGAGTGTGCTTTGAGATTCTAGTCTATGGCAAGTTGCACTTTGGTGAGCTTAATGTGTGTAGGTGATGTTTGATTGAGGATTATGGTGTGATTAGAGTTAGTGATTCATGGCTAATCTCTATTGCATTGGAAGAGCATTCTCTTGAATCCTCTCATTCGATACATCCAATGATGCTCATGCTTCCATGCCCTAGCCGGGTTGTCGATCCTAGGATTGATATTTTTATTGGTCTTGGGTTGATTAGGTGATACTACAATCGCCCCCAATAGCCCCACATAGGGAGGAGCATGGGATTCATATATGACTTTCTCACAAAGGGACTAGGTAACACATAGCCTATTGTCGTGGAGAAGATAACCATCTTGCATAGAAGATAGATCATTGTGAGCTGCTATAGACACCGCATTAACTTTTGGTCGTCATGATAGTGCATCAACCACTTGATTGTGCTTACTAGCAATGTGAGAAATATGGAAATTTAATTGCAAAAGAAAATTTTCCCACCTCATTTGTTTGTCGGAAATCTTGGTTTGCATCATGAAGTACTTAGGACTTTGCATCATGAAGTACTTAGGCCATGCTTTTATTACCTCTAATTTTGATGGATCCATACAAAAAATCTTGAGAAATAATATGACCTAAGTATTGAATCTCTTGAAGGAAAAATTCACTTTTCTTTTGGTTGAGAAAGAGCTTGTTCTCCCTCAATGCTTGAAAAATCACTTGGAGATGTTGCTTGTGTTACTCCAAGGACTTGGATTAGATGATGATATCATCAAAGAAGACTCCAGTGAATTTACGGTAGGGTCTAAATATTTTCTCCATTAGACGATTGAATGTGGCTAGTGCATTAGTCAAGCCAAAAGACATGACTAGGTATTCATAAAGACCAAATGTTGTACAAAACACGGTCTTTAGGATATCTTCATCCACTATCCTTATTTGATGATAGCCGCTTTTAAGGTCAATCCTATTGAAGTAGGTAGAGCCTTGTATCTTATCAAACAGACCTTCTACCAAAGGCACTTTTTTTTTTTTTGATAGTGATATGGTTTAGTGCTCGATAGTCCACACACATACGATATGTACCATCTTTCTTTTGCACTAAAAGGACTGGAGAACAAAAGGGAGAGGAGCTAGGCCTCACCATCCCTTTGTCTACCAATTCTTGTACTTGCTTCATTATCTCCTCTTGTTGAGCTTGAGAAACTCGATAAGGAGGCTTGTTAGGTGGTGAGCTTCCTGATAGGAGTTCAATTCGATGGTCATCATCCCCTCATTTTGGAGGTAAGTCCATAGGGATATCATCGATAAACACATCATAGAATCCTTTTAGAAAATTAGACAAGTCTAACTCTTCTTGATTCCTACCATTTACATTTGATGAAACATTAGGACCTTTTAGAGACTCTTTGACAAAAATCATGCACACATAAATGGAGCTCTTCACTGATTGATCAAAAGCAAGAGGATTTACAAGTGGTATAGTATGACCAAACTCACTAGCATATATATACATGTTCTTTCCCCTGTAGGTGAAGTAGATTCTCCTTTCAGGGAACGTCATGTTGGCAGCCATCGGTTGAACCATGGTGCCCCTAGGATAGCATCCTTATGTTGGAGAGGAGAGATGAAAAAGTCTTCTTTGTCGACATAGCTTTGGACATGAAGCCTCAACTTCCCAATCAAGGGAGTAATGGAGGCTTGTTGTCCCTTTGAAAACGGTGTTGGCCGTTACAAGATCTCCCATATCAAAAGCTTAAATGCCCAACTTCGTGACCAACTCCGTTGATATGAAGTTGTGAGTAGATCCAGGGTCAAACAAGATGAAGGCATCATGATACCTTACCTTTTCCCAAGCATAGGAGAGAGGTGATCCTTTGCAATGAGCATCCTCTTTTTGAGCTTTTATGGTGTAAGCTCTAGGAGTCTCATTGTGAGCATTTCTCATGGGGCAAGAACGATAGCCATGCCCTTGCTCCCCACACTTAAAAAATTTATGGTCATTGCAAAAAGATTCAAGCTCTTCAGGAAGAGAATTTTTCCCCCATTTGTAGACTCGCTTCTCCTTGGACCGATTCTTATTGTTGTTATTGGAATTGCCTTGGGAAGAATTTCGGACATTGGTTTTCCCATTGGCATCACTTTTGTCTTTATTTTCCATAAGCTTGACATTCCGTCTAGCCCCTTGTTGTAAATTGATGCACGAAGCAACCATGGTGTGGTGGATTACTTTGGTGATAGAACTAGGCCGTTGAGAGTTGACGTACTCAGCCATCTCTTCGGGTAATCCTGCACAAAATTGTTGCTTTTTCTCGGTGAATTCTATCTTTTGTAAGACAGTAGCCTTGAGATGTAAATCCCAAAACTTATCTACATATTTGTGGATAGACTCATGGGAGAGAAGCTTCAAACTGCACCCTTCGGTAAGCACTTTGTCCTTTGCATCTCTTGCAAGGAATTGCTTCATGATGGAAACTCGTAGAGTTTTCCATGTATTTGGGTCTTCACCATTGCCACTAAGGCTAGCCCACCATTGACAAGCCGTTTTTTGGAAGTGCATAGCTACATGGCATAGCTTGGAGGACTCCTTGAAGCCCTTGTTTGCAAAGGGCATATCAAATTGCTGGATGAAGGCCAATACTTTGTCAGGGGCACCAAAGGTGCCATCATAGGTGAGAAAAGAGATACTCTTTCCTCCCTCTTTGAACTTCTTGAGCTTTTGTGACCTTCGTCATGTAGGCTATGATTTGCGATGTCCTTCCCTCTTGTATTCTCTAAGAGAATAGCCATAGCTTTCATCGGAAGAAGACGAAGGTGAAGAAGAAGGAGAAGAGGGTGACCTCTTTCTTGCCTTTTTCTTCCTTTATTTCCTCTCTTCCCTTTTGGAGTGACAAGGAGAAGGACTATGGGTTGACCGTTTCCTCTTGGGAGGAGTTGGCGATCATCTGGACCCTCGTCTTCATGGAGCCACATCTTCAAAGAAACTTAAAGATTTATTAATTTCTTGCTCTTTGGATTCCTCTTCTCGTATGGGAGAGAGTCTTCTTTTGGGGGTCTCATCAAGAGGCCCCCTAAGCTCTCTCTCCTCTTGGAGAGGAAGGGAAATCCCATAAGCACAAAGTTTTTGAGTAACTTTGTCTTGCAAAGCAGGGTTTCCAATAGCTTGCTACAACCTAGTAACAAGATAATTGACAAACATGGAGGCATCATCATTAGCACCTTCATGTGAAAAGTCAAAGTTATCAATGTTCATTCTACTCTCTCGGTTATTGTCAGCCACGTTAACAAAATTTGAGTAGTTACTTAGTGTATGCTTTGGCAATTCAAAACCTTAGTTGCTACTCCTCTTAGCCTTTGAAAATTGACACTTAAGTATCTACACCCACAACTCAAATTGGTTAATTATAGAGAGTAGTTGAGTGGGTCTAATATTGCAGAGTTGTCAAGGGCTAACTCCTTTCGGACTTCTTATGGCTCAATAATGGTAAATCCGTAGGCAAGTTTAAAAAGACTCCATTATTAAGACCAAATCTCCTGAGGTGTGCACCATATCCCACATAGTGAGGTCAACAAAACCAATAATAGATCCCAGTCCCACTTACCCTAATATAATTAACAAAATTAACTATTAATAGGCTACTTAAGGACCTCTCTTCTTAAGCAAGAAAAGAGAAACTAAATGCTTTGATACCTATGTAATAGATGGCCTATGAACTTTGAGAGTAGCGGAATTAGAAATTAAAAAGAAGAATTTGGTGAGAATATTTTGCAAGCATAGAGGGTGAACATAATTGATGATAGAAACATAAACATAGTATTTAGTTAACTTGCCATGAACAATAATTTTGCAAGAGAGAGAGAGAGAGAGAGAGAGAGAGAGAGAGAGAGAGAGAGAGAGAGAGTTTAGAGAACATGACAATAGTTGAGGACCAGATTTATGTGGAGTTGGTCCCTCCTCCAATGGGAATTTGTATTATAGAATCTCCCATTAAGAGATACTTGGTACAATACAATCTTTGTGTTCCTTGTGACCTAGGTGACACAATGAATATGGAAAGCTTCATACATCACGAACACAACCAAACTTTGTAGAAAGCATTAACTATCCCAAGGCCTCAAACACCTTGGAGAGAGCTAGCGGGGAATGAGGGTAGGGAAGAGGAAGAAGAAACATTCCACAGGACAAAGAAGTAGTTCCTCACTTATCATCACTCTTCTTTGCTAGCATACATAATAGCATAGTAATGAAGATGGAAAGATTAAGCATTGAAGCATGGCTCTTGGTTGGATTTTCATTCCATAGCAAAGAGTGTTGGTGTAGGCTCTCAACTTCTCTACTAGCTTGAAGAAGGAGATGGAGCAGAGAGTATACCCCCCAAGCTAGCCCCCTTCTTGCTTTTGTTGACCCCCTCCCTGTAGCTCAAGCTTAAAGCTCATTGGACCCCTTCAAGACTGGCCAATCACATGCAGGATGCATTACAAGCAACAAGAGTAGTCTTGGGACAAGTGTCCCTCTTTCCCCTTTGAAAGAGAGGACTTGATAAATGAAAAAATAATTAATTAAATCTACTAAATTATCTTTGGATCCCTAGGGAGGATAACCAAAAGGCTTTAGGCACACCATGAAGGCAACATGAGGAGGAACTTGACAAGTGTCCTATATGATTTCTTTGTACCAAGATTGCCTTGTGTGAGGGTGTGTGTGTATTCTCTCTAGCCCCCTCTAGTAGGGCTCGCCCCCTCATTGTAGGGATAGTTGTTAACTTTGTGGAACACCTTACCCTCAAGCACCTTAGTCACAATCATGACAAAGCACCTCAAGTTTGAGTAATGTTCCCAAAAGCATCTCAGCCTCCCTAGTCGGCAAGCACGACAAGCACCTTAATCAACAAGCACAACAATCACCTCAATCACCTTAGTCAGCAAGCACGACAAGGACCTCAAGCACCTTAGTTAGCAAGCATGATAAGCACCTCAAGCTTGGGCCGGGTTCCCACCTCAAGCACAGTCCTAGCTTACCTAATGTCAAAGGACTTTTAACACTAACGTTTGGAGGTCTTCAATGAAGCTAACCCTAAGGTCTTTTAAGATCCATTGGCTAGCCTTGCTCTATGAAAGACCATCTCTCATTTGGATCTATTGACCCCGTGGTGAGATAGCTCTTTAAGCACATGTCTATATTCTAACCCTTGTTCCCGTTTATTCTCCCACATTAAATGATCATTTTAATATGAGAAAATCATTTGGGTTGGTTAGATACTATATTTTTTGACATGTGACATTGTATCCTTACTACATGTTTCTCGCCACAAGACCACTCACCGTCTCGGTGAGAGAAAACACTAAAAACTATGATAGAAAACTGCATATACTAAGTAAGCTGAAAAAAAAGAATTGCATATGCATTAGTGAGTGTGTGTTGTAGGAAAGACCAAGAGTGGGGTTGTCTGTGTGTGTATATGTGTTTTGTCATCATGAGCTTGAATCCTGATTTGATCATATGTGCTCATTATACATGTGCGTGTGTGTGTGTGTGAGAGAGAGAGAGAGAGAGAGAGTGTGTGTGTGTGTGTGTGTGTGTGTGTGTGTGTGTGTGTGTGTGTGTGTGTGTGTGTGTGTGTGTGTGTGTGTGTGTGTGTGTGTGAGAGAGAGAGAGAGAGAGAGAGAGAGAGAGAGAGAGAAAATGTAGGGAATGGTGATGTGTACTTGCAAATCCCTAGCACAAGGAACTCTTTGTATTGATTACTTATGTATCATGTGGGCTACTGAAACCCCTAGAGATAGTAGTCAAAATGCTGAGACTGAGAACCTCTCATAGATTGTGTAGGACCTGGTTTCCCATAACCTAGGAATGTGTACCTATCTCACAGGACTAGTTCATCCATATCCCATAGCAATCGAAGGCTGGTAATCTCTGGTTTTATGATGTTGAACCCGCATATCTCCTTGTCATAGCACCTCTCAAAATCTCTAAACTTGACCTTTTAGGTCATCATGGATGATTTGGGATTTCACTCTCAACGCTTGTCTTTGCAACGCAAAGATTGTAGCATCTTTGCCTGATATTGTGCTCTTGGTGACACACAGACATCCCTCCATGGTTGCATATGTGGCATTGGTCAGTCGCAACCAACCGCTTTTCTCCTAGCTCAATCATAGCAATAGCATTTTTTGACTCTTGCAGGATCTCCTTAGATAGCCAAAAAAACAAAATAGAGTATGCCACCATTGAAGATCCAACAATAGTGCTTGGGGGTGGAGGGCTCTCAAGGGGCACAACAGGTGAGAGTAACATGCTCAATGGGTGATCCTAAGACAGGAAGAGATAACGAGGGATCTGCAGGTGGTTTGTGGGAAATAGTCATTGTGGCAAGAGTGAAGACGAGAGAAGTAGGTAGAGGTACATGTGAGAGAGAAGCCACATACGTAACATGTAGAGGTAGATTGAGAATGGCAGATCTGACCATTGACACAACAAGAACTAGGGGTGGAAGTAGAAGGAGAAAATCATGGAATGCACTTCACCCTAGTGTGGCTCTCTGAGAATGGCAAAGGAAGTCCTCTGTCTTTAACCACTTTGTCCTTGTCCTTCTTCTTCTTCTTATTTTACGGTTGATGTGTAGCACTTCCAATAGATTTTCACTTTGTTTTTGAATTCAACCATCACGTACCCTCATCCACGTTATAGCGCTGACATGGATGTTGATGACCGAGGACAACATGGGGGTTGCAAAACATTGGAAGCTCAATTGAGTGGATTGCACTTGGGATCTAAATATTTTTGCCCTCAATTATAGTGATGTATAAAGTATCTGATGAGACCCACAAGGTATAGTGTGTATCGGGCAATAGGGACCATCACAATGTGGAAAAGTAGTGGAGACATCACATCTTTCCTTTAGCTCTTTGACATCCGTGACTAGAAAGTAATATTTGAAGACTACCAAAAGTGCTTTGTTCCTCACATAGTCGGGGTGATCAACCTGAAACATTCTTGACTGGTTGAACTCACGTGGTAACTTACATGTCTAAGAGCTTGACAATTAAAAAAAAAAATGATTTCTTTTCTTTCATCTTGCATACATCTCGAAGGAATGTGACACTATGCGAGATATTGATGTGGGTGAAAAATTGTAACTATTCGGAAGGCTCTTGGGGGGAAGTGCTTGACATGCTTTGGTTGATATGTATTCTAGATAGGGTAAATTGTGAAAAGTAGTGAGGGCTCTCGACCAATAGTGGAAAGGTAAGGAATTTCTCTTCAAATGAAATTGTCTATGATTGCATAATAAAGATATGCAACCATAATGAAATCGAGGGTAGAATTGGGAAGCTCTAACCACAATAGACACTCATGCATACATTTTTAAAGAATATGGTGCAGTTCAAGCATCTCTCCAAATATGATCCTCCACATCTTGAGGATATGTGGTACTATGCGAGTTGTAAATATGGGCATTAGAATTCATAATGGTATTGCTAGGTTAAGGACTTTAAGACAAATGGTGAAGTAGGTAATGCATTGGTTGATATTTATGTCAAATATGGTACATTCATGGCAAGGAAACTCTAAATGTTTTTTTGCAGACAAAGGAAAGATGTCTCTAGATGAAAATTACATATGCTCACATCTTGATAGCATACACAAGTTACTTGGAGGCTGAACCTAACAGCACAAAATGCTCGACAAGCATCTGGTTCGAAAGTTGTCTCAAGCACACAGAGAGGAGATAGTAAGCAAATAGACAAAGAGTATTCTTCTTCTTCTTCTTCTTCTTCTTCTTCTTCTTCTTCTTCCCGCGAACGAGAGAGAAGATCTTATGGAGATGGTGATAAAGAGCTTACACCACTCCATATAATAAGTATGTATTGTCTTGCGATAGTAGAGGCAACTGACGGCCCTGAAAACTGATACTACAGATGAATTTATAAGCTTTGCAGAAAACTGGAGTATTGCCCAAGTTGAGAACTAGCCCTACATTCTCTGCCTAGATTAACTGCAAGCTTTTGGGCACTTTGCTAAAAACATGACACAACTTTTGATAGTCAACTCTCCCAATTTTCCTTCAATTTCTATAGTAGAACTGACTAATTTGACAGTATCCAGGAAACTAATGAAATTGTGACTACACAATGCCACACCGTGATGGTCCGACATAATTATGACTTTCCCGTACTTCCTAGACGTATTTACGGTATCGCTTTTTATAAAAATAATTCCAGTAAAATTTTTGTTTAATCTCTTTTTTTCTTTGGATGATCATTTTTAAATCTGATGAGGACTAAAGATAATATGTTTATGTTTATGTTTAGGTCATCTTAAAAAGCACATTGCTTTTCAAAAACACCGAAAAGCATGAAAAGCTAAAAATAGTGGTTTAAAAAAAGCAAAACTTCATTAGGAAAATTTAGACTCTCAAAGGGGCCCTATAAGGATATTTGACTTTGTCTCTCTTGTCCAAAGTGGGCAACTCGGTGAAGTCCATGAAGGCTTTATCAAAACCCTATCAACCAATGTATCATTGGAAAGATCTTAGAAAGTAGGTTCTGAATTCCCAAACCCCGACAAATTTGGAGTTGATTTGTAGAAGTTATGGCCTCCCCACTGAAACTGGATTCTGGGGAGAGATTCCATTTATAAGACAGAGTTGTCACATCAAAAAATAGAATCTTCTAGAATATAAAGAGTCTCATGCCATGCTAAATATCAATGTATAGATCTCAATGAGTACATTCTAAATCCAAAGGGTGTGACAAGTTTTGATTTCATTTGTAAAAATTTTAAAGTCCTTAAAGGGCCCCTTTGAGAGTCCAAAATTTCCCTAATGTCTGAAATTGAACCACGGATTCTCCCTGTCCATTGGAATAAGAAAGCGGACTCACTTTTCACCAAGAAGCACTAAAATTCATGAAAAGCTAAAAATTGCATGAAAAGCGCTCGAAAAGCGAAGATTTACAAAACTAAGGTATAGCTTTCCCGGGACTCGTAGATTAAGGATCCGGCCCTCCTTTTTTCAAAAAATCATGAAAAAGATAAAATAATGGATTTTTTCAAAACTAAACCAAACGTCCATTTGATCTATTGGAACATAAAAACGACCTTGCTTTTCACTTTAGAACCTTACAACATTGTCAAACAAGCATTCTAAACCAGAATTTTTATGAAACACACTTTAGAATCTATTTTTCTAATTTTTAAAAGAGACCCAAATTTTTGGGGATCTCAAGATGGGTTCTTGTAGAAAGGCTACAGTGTCACTTGCAAAAGATAGGCAGTTAGTTACAATTGGGGTCTAGAGTTCACACTAGATGGACTCTCGACTTGGCAGTGAACGATAGGGGTGGTGGTCTAGTGGGCACCGTGGCCACATCACCACCACCATAGTTTGGGGATAGATGTAGTTGGACTAGGATATTTTGATGGCCATTGGTGTCTCTTTTGTGATTGTACATATGTGTAGTTGGTTCTAGTCTTTATAGGCATCATATAATTTCTATGGTCAAGTGTTTTTAATCTAGTGTCTTCTTGATGCTAATGCATGGTGTTGAAGCCGCTTTGCAGACCAATGTGAATATTCAAGTGCAAACGTGTCTAGTGCTAACTAGATAGTAAGAGAGAGAGAGAGAGAGAGAGAGAGAGAGAGAGAGAGAGAGAAGAAGAAGAAGAAGAAGAAGAAGAATAACATCACAACCACTTCATGCTATCGACAATGTCAAGGTTTGATGGTGACAGTCCATGGATGTATGTACATTCGTCGAAATTGATTTCATATCATCATCACAGTGCTAATGTGGTACAATGTAACATGATGGTCACATAGATTGTGAGCATGATGGCGTAGTGCTAGAACATAGTACCATTTGTATACACCTCATGTGGCATGTGATTTACTGAAAATGACTCTCTCCTCCCATTCTTGTGCTAGTGATCATGGATTATAAAACAATGGTGAGTTCCTCCTGTAGTGTTGGCATGCTCTTATGTTACTATCCTTGAAAGTGACCTCTAGACCCCTTTATATAGCATAAAGTAGAGATTATTTTAGTGAAAATCTTATTCCAGACAAATGGGACCAAGCACGTGGCTCTAGTGCCCACCGGAAGACCACCGCCTTGGCTTATTCAAAGAGGAGATGCAGCTAGATGCTCCCTCTAGCGTGTGGGTGGCCACCATCGCAGCTAGAGAGAGGAGGAGAATGTATGTTTCCTTTACTTTAAATTATGAGAGAGTGTAGGAAAAAATAGGTAACTGCAGATTTACCCACCATTTACTTGACTACTAGGGGAAAGGATGCCTCGTACTAGTGCAAGGTGGTCGGATTTTCGACAATCAATGCTCTTTTGGTTTGATGCTAACTTGGGTACGCCTTTTGCACCATTGTGGCATTTGGGATGCCTTTTTCATGTCTTCAATGTTGTCTTGTTTGCAACCATTGGAGTCATTGTCCGTCTTATTATTATTTTATGCGTATAGTGCATGTGTGCATGTGAATTGTGAGTGCATAGTGTGTATGTTGTATGCATGTGAGTAGGTGTGTGTGTGTGCATGGAATGAGAAATCTGAAATTTGTGTGCGCTTATGAGACTGTATGCGAGAGAGAGAGAGAGAGAGAGAGAGAGAGAGAGAGAGAGAGAGAGATGATCTACGGAGAAAGGGAAGAGGTGGACGAGTTGAGAGCAAGATGGTGAGGATTATGAATGGATGGGCTGACCAACTATGTGTGTGTATGTGGGTGTGTGTGAGTGACTTAAAATGAGAGAGAAAGCTGAAACTTTTTTGCTTGTTGCGAGAGAGAAAGAGGAAGCTGAAATAATCATTGTTTTATTGCTAGCACACACACACACACACACACACACACACACACATAGAGAGAGAGAGAGAGAGAGATTTTATTATTGTCCTCGGAGGTCAAATATGACATATGGGACCAAAGTTACATGTGATGTAGTATGTGTATGGCTAATGAGTGACTCTCAATGATCCAAAATTGTGGTGATGAGAGTCGCAATGGAGAGCCCACACTGTGGCTTGGAGAGGAAGGTATGTAGATCTAAGTCATGGCTAAAAATGTGAGGGAAGAAACTTCGGATGTGACCAAAAGCTGAGCACTCTAGTAGTTTGTGGTACTCAAACTCTCGAACTTGTAGTGAGCATAATTTGCACAATCGATTTGACTCTTCTCCATGGCCCCAATCCTCTGTCTTGCATTGAAGGAAGTGGAAAAAAGCCGAATGGTTGCGATAGTGTGTATCACCAATAAGGGGATAGACTCAAGCATGTAAGGGTGAGTACGGTTTCCTCTTTCAGCGAAGAACATGGTTTTGTAGTTGGGGGAAATATGGGTAGTGT
Source organism: Adiantum capillus-veneris (assembly GCF_014529385.1). Taxonomy (NCBI): domain Eukaryota; kingdom Viridiplantae; phylum Streptophyta; class Polypodiopsida; order Polypodiales; family Pteridaceae; genus Adiantum; species Adiantum capillus-veneris. The sequence goes on along the minus strand of NC_140956.1, from coordinate 94,559,020 downwards.
AATGTATGAATCATGACCCATCGGATTTCTTCCAAGACGTAATACATTGGCGTTGTAGAAAAGATTCATTCACTTGGGAGTCAATTGAAGCATCATGTAGCAAGTGTAATGCATCCCATCTCCCAAACCAATTGAGAGAGAGAGAGAGAGAGAGAGAGAGAGAGAGAGGGTGTGAGAGCGAGGGTGTGTGTGTGTGTGTGTGTCATGAGAGAGGGCTAAAGTTTGGCTGCACACACACACACACACACACACACAGATTATGATTTTTTAACTCTAGAGAGAGAAGGAAAGCTGAAAATTGAAAACGCTGGTGAGGAGGGAGAGAGAGTGATCTTAAGAGAGGGAGACAAGCATGAGGGAGAGGGAGCTGAGGTGGTGGGTGTGTGGCCTTGCTTGTGCCGCCAAGAGAGAGAGAGAGAGAGAGAGAGAGAGAGAGAGAGAGAGAGAGAGAGAGATTCTTTGCGCCATCTAAGAAGAACATATTTGATAAAATGGGAAAAGTTTCATATTATGGGAATTTTCAAAAGTGGGATTTTTCCACATATTTTGGAATCCTCCTCCTCCTCTCTCTCTCTCTCTCCCCTCCCCCCCCCCCCCCCCCCCCCCCCCCCCCCAATCCACACACACACACACAAACACAACTGAGGAGATTGATAGTTGTTGGAAAATGGCGGTGTTTATAAGCACCATAAATAAAGAGAGATGGAAAGAAATATTTGGGTTTTTATGATCTTTAAGGATTGCATGCGAAATTGGATTTCTCTATCGATATGAACCCTTGTTGGACTTTCTTGGCTTCCCTTGTTGGTATCTTTTTTCTTGTAGACAGTCCTAGATATTTAGATTTACATGGCCAAACAATTGCATCAATAGCTTTTCAAATATGGAGATGTACTTTATTCTCCATTCGAAAGCCTTTCCAACAATCAACATAGAACTCAACATTAGTGAAGCCACTGCTTCTTGTGCATGGTGCCCAATATTGTATCATTAATTTCTTATAATTTGTGACTTTTTATCCATGCCAATGTCTGACACGGCCATTGCAATCAAGATAGGATACACATCTTGATATGAAGGAAGCAATAGAACAAAGTCTTCCTTGATGGAGACCTACAAATGGGTTGAATTCCTCCCTTTGTTTATCTCTTTCAGGCCCACAACAATGATCATTGAAATCTTCATATCCTAAAAACCTTTTGGTGTCTAGTTGGATATCCATAGAATCACCAGAGCTAAGATTGTGAGTTTTGGGCCAAAAATGCATGTTCAACACAACCTATGGGAGGATGAATTTATCAAGATCCTATATTACATCATTCTACTAGTCTATCATAGGTATGTAATAGTGTGGAATGATCCACAGAAATGTAAAACAGAGAATTTTGTGGGTCACTTGTCTTTGGAGTTCTATTGACAAAACTGTAGCCTCTTCCTTTTCAGCTAAGCTTGCAACTTGCAGCATGTCTAGTTTTGTTTGAATCTGATTACATGTTGAGATCTCTTGCAAGTACAAAGTGTAAAGCCTTTGGCAATAGCCTAAAAATTCATGGTAGCCATCACCCAAAAAGCATAAAAGCTGCGCAATGTTGAGAAATGGTGGAGATGCACCTGTCTGAGGATCAAGAGGGTAAATTGCTCCATCCATCCAAAGGTCTGGCTTTCCTCCCTTGCAATCATAGCATGTCCATTGAAATAGACCCACTGTCTTGATTTCTTTGCAAAGTTGAATATTCATGCTCCAAATCAACATGTAATTTGAACTTCAAAGGCTTGTTGGTGATGTCTCGTATAGCCATTGTAGATGAGATGGAGATGGAGATAAAGATGGAAATGGAGATGGAGATGGAGGTGCAGGTGCAGATGCAGATGCAGGTACAGGTGCAGGTGCAGGTGCAGGTGCAGCTGGAGATGGAGATGGAGATGGAGGTAGAGGTGGAGTTGAAGATGGAGGTGGAGGTGGAGATGCCAATGGAGATGGAGATGGAGCTTGCAAGGATGTGCAAGTCTACAACAATGCACAATAGAGAGAGAAAGAGCTATGATGAGCTATTATGAGAGAGAGAGAGAGAGAGAGAGAGTGGAGAGAGTAAGGGAGGTAGAGGAGCTTAAGATCTGCAGGCTATGGCTTCTAGAGAGGGAAAAAGAAGCCTAAATCCAACCATAACCCTCCAAACTTGTAGAGAGAGGGTGTAGAGAGAGACAGGCATTTGTAGCACCTCCAAAAGAGGGGAGAAAAAAGTGACAAAAATTTTCAAATTCAAAAGTGGGCAATGGCATGTGGGGCTGCACCAACACCAAAAAAGCTGAAAGGATCTGGTGACTACATATGATTGAGACCTAATTTTATTTTAGAAGAAATGAAAATATGTATTTTCAGGCCTACGCCATTAGCTTGGTCAAACCTTCATTAGTATTTTAAGCACTTCACTAATAAGCGTCTAATTTAAACGGCCCAAGAAGACCCCAAACAAGTCCTAATGCATTGGATTTTAGCTCTTCATGCATAAGAGTTCTCTTGATAACATCACCTGCACCAACATGCTCTCCTTTTCCATGTCCTAAAGCAAAGAAGTTATTCATCATATGCAATCTTGTCAAATGATAATACTTGGCTACAAAATAGTGTGGTCACTGTGCCTTGAATTGTGAAGCAGCACCATCTGACCATACCCAATGATAACGCAAACTGTGTCCTTTTTTGTTTCATCCAACTGTCATGTAGCATAAAACAATACTGCACAAAGAGCGTGTCATGGATCTTATCATCCGATATGTAAAAATGCAGAGTCCTCTCAACAACTCCCTCATATAAGAGATGTACACTAGTATTGTTACCTGTGTTGATCATCAATGCATGGACTGGATCTTGTTCTGCACTTTAAAGCTGTAATTCTCTGCAAAATCCACAACAAAAACCACAGCATCTCTAGGAAACTTACGCAAGCAATCTTCAAATTGCTCGGCCTACTACCTAAACACAAAGTTATGCTTGATGAAGCTTTTCAGATGATCTAAAAAAACATGAATGGAAGTTTCACTTTTCATCCTTTCCACGACCAAGTCCTTTCTCTTCCTTCAGCATTAACATGTCCAATGCCCACATCCTTAAATACCTTAATGGTCACCTCCCTGATATCTCTTGCAATCTTGTCTCGACTGAATAACAACTTTCTAACACCACATCTAGGGCACTCTCCAAGCATCTCTTTGAAGACATATTTAGGAGTTTTGGGAGTTATTCAAGTCCCATTTTTCTAAGGCTCACTTTTAATCTCATGTTTTTGGGCCATTGCAATAGCTTATTCTATGTAGGCATAAGACGCTAGCATGTGGCTTGGATCTATGAATTTACATTTGCTTGTCACTAATTAGCAGTATACAATGAAGAGGATGGGATTGAAGATCATTGCTCAATTGTCTCACGTTAGTGATAAAATGGTATACAACTTTAACTTTGTTTGACACATATATGCATGTTCCTATCTTGGGGCCACCGAACTTAGGTTTCAACCTCTCTTACTCCATGTGACTTAGCAAGTGATTAGGACTACTATTGTGTGAGAGAGAGAGAGAGAGAGAGAGAGAGAGGGGGGGGGGGGGGGGGGGGGGGGGGGGGGGGGGGGGGGGAAATTGAGACTCATCAAAGAGAGAAAGATCAAAGAAGACACACTGAAGGATAGATGGACCCTATTGTTTCCTAGAGCAACCAAATTGAATCCCAACCCTCTCTTGTGCCATGTGGCTCAACAAGAGACTTTTTGTTTTTTTGGGGGGGGGGGGGGGGGGGGGGGGGGAGGAGATTGTGACACATGGGGGGGGAGACAAAGATTGAGAGGGAGGCATACTAAGGAAGAGAGACATGTGAGAGTTCTTATCTCAAATTCTTTGGAAACAGACAAATCTGCAAGTAAAGTACATAGGTAGTTTTGAAAAATGTTGGCAATTGCTTAGTCATTTTCGCAACTTTGGGTCAACAAAATTTTTATTAGCATGCTAACTGTAGGTTAATGTCAATTTGAGAATGTATTTTACATATCTATTATTTATAGCATCATGGCTAAGACTGTAATCTTTGGGATGTATAAAGTATTTGGTTATAGATACTCGTAAAATGGTTGCTTTCGAGAGAGAAATACAAGGACTTGAGAAGGATTTCTTAAGACAAATCCATAGACTATGATGACATTAGCGTAATCTATTACCTTGTAGTTCAGGGAGAAAGAAGTTTGAGTGAGTTGTTGGAGTTTGTGATAGAGTTTAACAACTAAGTTTTAAGCCCCATTAAGGCCTTATTGCAATGTTTTCTTGTGTTAACATAGGGCAAGAGCGGTACACTTTGGCGTGTAGGGCCTAAGTTGAAGCCTCATTGCATTTCCTAACCTTAGTGGGGAAAGCAAGCACATGGAGGCTTGAGATCAAGTTTGATCCTCATGGTGATTCCTAGTGAACTAGGCAAAGATACATGGAAGCTCAAGCTTAAGTTCAATTATCACGGTGTTTTCTACATGAGTGGGTAGAAGTACACAGAAGCTCAAGTTTTCATTCTCTATCTTAATAGGTAGATCAAATAAATGGGGGCTGAAAGAGCCTTATGGTGATTTTTGTCTAAGTGGACAGAGGTTCGAACTTGAGTTTGAGCCTCATCTGTGTTGCTACATGAGTGGGTAGAGGTAGAGGCTCAAAGATGGGTAGAGGTGGATAGAGGCTCGAACTTAAGTTCAAGCCTCATCGTGTTTGCTACATGAGTGGGTAGAGTACCTAGAGCTGAAAGATGCATTCCCTATCTTAGTAGGTAGATCAAACACTTGAAGGCTCAAGCTTCAGTTCGAACCTCAAGGGGGTTCCTACCTATTTGAGTAGAGGTACACACACGGTCAAATTTCATGATGAATCCTACCTAAGTGGGCGAAGGTACACGGTGTTTCCTATGTTAGTGGGTATAGGTATGTAGAGGCCCAAACCTGCATTCCTTGTCTTAGTAGGTAGACCAAAATCATGGCTCAGAGTTCGAGCCTCATAGTGATTCCTACCTAACTAGGTGGAGGTACACGGAGGATTGAACTTAAGTTCAAGCCTCCCTGTGCCTTTGAACATGGCTTAATCCTTCATTCTGAAGTTGTTTTTTTTTGTTATGACACAAACATACATTATATATTTGTCCAAGTTTATCTCTCTCTCTCTCTCTCTCTCTCTCTCTCTCTCTCTCTCTCTTCCTACGACGTTAAAACTTTCTTCTTCTCGGGTGTGTATGTGTGTGTGTGGGTGTGCCAATAAAAAGAGAAAAATGGTATAACCTTTCTATCACCCAAGTGTGATAGAAAAACCGGCATTTTTCGAATTGAAAACGACATGATATTAAGTTGAGACACATTTTTTTCGAACACCAGTTCGAGCATTATAGGCCAAGGATGGAGTTGTGGTTTGAACGAGGAGTTTTGTTTGAGTTACTACCATGTTTCTCAATGACTTGGTATGAATGTCAATTGCTTGCATTGAATATAATAGCTTTTGTTTTGTTGCATTGTGGTCACGTTCTCACTTGCAACTTAAGCTTAACAAATGTAAGATGGTATGGGAGCATGGGGAATGTATTGACCCGTATTGTGTTATGAGTGTCCAAAGCTTACGCTCAAGTTCGAGTTTGTAGCACTAGTCACATTGAAATAGGGACTACAATTTGTTTAGGCTAGGTAGATATTCATTTTGTTTTTGTAGCCTATTGGTATGAAGTCCTCAAAGCTTATGGATGTAGTTGTGTTATGATCTGGTTTGAAGTTTTTGTCTTAGTGAATGTCAACCCACGTTGCAAGACTTGACGTTTTCTTGAGCTCAAGGTCACCTAAGGGTTTCTTTTGGAAGCCATTGTTGTGGAGTAGTCAAATTTAAATGTAAGTTTTCACCACAATTTTTGAATTTTTTTGAGGAGGCTTGCTTAAGGTCGAAATCAAGTCATACTTTTCTTTTGCAAGTCATTCTCGTGGAGTGCTCAAATCTAGATACAAGTGTTTTCACCTCAGTCAAGGGCCCAAGTTGACTTAACGGACTTTCCATTCAAAATGTGCCAAATTGTTTGCCTTCATATTGATGGAACGCAATCAAAACTATTTAGTAACATGTTGGGTGGTCTTCACATTGACGTAAAGCTTGAGAACAGATCGGCCAAACTTGCCTATGTCATCTAAACTCGACTTTGACATTCCATGGCATCTCTAACATGCCTACCTAACTATAGATCACGTTTAAGCTTCTTGTTAACAATTCCTCTTGGTGCTCAAATTGGGTATCTTCATCTTGATGACATGTAGCCAAGCTATTGAGTAACATGTTGAGGTAAAGCTTAAGAACAGATAGGATCATAGGCCAAACTTGCATATGGCATCTATACTTGATGTAGGATATCCCATATCATCTCTAACATGGCCAACTATATGTGAACCGGGTTTAAGTCTCCTGTTACTTTTCTTGGTGCTAAAACCTAAAGCTTTTGAAATAGCCTCAAGATATAAGATTTGTCCCAAATTTGTGCATTTTTCCCAAAATTCTTAAATATGTCTTTTTGCATGATATTCATGATCCTTAGGGTGAGGGCACAATATGGAATCCAACAAGTTACTTATGTGCTGAAAAACTGTTTCATTTGCAGAACACTAACCTGCAGCACTATGTGTACCTCAAATGGATCATGTACATAGATGTTCTTTTGTGTGATGCCCAAACTTATTCTGACGCATTTGATTGAAAGCATCCTTGAAGTATACCATCTGAATATGGTAAACACAGTAGCAAGTATATCGCTCTTTCAATTTTTGGACAAAGAATGGCTTGAGTGTCTCAAAGGACCTAACAACAACTTCACTGCATCATATGTGCTCTTGAATCTTTTGTAGAGATCTACCTATAAACAAAAAATAATCCAAGTTAGAGCTCATAATATCACTAAAAAAGAGTAAAGCACAAACCAATTTACATTACCAAATTTGGTACTGTAAAACACTAATTCATTCTAAAATACCAAATTTGGCACTGTATTGCCAAAAATCAGACTATAATACCAAATTGGTACAAAAGAGAACCAAATTTGGTTCTATGTAACCTATGCAAGTCTCCTAAAAGCAGATACTTTGTTTTTAGAACTATACTACCTACAATGATTGATACCCAAAAGAATTAAATTTCATATAATCTTTGGTACTATGCTGCTTCAAATTTGGTACTATGGATCCCCTAAGGAACTATGCATGCACCCTACATAGTACCCAATTTCATACTTTTTTGTAAACTCCATAGTACCAAATTGGATCCCTAGTACCAAGATTGATTTTCTGGGTAGAGAAATGCGCCAATGTTGGTACTATGTATCCAATTTGGTGTTTTGCAAGATACTCTGCAGGCACCAAATTTGTTTTCAAACCAAGTTTGGTATTATACTACCAAGTGTCAGTGATGCCCAAGAGTACCAATTTGAGACTATGAATATCTAAGGTTATATGCAGACAAACTCAAAGCACCTTGCATAGTACCAAATTGGGTACATTTCCTTACAATTCATAGTACTAAACTGAATTCATAGAACCAAACAAAAAATTATTTGCATACTGCATAATGCCAATCTAATTCAGTAGTACCAGATGGGGAACTTTTCATTTTCCAAGAAGCTTCAAAATTGGTATTATGCATCTTGTTTGGTACTTTGCAGGTAACAATGAAAGCATCCAATTTGGTTCTATACATTTGAGTGTAAGAAGCTCCCAAAAGTATCAAATTGGTATTGTGGATCCCTTAAAGTAGTATGCAAACACACCTAAAGTAACCTGCATAGTACCAAATTGGGTACTTTTTTGTATATCCGTATAATTAAAAATTGGATCCATAGTACCAAATTGGAAACTTTTCTAGATATAGAAAAGAGCCAAAATTGGTACAATCTCTTTAGTTTGGTACTTTGCAGGATATACTAAAGGCACCAAATTTATTTCCAAAACCTAATTCGGTATTACACTACCAAGTGTGGGTGGAAATCGAAAGTTCCAGATTGAGAATGTGCATCCATACCTTCGGGCATTGCAACCAAAAATTTGTATTGTACATCCTCTTGGGAACCATGAAAAATCCAAAGAAGCACCAAATTGGTACTATGGAGCTAGGAAATTGTACCTACAATGATTGCTGCCAAACTGGTACTGTTTGGCCTGGAGTGATTGTTGGCAAAAAAACTACCAATTTGGTAATATACAACCAAACCTAAATGGCGCCTAAAAGACTACAAATTTTGTGAACACTAATCCAACAAAAACCAAGCCCACCAAAATTGCATTGTAGAAAAAACTTATTACATGAGAGGCATCTAGAATATGTATGGGATGTTTGATGACACATTTTGAATCAATCCTCTACTTGCAAATATCCTTTTTGTTAGGTGAGACTTTCGTCTTAGATTTCCAGAAAGCTGTCACCAAATCTCTAGTTTCACTTGTGATACTTGTATACAAAGGAAATTTTATGTGACAAGCAGTAAGTGACGACACTTCATCCTCATCTTTCATTTCCAATCAACTGCTTGCTGTCGCTATATTCCGCCAATGAACACCCGAGACAACAACAATTTTGGATTGGTTCACTGACGTTGTCCTCTACTCACCATTGTTCAGTATCATCGTCAAAGAGGTTCTCTTCACAAAAATCTCACTTGACGAGTGGGGTACTTTCAGTTGAGTCAATGTGTTGCGAACACCAAAAGGAAGACTCGATTGCACATATGAACTCCTCTACTTGGAAAATGGGATGCACGAGCTGGTCTAGAATTTCCTATTGTTGTTAGTCCTTGGGTCCATCGATGCCAATATCTAACCATGGCTTTTCATATATTGTTCCTTGACCTGGTTGTAGAAAGTTCAGTTGTCTTAGCAAGGTTGTGCTCCTTGCATTGTCGTTCACGCTTTTTTTGTACCCAATAGCCCCGCTGAAAATCTTGGTTACTGACACGCTCATGAATGCTCACGGTTCCTATTATGGGTGAAAGCATGTTAACCTGTCATGCTTTTTCATGTCCCGGACAATGCTAATTAGCACAATTTTGACATATGCTAACTAGTACAATAACTTGAGCTACATCTCCAAGATCTATGACATATGCATAATATATCAATAGAAAGCACTTGAAACAATGAATCCAAATGTACAACCTCCGACAAATTTTGATATTATTTGTAAAAAATTTACTGGACGCCCAACTTTTCGAAGATGTGCTAACTTGAAACTGCTAACTAGCACAAAAAGCGCGACAGGTTAACATGCTTTCACCCTTACAGTACCCTCTGTAAATGCAGTAACCCTGACTCAAGATTGTTGAAGGGATCACGTTCAGATTCCAACATCGTCTCTCTGGATATGGTATTGTCCTGAGCTGCCATGGAGAGAGAGAGAGAGAGAGAGAGAGAGAGAGAGAGAGAGAGAGAGAGATGGTGATTTGAATCCCACCCACGTTTTACACCCACATTGATCTATTACAGGGCGTTTCAAAAAATAAGGCTAAAGTAATAAACCTCCGCGAATTTTGCAATTGATTTTTCTCCTTTATTTCCCTTTTTCCCTCTTTTACTTTAGTCTTGTTCTACTCAGGAACCTTCCAAGCCTAGGCGGTGTCAATGCTTGAGCTTGTACACTCGTTTGGTACCAATGGCTTTCTTCTTTGGAGGCCGATCCACTACTTCCCAAGCGTCATTCTTTGTGATGTTGTCGTACTCTAACTGCATCGCTTCCTTCCACGACGGAAGGCGGGAGTGCCCGCATTGGTCGCGAGAGCGAAGCAGGAGCGTGAGAGAGAAGAGCTTGAGGCATGCTGAACTGGGGTATGAACGTTGTGCCATACCTTGATTTGCGGGTGTGAGGAAAAAACTCCTTTGCAATGTGTGCACGTGAGAGAGAAATATAGGGGATGGACGTTGTCATCATTGTAGTGTACACGATGAGATATGTAAGAGGGCTCCCCCATAGACGCTCTAATGGTGCTATTAGAGGGCCCTCCAAAAAAATAATTTGAGTCTCATAGGGCTACATAGAAGTTAAAGGTCCTTCACCTAAAATGTAGCACAAAAGTTTTAAAGGGTCCTACCACCCCCTACATCTCAAAAACGCCATTACAATAGAAGGTTAACAAGTCAAAAGTGAGGGTGTGCTCTAAAATTATTTGCACAGTCGACTCGAAACCTATTTTTAAAGGGCATATGGACACACAATGAGATTTTGAAAGGGCCCTTCAAACTTTAAAGGGCCCTTGTTGTTTCAATGGGTGTATGGGGGAGCCCTCTAAGTTGAGAGAGAGAGAGAGAGAGAGAGAGAGAGAGAGAGAGAGAGAGAGATCGTCCTGCTCAATCCGGCACAAAAGCCAGAGGGAGATGAAGATGGTGCCCTTGTTGAGTCACAAAGGCCCTCTTCCACAATCAACTTCTAATTGGGAGACTCTTTCTTGGAATCACCATCACAAGGATCTTTTAATGACATAGAAGTAGTTTGCTAGTTATTTGAAACTCTTCAAAGATATTTTGTAAGTATCTACCTTGCGTTTAGATTCGCGTTTGCAAGTGGTGTTGCACCTACAAAAGGAACTCTTACAAAAGGAACTCCTACAAACGGCCACGCGTCCCAAGAGGCTTTAACCAGCTTGCAGCACCATTGTTCACCAGATTCACGCAAGGAAGACGGCCCTTGAACGGCGGTCTACCTGTGGAGTCCCCCCACCCCGACGCGATACATGCTTCCGTTCTTACATGATAGATGGAAATGCTAAGAAGTAAATTTCACAATTCACTTCAAAAAATAAATAAAGTTCATGAGACTAGATTCAAAGTATTTTATGTTTGCTGTCGATAAAGATTATGTCACAGTATCATTTGATGCTCTTTATCATAGAAATAAAATTATTATTATTTTTGCCATACAATTTATATAAGTAAACCTAATGTATACATTTCCTACTTCTTCCTACTCGCTCACCTACTCTTGGGTGCATTCCATAGAAATTCCAATTAATGAGCTCAGGAGACTTCATTGGAATCTAACAACTGGAAAGAAAAACGGCTTTCATGGTCGCCATCATCCCCTCTACATGCGCTAGTCCACTCCTCATGGCTCCCTATGCGCACATTTGTGGCTCTTTCTCCTCCCTTGGTCTGCTCAAAGCCATGGGAGTCTCCCCCTGGTCCCCCCCCCCCCCCCCCCCCCCCCCCCCCCCCCCCTCCTAATGCACCCTTTCTCACACCATCTCTCTCTCTCTCTCTCTCTCTCTCAAAGCATGCCTTCCCTTTCAACTCACCATTTACCACATTGTCCCTCATTTCCTCTCTCCCTCTCTCTCTCTCTCTCTCTCTCATGTTCTCTTTGTATAACCCTAACCCCAACGTGTTTTCTTATAAGCTTTCTTTAAGTTAAGACACAAACATCATATATGCTCCTACTTCTTGAGTTGAGATCTCTTCCAATTGAGGTTATGGGCATGGAAAGTTTATGGAGTACATGATAAAGATGCATCAAAACCCCTCGCATCCACATTATAGAATTGCATGGGAAGCAAGCAAAAAGGTATAAAAGATGCATAAAGGCAAGATCTTGAGCAAGGATGACGAAAGGCATAAAGAAGTGGTTTGGGAGATGGGATGCATTACACTTGCTACATGATGTATCAATAGACTCCCAAGTGAACGAATCCCTTCTACAACACAAATGTATTATGCCTTGGGAGGAATCTAGTGGGTATCACTTTCATTTTAAATAGCGAAAAAAATCTCTCATACGAAGCTAGCATTTACAAATGCTAAAGGCCACAAATTGCAAGTTATACATGGTGTAACTAGAGGAGAAATTAAAAAAACACTAGCGAGCTCTTTTTTTGCGGCCACTAGAGAGCTCATTGGTGGAAGGGCACCTAAGCATTTATCTTTTATCCCTCTATCTATCGTTTCCTCTTCTTTCTCTCATGAATCCCAATTTTACTCTCTTGACCTCTCTCACTATAGCATGATCCCATCTACCTCTCTCCTCCATATACACTCTACCTCTTTCCTCCCTCCACCCTCTACCTCTTTTTTCCTTCTCACCCTTCATTCCTCTACTCTCTAGTTCTCTCCTCCTCATACACTTTTTCTCTACACTCTTCTCTATACCTTTTACATATCCCTCCCACCCTTCATTCCTCTACCCTCTACTTCTCTCCTTTCTATATGTTTTTTTCTTTCCACTCTTCTCTATACCCTTTACTTATCCCTCCCCTTTAGCTTCTACTTCTCTTATCCCTCCCAACTTTCATTTCTCTACCCTTAGTATGTTTTTTTTCTAACTTTCATTTCTCTTATCCCTCCCAACTTTCATTTCTATATGTTTTTTTCTTTCCACTCTTCTCTATACCCTTTACTTATCCCTCCCCTTTAGCTTCTACTTCTCTTATCCCTCCCAACTTTCATTTCTCTACCCTTTACCTCTCTCATCCCTCTCCCACTTCCTTCACCTCATTCCTTTACATTTACAAGGATTTGGAATGAACATAAATCATAATATTATGGTACGTAGTCCGTCAGAGAGACTGTTGTAATAGGTAACTGCCCATATCTTGGCTTGAGTCCCCAATATTGTGTATTCCACATTGGTGGAGACGTAAGGATTCTGGCTATAGTTAGGCTTGCGCTTAGGGCTTGCTCCTTAGATCCCAATAGCCTTAGGTCTTGCCCCTTAGGTCATCATGAAAAGAGCAGCCTCTTCTCGACAGACTCCCAACTCTCCTCAGTACGAGGATGCAACACCAATGCACCTTGAATTTGCTCATGATCCTCCTCACATACCTATTGACCATATGATGTATGCAATTTCCAATATTCTCTTGCAAGTGAACCACACAAAACAGTCCCTTGTTAGCTATCTTCAGAATATCAATACACACATTCATTGTACATATGGGGAGGTTCGTCCCAAATCCTTTTCTGGACTACCGATTGAAGACGTTCTCACCTGGATAGATCATTTCAAGAATGTAGGGTATCATCAATGGCACGATGACAAGAAGACTCTCGAAGTCCGAACACTCCTGGAAGGAATCGTTGCCACATGGTTTGTACAACAAATTGATCAAGTAAAGTTGAATTGGCAGACACTTGAACAATTGCTAGTATAGAATTTTGCCCACCAAAATATCACTCAATCAACACTTCAGCAATTACATGCTGTGCATCAACAACAACATGAACATGTGGCTCAATTTGTAGTAAATCTTAACCAATTACTTTTGAGAGCTGACCCATGCATGTAAGAAGAAATGAAGCTCTATTTTTTGTGGCATCATCTCTAGCATGATATTGCTCGTTGTGTCACAGATCAAGGTCCCACATCGTTTCACAACGCAATTCGAATAACACAACGTATTGAGGGTAGCATGCAGACAGACACAACTCTAGTTACCCCCGGAACAACTCAATCTTCCTAGATCACAATACCACAAGATCAACCGACACCGATGGATATTGATGTCCAAAATGCCTAGTATACTTCTCACCGAAATATAGCAGATCGTCGAAATTTGCCAGAACGTGATAGCCAAGGTTGCCTGAAATGCTTCTATTACGATATGTATGATCATGTTAGGAGTCATTGTCACAGATTGCAGGCACGCAATCAAATTCAACATGCTCGACTTTAAGTAGATGACACTGCAGTGGTAGATTCGATTCCGAAAAACTCTTGAGCGAATGGTTGGCGGGAGAGCATCATTCGCATTGTAGTTTAGCCACCTCTTCGAGCCGCATGGTGTGTTCAACCTTAGTTCTAGTCCATGGCACATCTCAAGAAGCACTCCTTGATTCTGGTAGCACCATCTCCTCCATTAGTCACGCTTTGGTTAATACTTTAGGTCTTTCAACTCATTCATCCCCTCCCATTTCTGTTTTGTTTGGTGATAACAGTAAAGTTTATCATTCACAGACTGTTGCATGATGTACCTTTTCTATTGGATCACACAGTTTCTTTTCTATGTGTTACTGCGTCAATTATTCCCTATGACATTAGGGTGTGATTGGTTTATTCGGCAAGGAGCATGTCTTCATTTTGATTCTCTCACTCTTGTTCTTCCTAATGGCTTACCTATTCCCTTCATCTACTCACCCCAAGTCCCAAATTTTGTAAATACACAATACACATCCTTAGACACCGTCACACCCACTCAAGACATCCGAAAGCTACTCAAAGGCTTTCCGTCCTTATTTCATAAAAAGTCAAAAATTAATATCATCAACCTTCCTCTTCATCATTCAGTTAGAACAGACCAATCAGCTCCTATTAAAATGCCCATTCGTAGACGATCACCCAAAGAAATTTCCCGCATCAATGAAGTCATAAGCTGATATGTTGGCAAAAGGCATTATCATTCCCTCTCATAGTGACTGGGGATCCCAGCCACATTTTTCGTAAAGGTGATGGCTCTTATAGATTTTGTGTGGATTTTCAACCCATCAATAAGATAACCCTACATGATTTCTGTCCTCTTCCCCGTCCGGACGTTCTGCTAGATCAAATAGGTCATTCAAAGTACTTCACATCCCTAGATTTAGCTTTTGGCTATTGGCACCTCTACATCCTAAAGATGCACATAAAGCTGCTTTTCGAACACCCTGTGGTCTCTATCGATTCACTCTGATGCCATTTGGCTTGTTGGATGCGGGGAGCACTTTTCAAAGGACATCAAATAACATATTTTCCGATCTTATACAAGATAAGGTGGTAGTAGTCTATCTTGATGACATCCACACTCAAACATGGGAACAACATCTTCAAGTACTCAAAGATGTACTTCAACGGATACAAAATTATAACTTGCAGCTGCAGTTGAAAAAGTGCAAATGGGGCACCACCAAATTGAAATTTCTAGGCTTCGTCATACCTAAGGAAAGTATTCGAGTAGATCCTGCTAAGGTAAAAGCTATTGAAGTCTCTCCTACTTTGGAAATGTCAAAGCATTGCAAAGCTTTTTAGATATGGTGACTTTCTCGCTACGGTTTGTCCCTAATCTAGCCCAACTTACATACCCTGTTTTCCTTCTCCTACAAAAGACCACATCATACACATGGAGTAGGGCAATGCCATGTCAATCCAGCTTCAATACTCTGTAACACGCCATTAAGGAGTCAGCTTGTTGTCTCATCAAGATTTCTAGAAACCGTTTTTGTTGCAGACAGGTGCTTCTAATCATGGGCTTGGTGCTACACTTCTACAACAAGACACCCCTGGTCAGTGTAAACCCATCTCATTCATTAGTAGATCTTTGATTAAGGCAAAGGGTAACTATTCAACCACTAAAAAAGAACTCTTGGCTATTGTCTGGGCTTTTACTAAATACCATGAATATCTTCATGGAACCATTGTCACAATCGAGACAGATCATCAACCCATCATCTTTTTGCTACAAAAATCTCATCCCCTTGGTCGCCTACTTAGATGGGTTCTCGCTTTACAAGAATACACATTTATTGTCCGCTATAAGAAAGGTATAACCAACTACATAACCGATGGTTTATCCCACAGTCAAGAGTTTCATAATGCCCATCTGTCACACGATGAACTCCCTGTCACACTAAGACAACTCGCACATCTACAACAACAAGACCCAGCTATTCAAGTCATCACGCAAAAGCTCAAAAACTCCCATCTAGATTCTCATCACAACCGCTTTACAATTGGCAAAAATGTCCTATACTACAACCAAGTAGGTCACAGTCCAAGAATTTACGTTCCACAAGCCTTCTAGGATCATTACATCGACTATTATCATGCTCATCTCTTATCAGGCCACTTGGGTTTCCATAAGGTATTGGCAAAGTTAAGAAATCACTACTACTGGCCCTAGATGCATCCTACAATATCTCAGAAGCTACAAGCTTGCCACACATGCCAAGCTATCAAGACATAGAAGCAGAATGTTGGCTATTTAACACCCACACAGGTCACAACTCCTTTTGAATTGATCGAATGGGACTTGATGGGCCCTTTCCCAACATCTGTATCAGGTAATCGCTACATCCTAGTTATCACTGAGTACTTAACTAGGTGGTGTGAAGCAGCTCCACTTCCTGATAGCACTGCTTCCACAATGGCCTCAGCCCTCTTCAACAAAGTAGTCTTCTAATCCACAAAAATTGCTTTTTGACCAAGGTACGCAATTTACCAGTGAAGTTTTAAAATTTTTAACCTCATTCTTGAGAGTCCAATAGGTGTTTACCTCACCATATCATCCTCAGACAGATGGCCTCACAGAACGACTCAAAAAACTATCAAAGAAATTATGTCCTCGAACGTGGATCTTCTGCACCAGAACTGGGACCGTATTTAACCCTATGCAATATATGCATATAATACCTCCGTAAAAAATTCAACACGCATCAATCCTTTCAGAGATCTTTGTGGTAGAAATCCTCGCCTTCCCCTTGAGATCCATATCTTATCTACCCCACCTACTAGGCAGGATGCCATTGATTGGTATGCACCTACAAAGACAATGCTCTAGTCCTTCTTTATTGGCCTCTATGACGCCCAGGTCTTTGCGAATCTTTCATGCATAGATGGCTTGGACCATACAAGGTGCTCCAGCAACTCAAGGAGAATACATATCGACTACAAAGGCTTAGCAATCAAGCCATCACTACATCTCATGTATCTAGAGTAAAACCTTACTTCCCAACCCCATCTAATCATCATGCCTCTGAAGTGAACGAGGTGCTAGTCATGTGTTAGTCACCAGCTTTATTCACGTCCCCTTAGCCAATAGTTGTCGTTAAGATGTTGTACGACCTTCCCCCCATATGAGGCGTTGGAAGAGTCAGGTCATGTCGATACCAGTCCAAACACTTCTAGAAAGTTCTACATCTTTTTCTTCCTAAGGGGGGAGATGTGGACGTAGTCCCTCGGAGAGACTGTTGTAACAGGTAACCGCCCATATCTTGGCATGTATGAGAGAATCCTAATAAGGGAAGTGAACTTGCCAATTCAAGGCAGCTTGAATCCACAATACTGTGTATTCCCAATATGTTTATCCACCAATTTAGTTTGAACAATCACCTATTTTGTGTGTGTGTGTGTGTGTGTGTGTGTGTGTGTGTGTGTGTGTGTGTGAGAGAGAGAGAGAGAGAGAGAGAGAGGGGGGGAGAGGGAGGAAAGAAATAAAACAAGATTGTGTAAGAGGTGGAGAGAGAGAGAGAGAGTGAATGCAATTTGAGGACGAGAGAGGAGGGAGGTTGGAAGTTGGTGGTGCAACTTGAAGGAACAAGATAAGGTTACATGACTCAAAGGAAGGGACGCTTGCCATTGATGGTAGAGGTGGCATCCAGGGACTTAATAATCAAGTGATCACGTGAATTTTTTTGTAATTACCATGTGGTATTATCATATTCACATAATTATACTTTACATGATCACATTTAAACCGATGAATGGTGACCTGATAACCCACCAAAAGCCCGTCAAGCTATTATTCTTTTGTGGTGGGTCCATAGAAATATGACAAAAAACGACGAATGAGCCTGCCAAGATATAGAAAATACCGGTTTAGGGTGGTTTTTGCGGACAAAATAGAAAGTTTACGTGAACATTTGATGTAATCAAGTGTTTTAAAAGATAATCACTCAATGTTATTAACATGTTCACGTGTTTATGATCACATTAATGAAATCCTTGGCGACATCAGATGACATCTAATGGTAGTGAGCGACAAGGTCTTGTTTATGCATCACACATATGGGCCTTTATAAAATGGACTTTGAGAAGGAAAGGTCACTAAAAAATACGTAAGATAGCAAGTGAATTGAACATAAGGGTTAATCATTTCTTATAGAGCTACAAACAATATTCAAACAAGGAGTTTTGAATTTGACATAGTAAAAATATTGAAATGTAAGAATACTTTTATTATAAAGTAAAAATATTGATACATAAGAATACTTTTATTATAAACAGTGTTACATAAAGGAGACTGTTAAAACAAAATAATGTTAGAAGTAGGTCTTTTAAAGACACCTTGAATATACACGACACGCTATAGAGGGTTTAAATATAGTTACTCCCTTCCAAAAAATGCTACATATTTAGTGTTGACACTATCAAGATTTTACATTATAAGATCTTTAACAACAATTTGGATTCTTCTCATATGAGAGTACCTTGAGCAATGGCTTGCTATGACGTGGAAATGAATATAAAAGTGAAAGTAATTACATTTTTTTTTGTAGTGTTATGAGTGGCAAATTGGACTTCTCTAGGGCAATCTAAAAGGGTGGCTCTTTTTTTTGTTGTATCCCTAATGTGTACTACTTGTATGAGCAATGTCGTTCACTTTCAAATGAACCAATTAAGAGGCTAGATTTGTGTTACAATGATAGAGAGAAAAAAAACAATCATTCTTAAATAAATGTGAATGCTATTTCACTTGCGCCATCATGATTTTCATGTGAGGAGGCCCCTGAGTCAAAGAGACCCTCTTCCACAATCGACTCTGAAGTAGAAGACTCTTGTTTGGAATCACTATCACAAGGATCTTTTAATGATGTAGTAGTAGTTTGCGAGCTATTTGAAACTCTACTTAGCTTTTCTTGCTCTTCAATGATGTTTTGTAAGTATCTACCTTGCGCCTCGATTCGCATTTGCAATTGGCGTTGCACCTACAAAAGGAACTCTTACATTGTTACATGATAGTTAAACGTGCTAAAAATAAATCTCACGATTCACTTCAAAAGAAATAGAGTTCATGACCACATTCAAAGTATGATAAAGATTATGAAACAACATCATTTGATGCTCTTTATCATGGAAGTCAAATTATTATTTATTTGATGCTCTTATTTTTTTGGTCATACAATCTTTATAAGTAAAACTATATACCTTCATAAGTTCAGAATAGTCTGAACTCATGAATTATAAGAGGGAATAAAGCACTCATAAAACTATAAAAGCAAGGGACACACGAAAAGAAAAGAAAAACAAAAACAAACTAACTAACTAACTAAATCACTTTGATTGCTTCGAAACAAAACTAGATAAAACAAAACATTATTAACTTAAAAATGTTTTCCAGAAAAGGTATGTGTAAAATAAGTTGACGCAACTTACTTGGCTTAAAACAAGTACTCAACTTTAAGAAAAAAAAGGATAAGACATCTTAAAAACTTAATCCTAGAAATCAAACTTCACACAACAACCTATAACGGAACACATTCTTAAGTCCTCAAGTAAGCTAAATATGAAATCGAAAAATGAATACTACTACAAACCTACGAAGAGCAAAGAACCAAACTTGACAATATGTGATCTCAAGTTCACTGCTTGTCCAAACAGGAAGAAGAAGATTATCACCTTTATCATGCATAGCTTGGACAACAGCTATGACATCCCTACTCACGTCGTCAGTGCCCAAGAGTAGGTGCAGGTTTATATAGAGGTCATTCATGCTTTGAACGTACTCTACAAAACCAACGAGCTGAGTTTCTATCACCCTCCGGAGGTGATGGGCATACTCAGCCATGATAAAGGCTAGCAATTGTCAAGCTATAGTGAAAATACTAGAAGCGCTAAAGATCAAAACAACAACATAAGGTGTTATTAAGTCAAACAATAAGTGGGATTTTTAGCTCCCCACTTCTATTGAGTTTACTACTGATTATCTTGAACATTCCAAAGGAAGAAACACTAAAAATAAACTTACTACGATGCAAAAATGAACGAACTTTTTTCATGATTCTTTTGAATGAGTATCCTTTTTCAACTAGTAAAGAAATAAGATGGCAAGATTGAACAACAAAAGTAGATTTACTAGAACAAAGACGAGAAAATCTAAATAGTTGAGAGCAAATGACATCGTACTTAGCTAAAAGAGAAATGTTCGAAGAAATGTGAGGCATGCGGATGATTTTTAGATTGGCATATTCTGGTTCAAGGCGCTTATCATAGATATCTACTTCTAATCCCAAGGGAGTCTGAAAAATCTTAAGGTCTAAAAAGGCACAACAATCACTATTTGTGGTACAATTAAGTTCACAAAACTCCTTGGGATAAATCCCTCCGCCTACAGAACTCGAATTCAAGTACATAAAATCTTGAAAAGAAGGAACGTCAGGGACAAAAAGATCATCTACAAAACGTCTTACATTGCATAACTTGTGCAAAAATATTGGGCAAGTGTTAGCAAGGACAAGACGCTCCATAAAATCAAACTCATAAGTAAAAAGATAGAAATTAGCAAGAAAAACAACACAATTGGTACCCATAGGGATACCAATTGTTTGCTTGAAAAGAGAGTCGCCGATGGTTATATATAAATTGTCCAAAAGAAAATCTAACCAAGATATGATGTCAATGTCATCTACAATCCTGGTGAATCTCTTTCTTCCTTTGTCTACATCTACATTCTTATTTTTCAGCCATAAGAAGTCAAAGTTCAAGGCTGACTTTTCTACTAGCAATGCCTTGTACCTATCCTTCTCAAGCTTGTACGCAAAAACTTTTGAAATAAGAGACTTGACTCTAAATTTAAGGTCCTCCAAATTTAGCTTCGTGTATAACGTTGTAAAGTCAAAAGTTTGGAGACGTAAAGGAGAAGATTTCTCCTTAAGGCTTCTTGAAGAGTTTCAAAACTTTAAAACAGGAATCACACCTACTGAATCATTTAAAATCCAACTTGAATCGGTAGGTACGTCTGCTTCCTTTAGCATATTATTCCACAATTCATTTACGCTAGGTAAAATGGCTTTGAAACAATAACTAAGCCATTTGGAAACCTCGATCAAAGAGGTGTTACAAGATGCAGCTATAAATCTAGGCTTTATAGGGTTCTTGTGGAACTTCCAAACGGTATATAAAAAAGGTAATTTAGGCTAGCACTTAAAACCAAAAGACTTACAAAAGTCTTGATGTTTCAGGATAACCTCTTGCATTGAAAGATCACAATCACTGTAAGTCTGAGAATTTACTTCACCTAACAAGCATTCTAAATAGAACTTTTTGCACGTAACAACAAAGTTATTAGAGCACTTATCTACATAAGAGATTACAAAATCACGATGAAATTTCCTAAGAGCATCACGATCAGAAGAAGATAAGTTGTTCCTTCCTGAAGAAACGTTCCGAGAGCAAGATGCTAATTTCAAAGAAGCTTTCTTGAGGATTACAGACTTCCAATGGGTAAAAATACCTTGAACTCCTAAAGACTCCTCAAACTTTACTACGAAACTAGAAATTCCTTTTTCTATGGCTTTGAGAAGGCAAGAGTCGTTTGTGGAAGGGAGCCTATATTTAGTACCTCTTGAGAAAAGGTCTTTCAAAGAATCCGAAGGAAGGATAGAACAATCGGCAGTAACTACATGACCCAAAGCTCCATTTACGTAAGAAGAAAAGGCAGTTTTACTACAAGGGCAATCAATACTTGAGATTGCAAACCTCTCTTGCTTTTTAAGATTACGTCCTATGTCACTATAGTTGAAATCTTTTTGTCCTAAAGTCTTCACATATTTGAAAGCTACGACAGGATGGTTCCATACCTTTCTCACACAAAGAGGGAGAGCATCCAAAGCTTCTTGAGATCTCAAAATAGAGCTTAATCCAATCTTGTCTAAGTCAGGGGAGGTAAAGATAGTTATCAACAAATCTTTCTTTCCAACCAAGGGATTTTTCAGACTAGGACATTTGGACTTCAGAAATTTGCCTAACAGTACTCGAAGTTGAGTACTATGAGACTCTCTTAAATCCAAATCTTCATAAGAGTAGTTCTCAAGGGTATACAAGAGCTTAAATAGGATCCTTATATTATACCTTTCAAATATTTTATAAGAAAAAGAACCCAATTCCATGGCTCTAGATAGGTAAATCAATCTCCGTTTGAAATCTCTATAAGCAAAAATTCTATGGTTAGAAGGGTCATCACTCTCAATTCTAGAGATTGAATCCCTAGGGAGACCTTGTACTCTCCTAGAAATAGTGTTGTGCAAAACAACTGGATTGATTTCAGGGATAGAAGGCGGATCTGAACGAGAACCTTTAGGAATCCAAATTCTTTTAAACTGACTTGAAGGGAGAACTAACTCGGGTTTGGGATGCCTTCGCCAAAGCATAGGTTTCTTATGATAAATTGTCTTATTTTTACGTAAAGAAGACTTTCCTTCCAAGTTGAAACCTTTAGGGAAAAAAGTATGCAAAGTTCTCATCCAAAACAACTCTCGGGGCCACACTGATTTATAGAACTCTTTAGAGTTTCTAAAATTACCTTCTATGTGCTCAATGGAAAAACAACGGAAAGACTTAAACCCATGTTTTGCTATTGCCGCATACTAATGTATACTTTTCCTACTTCTTCCTACTAGCTCGCCTACTCTTAGGGTCCATTCCATAGGAATGTAATTGATTAGCTCAAGAGATTCCATTGGAATCTAACAATTGGAAAGAAAACGGGTTTCCACGATTGCCATCATCCCCTCTTCAAGCGCAGGCCCACTTGCCATGGATCCCTATGCGCACTCTTGCACCTCTTTCCCTTCCCTTGGTGCACTCAAAGCCATGGGAGTCGGGTTGACCTAGATATCAGACTCTCTACCGACGTGGTAAAGAGTCCCGTCTGCCGACCACCGAGGTTTCTTTCACCTTGACACACGGGCATCTCTCCCTCTTTCCCTCTCTCTCTACTCCACGTGCATGTGCACATTTTAAAGGAAAAATCTCTCTCTCTCTCTCTCCTATAGCTCCTAACACACGGCACTCGTCTCTCTTCCCCTGTTCCTCTCTCATCCACGTGCCATGTCACCCCTTTTCATTTTTCTCAACTTTCCCTTGGAATCTTGCTTGAATCCACCTAATTAAACCCACTTAGGACACCTACCCTACTTGCTCCAATTTCTCTTTTTAATAAGTGAAATTTGCACAAATTCCATCTGCTCCCAGCTTTGCAATGGAAAACCTTAAGCGCAAGCTAAGGGAAGGCTAGTTTGTACCACCTATTTTGAGAAGGAAACTCTATTCACACAGTGCAAGGAAATCCTAAAGACAAGAAAATGCTAAAGAAAAGGTAAAGAACAAGAAAATGTCTCAATGCACTCTCAACCACCTCTTTATATGGACATGAAAAGGCTTTTAATTTTCCATTTCCAAGAGGCTTTTCATTTCTAAACTAACCCTTAGCTTATGCATTTGAGACGTTTTGAAAGGATGTTTTTTTCATGAGATTGGAGGCCCTACTCGCTCTCCTCTTATTATATTCCTTTATCTCACGGATTCCTTACCTTACATCTCAAGGAAATCAGATTACCCTTGACTATTAAAAGGAATGAAGTGGGAGTACTCGAACTCAGACAGGCAAAAGCCATTGACTCTATGAACACACGTCTAACCACAAGGGCAGCAAGCCTCGACGGCTTCATTGCATCTCCACTGCATTAAAAAAAAAGCTCAACGCTCGCAACCATTGCACCCACCCTGCCGCTTGGCACGCCACCTTGCAGTCAACTCCTAGATGGACAGGAAACTCCTCAAGCAGTCTCTCTCTCTCTCTCTCTCTCTCTCTCTCTCTCTCTCTCTCTCTACGACTACAATCTTAATTCGCTTGCAGTTCTCAAGCTTAACCATGCGCTCTCTCTCTCTCTCTCTCTCTCTCTCTCTCTCTCTCTCTCTCTCTCTCTCTCTCTCTCTCTACGACTGCAATCTTAATTCGCTTGCAGTTCTCAAGCTTAACCATGCGTTCTAAGCTGCACAAGAGAATCACCCTTGATTCTCCTCTTAATTTCCTTTAAACAATTGAATCACCTACTGAAAATGGAATGAATGAAAATGGCATAACATCACTTACATGCTCATACACAGATCTATAGCAAGTCAATCAATTATAAGCGTACAAATGCTATGATTTTGTACTCATGAGGAAAACAACAAACCTCAAGTTGCTCTTGTAGCCGTTTTTGTACTTCCACATGTACGCGTAAGGTCTCAGTTAAGTGGATGCCTCTGCATACAAAATGAAATATTCAATACTTTTGTATCCTCTATAAACCTATTCAGGTAAATATGTACATGATTGTGCAACTTACGGTGTGTCGCTTGCAATGTCAGGCACAATGGAGAATTTGTTATCCTCGCCTATATTGAACATTGTAGTTAGCAATTGTAGGTGAATCAAACATGAATTGGTATAAAACATAATTAACACGGATGAAGCTCACCTTGTGTATGTGCTGGCACATTGTTAGGAATGTACTTCGCAAGGCGATATTTCTGTATAGAAGCAGTGCATTAAGTTCATTTTGGTACATAGAGATAAGAATTGTGGGACTTGTTGTAAAACAAATCACTTAACATTACCTGTAAGTGACTTTTTATATGGTATATAGTCAAGCCTTGAACTCCCATCATTTTTAAAACCCCCTTTGGCGTTGCTCCTAATTTCACATGAGGGATATACCGGTAAGTAAAAGCATTTTTTTTCCAATAAAATTGCTGTTCGATTTTTCACGCATTATCATCAAATGGAAGTGTAGTAATGAAGCATAATCTCCATGAATAAAACTAGCAATCGATCATTATCAATGCATGAATTAATACTAATTGCATCTACATAACCACTATCATGTTCATGAGACATCCATGTGTAGAAGTAGCTTTGTACATTGCAATCCGTTTTCCTACTTAGTAAGAAAAAGACGATGTGCAAAGGTTCATCCGAAAAATTTGCAAAGAGCCTTCTAGACAAGCATCACAATTGGCCAATTACACAACAAAATTGATGGTAAATGTCTAGTATGAATTTTGTTCATAATTTGCAATAGCTCTTTGAAAGGGGTAAAAAGCAAGAAAAGGTCATAATTATGTACATATTACTTGGGCAACCAAACTATAATAAGTATTTGGTTTCTAATAAGGCTCTAGGCTAAGAATGCTTGGTCTAGTAGGAACCAAAATATAATAAGCATTTGGTTTCTAAAGCTCTTAATAGGTTAAGCATGCTTGTCTAGTCGTAGTGAATGATGTTAGCTAGAAATGTGGCCAAGGCACTCTCTATGTCCATTATTAGAATTTTCATGGCTATGAAAGTTATGCTAAGGTTACCAAATTAATGGGTTTCTTGCTTTCCTCTCCTACATGCAAGAAAATTTATGGATAGGAAATTTATGCTAAGGTTACCAAATTAATGGGTTTCTTGCTTTCCTCTCCTACATGCAAGCAAGGAATTCATTGTAAAGAAGAAAGGATGATGGCTCACTATCAGGGCCTCCAAGCTGGGTAACAGCATTCACAAACTGCTCATGCAATTCGGACGTCCATCGAAGCCGTTGCTTAGCGGAAGAGCTCCCTCCTCCTCCTCCTCCTCCTCCTCCTCCCTTGGAACTGCCCATTCTCTACAACTACAAGATCTTCCAATTGATTAGAGTTTCGAAAACAACCAAGAGGGTTCAAGTAAGCTACGCAGTTAAGAAATGTCATGGTGGCTGTGGGACTCACCGCTTAAGTATGCAGACAGGTGGAGCGATCTGGTTGGATGGCCGCTTCTTCTCGTCCTCCTCCTTCTTCTTCTTCTTCTTCAAGTTTGCGAGCCAAGATGAGGGGAGTACGTGCAGAGGGGGTTTGCTTTCGTGAGGGCATCACGAAAGCCAGAAGCTTGTGGGCATGGCACGGGCGCAAGTGCTGCTGTTAGAGACGTAGTGTAGGAGAACATGGGTATGTGTGTGCATGTATGTATGTAGAGAGAGAGAGAGAGAGAGAGAGAGAGAGATCAGAGAAGACGCAGAAACCCGAGAAGCATGAAATGAGCAACGCAGCCCCCAGTAGAAATGATGGGGAAGAGGGCAAGCGCGCCTACCGGGAATAACCGGTTGCGCAACCGGATCTTGCCGCTCGCATCAGCGGACCTCCCGGTCGTGCCGGTGTGAAATCAATTAATATGTTGCGAGAGAGAGAGAGAGAGAGAGAGTCAAATTGTCAATTTTCAATTTTCAATTTTCAATTTGTCAACTTGATTTGTTTGGACAACAACAACAACACACAGGAGGCCTCCCCTCCCCGAATCTCTCCCCTTAGGCCTATTTTAGGCTTTCAAAAGTGCGTCCCTCCCTACTTCCTGCCTCCACGCCCTGGTTCCCTCCTACGTCCTTGGATGGTCCTTGGGATGCTCTCCTTTACTTCAAGAGCATCTTCCAAGCATGCTCTTTGCCTCGCAAGTGCCCACCCCCAAGAATATCCCAAGACATCTTTCTTGTTGCTTCCTCTCTTTCCATTGGTCACCTCTTGCTCCCTATGCACATGAGCTGGCAATTTGCCCTTGCGGCCCCCTTGCTAATGGGACTCGTCGATTCTACCTCCAACGAAAAGTTCCATACTTGATAAATATGGGAATGAAGCTAAGGGCTTATATTTTTGATGTGGGAGGAATTTTGTTTCTCTTTTCTCTTTTTTTGGGTTTTTATTTTTGTGGGAAAAGGGGGGGGGGGGGGGGGGGGGGGGAGTTATCCACTTTGGTAATTTTGATCAATTTGTCTGAGGCTCCTAGTAGGTGGGATCAATTTTGAACCCATTTTTTTTTAAATGGAAATCTTGGGAGATACTTTGATTTTAAATTGAAAGAGGAAAAGGGAATGGCATGTGAAGACATCAAGTGGAGAAAAGAGAGAAAAACAAAGAGAGATATCTATGCACAAGTGTAAAAGAGAGAGAGAGAGAGAGAGAGAGAGAGAGAGAGAGAGAGAGAGATTTTTCGATTGTTGCGTGATAGACGAGGGAGTCTGGAAGAGCTGGAGGAGCTTATGGTCCCTTATTTGTATGTCAGGTAGGACAAGAGCGACAGCTTTTACAGAAGGCCTATATGGAGGTAGACAGCCTTGGGCCATCGAGTGTAGATGGATGGGGTAGTGGCCCACTACTTCACTGTCAATAGAGGGAGCGTAGAGATGCAGGTTGGTTAGGCATGGTCAAAGGGCGTGTTATCTCTATCTCTCTATGACTTTTGCATGTAGGGTGGGAGACACTATGTGTGTCTCTCACGACCAACACAAGATAAACAAAGCCATGGAAGTTGGAGGCGGCAAAGAGTGCAGATCAGATGGTGGAGGTGGGAGAGGGCACGCATGAACGACGGTGTGTTTGGATGCCAACCAGGACAAGGGTGTAGGCCCTTGCATGGCAACATGGGTAGGACAAGGTCATAGGGTGGCCAATCCGGGATGGTGTCCAAGCTATGCAACTACGTGCGGGACACGACATGCAACTATGTGCGGGACAGGACAAGCAAGGGGAGGAGCAACACAATGAGGAGAGGGCAAGGCAGAGAGGCGAAGGAGAATTGGATTGCAAAGGGGTGGTGGTGTGCTATTCTCTGTCCCCGGCTTTGATTTGCGACGACAAAGAATTGAGCTGTAAAGGAACACTGTTGTAGAGCAGACAGAGATGGGAACCGAGTAGAAGTGCCATACCTGAGGAAGGTCCAATCGAGTGTAGGGAAGGTCAAAAGCGGAACGAGGTGGTGAGCTGGACTTTTTTGTTTTTGTGTGGAATGGGGGGTATATTAATCGGTTGGGAATGTAGACCGAGTAGTTGTTGTGATGCAAACCACTCACACATGTCTCTTGCATTGGTAGGCCTTTGTTGATTGATTGAGAAGTACTCACGAAAAGTACTATTAAAGTGTATTCCATGAAGTGCGCGTGCGCGCACACACAAACACACACAGATTCAAGTCCAGGGCACACATGCAGTATGAGGGTCTATATATAGCTACGAGCTAGAGGGCCAGAGGCCTAGATATTGGGGGTGAGCATGTGGTTGTCCCTGAGTTCTTACACTAGTATCAGCGCTACACGATTTTGGGGACAAGGTCAGCAGAGGATGTGGAGGTATTGCACGGCTTTGTTCTCTTTTTTGATGTGGAACCTGCAGCATGGGCAAATATCCTTGTCTCCTCCTTGTACACCCATCTTCAATGGTAGGCTCGACCGTTTCGTGGGAACAGATCCCCTGCATGGAGGGTGAATTGTTTTCGAGTTGGGTCGTTGGGGGCGCATGGGAGCGCCCTGTCGCACTGGTGAAAAGGCATTTCTTGAGCATGAGCGATGGAGCACGACATAGCTCTCTGTGAGCAGTTATGCCTTGCCACTCACTACAAGATCCTATGAGTGCTTGCCATGGCTTTTATTTTTGAAGCATTTCATACTTAGGGCTCAATTTCTTGCCCTCCCCAATTTGAGATCGATGCCCCATAGCGCAACATGCCGACAGGGCTGACATGCATGGTGCATGCATAGACAGCCTTTTACGCGAAGCTGCCATAGAAATTTTTAGGGCCGACATGGTGCATGCATAGAAAGCCTTCTATGCGGAGCTGCTATGGGAAATATTCAGGGTCGGCTTGCATGGTGCCTGCTTCTACACAAAGCTATCACATAAAATTTTCATTAGAGCTATGAATTTGCAAAGTTCCTAGGTTTCAAGGATTGGACGGCTTCCATTGTTCACGGTTGTAAAAGCCTTGTAAAGCTTATGGAAAGCAATAAATGGAAACTTGGAAGGTTGTCTGACTACGAGCAAGGAGTTTTTTTTGAAGTGGATTGCAGTGCAAATCTATTGCAAATATATTAAGATTGTATAGAATTAATGCATGTTCAACTTTGATACATGAAATTCCATTAAAAATTGGCAGCAAGAAGGCAAGCGACACAAAGGATTCTACAACCATGGCTTTCAATGACATAGCCATGGTACTCAGGGAAAGCATCTGAAATACTTAGAGAGGGTCTTTCGAAGTCGGTAAGCAAGATATAAGTAAAGTCTAAACGTATTGAATATTGTAAAATTCTTCACAATACACGCTCGGCAAGCAAATTTACTTTTGTCAAGCAAGGTTTTGAAGTCAGACAACCAAAATTTCATGATGCATCTACTCTCAGCATTGACAAAGGTATGATTTGTCAAGTTCATACATTCATTTCAGGTATTTTTTATGCTTCCATCGTGGCACATAACTTAACAAGGTCGATAATTTGTTGATGATCGACAAGGTCGACTTTATTTTGACTCCGCCACTTTGGCTATTAGGGCAAGTCATTGTGATTTTCTATCATACATTGCACTATCTAAAGCAAGGCTTCCTATTTTATGACTCTGTATTGGAAATTTTCAAAGTTTGAGATATGCTATCCGCATATCGACTTGGGGGGATTCGCAAGTGTATTTGAACGATTATCCTATGACCAAGCCAAGGGAGTTACAAGGTACATAGGATGAGCTTTAGGTATATCACAATCCATAGCTACGAGCCGGATTAAAATTCAAACCAAGGCTTATCGTCACCTTCAAGGAGGTACTTCACTTGGTACTTGGTACCATCTTGGCAAGAATATTCACAAGAGATCTTTTGGAGCAGGGGTCTTTTATCACAACTAAATCTACGAGATACTACACATAGGATGTCACACAATAGGTACACATAATTTATTCATTTTTATTATGTTGTCGATTGTTACTATGGGGCAAGTCCCTTAGTACAAACCCTATATGATTCCACTTGAGATGTCACTATCGGAAGCAAAGCTTCCTATTTTTGAGCTCTCTTATAGTAGCTTCCCATGTTTGAGATATTCTATTAGCATACAAACTTGGGAGGGCTTTTCCAGGGTATGGACCAATCCATGGGGCTTACATGATACATACGATAGCTCTTAATCTATCAAAATCCATGGCTATGAGCCAAATTCAAGCAAGGACAACAAAATCAGCAAAATCAAAAAAAAATCTCAACATGTGCTTTCGGACTTTGAGACAACTGGCCACACTTGAGCGACAAGTCCTTTGAAGTCCATAATAAGAAGCAAGGCTTCTACACCGTGCCAAGGTAGTGCTCATTGACTTAGAATCAAAGGCAATGGCAGGCACGTTTGGGGCATTGGAAATATGAGAATATAAGCTCACACTTTACGTATGGCAAAGTCAAATTGTGATGTATCCATGTTAGTATAGATCGTGCAAGGCACTTACAATATCGGCTCAATCAATTGAGGCCATCATGGTAGCCAAGGGATTTCAATCTATTTCTCGCACTTGCATGCATGGTGTGTCAATAAGGTGGAATTAATTCCACTCAATCATTGTTTATGCTTTTGCTATCAGACCAGCTACTTTGTGAAGGACATCATTACTTTTCTATTGATCACGATGGATTCAACTCGATGTGGTCTCGCATGCACTAAAATTGCATGATTCTTTAAGAACGAGGTAAGATCTTTTTTGTTTCCAATTATTTTTATTGATGATGCTACTGTTGATGTTGTTGTAGGGGTTACCCATAGTTGTAACCTTCTACTCAATAACAAATGAGGTTGGTATATTTGCTTATTTTCATTGCATATGACTGCAACGATAGGCACTCTATATCATTGGTTATATGCACAAGATGCATGCACTACATATGATGATTTCCATCTAAGGCAGGTAGGCAAGGCCTCACTATCAAGCAACTAATTCATAAGATATCATGAATCTGCTAAGAGAGCCTCAAGGCAGGTAATCTCTTGTATTAAAGACCAAAGAATATCTAAGATATCATGAATCTACTAAGAGAGCCTCAAGGTAGGTAATCTCTTGTATTAAAGACCAAAGAATATCTAGTATGACTTCCTCTTTTTGGTTTGGGAAATTTTTCTCTTCTTTCAATGGAAAAGTATAATGGTTTCAAAGATCTAATTGTGAATAAGATTCCAACTTGGGAGGATCTTCTACTTACTTTATAGCACTAATTTGTCTATAGGAGCAATATTTTCAGGGGTATAATTTAGCTACTGATAAATCACTCCATAAGTGTTGATGGTTTTAGTGATTTTCCTCTTCACACTTGTACTTTCATGGAAAGAAGCTCTCAACTGCCAAGGGTAGTGAGTAAGTTCACTTTACCAAGTTTCTTAATCATTATTAGTAGCACGATAGCCTATGCTGGTCTCAACTAACTGATAGTTTATGAAGTTTCTTTGTGGAATCTAACCAAGGGGCTTGGCTTGCGAAGGAAACATCCATGGTTATCAATTAAATATTTACTTATCCATACTTATCTCTACTTTTAATGTTTAATAGGTCAAAATAATATTCGGCCTTTTGAGGATGGAGTTTTGTTATTGTACCTTTGAGGTTTGAAAATTGTCCTTGACCTCCGAGTAAGTATATGATATTTTCCACCTCATAGTAAGCATATGATTTGGTTTTGTTTACTTTCTGAATATGCTTTGATTGAGCTTTACAAGTGGGATGCATATGTTGAAAAGGTTTTGTCCACAACTCTTTCGAAAAATGACAAGGTCATGTATGAACAAAGGATTTTGGGAAAGTAGTGTACTAGGTACCATTTTTGAATCATGTTACTTTCTCTCTTTATTGCTTATTCTAATACAATACTCCCTATTGAAACAATTATAGGCCTAAATGGTAGGGTTTTGTTTGGCACATATTATTAGTCACAAGATGTGCAACATGGTTTAAGCACTCATCGATTTTTTTTTAGCCAGTGTGGAGCAAGGTTTATGGGGGTCCCTCTCATTCATGTTGCTAAGTGTATCCCATTACCTCCCAGGCAAGTACACCTTGTACTTGATGGATGCCATAATTCTTGACATCACTATATGAGACCTAATCCACATGTGGCAAATATGAGTCTCTGGGACTCACATTGGCACCTATTTTCCCAATTATGTGTCGCGACAAACTCCCTAGGTGCTGGACAAATCCGTTTACTAGACCATTTTGAGCACGTAGTATCAAGAACAATTTTAGTGGCCAAAAATTGTCGGATACCTAGTAAGACTTGTTAAGGTTACAAGTATTGTTAAGAAAAATTAACGGATGGTTGTTTAGGCATATAGCAAGGCTATCTCCTATTAACAAAAATGTTTCATAGTTGTACCTAGATGTGATTTATTTTTCACATTCTATTATGGTCCAAATATTTTAGCAAGAATTTCAAGTAATTGCAGTGGGAAGTATTTAGTTTCTTTTTGTAGATCTATTTATATATTGTATTCCCTCATTTATCATTTGTCCTATGACCATAATATCCACTATAAGCATTCGCAACAATAATCATGAAAATGCAGGTTTGGATAAGTTTTTTTTAAGTGCATGCATAGTAGGTGTTATGGACCCTAGTGTTTTGCAAAGGCATATTTGGAGTAGCATGCAAATTCACAAATTTGATAGCTTTTGAAGATTTTCCCACCACAAGTACACAGTCTCTATGGAGTTTATTGTGGGTCTACCAACCACCATACGAGGTGATAGCTCAGTATGGGTTCTTGTAGATAGATTTCCTAAACTTTATAAGTTTATTCCAATCAAGTCCACTCTTTAACCAACTTGGTTGTTCACAATCTGTATAGACTACATGGATTATACCACAATTTTGTGAGTAATAGTGAACCCATGTTTACCATTCATTTTTGGAACACTCTCTGTAAACCTTTTGGGAACACAACTCAATATTCATCCAAAGACGGATGGGCAGTTTGCAAGTGTTAATCTAGTGCTAGAGGATATGCTAAGAGCGTACGTTAGTGAGAAGCAATCCAATTGGAAAGATAACCTTTCTAGTTTGTAGTTTCCTTATCATGATGCAAAGCATGTTGCAACCTTGATCACCAATTATGGTGGGGTTGCATATTGATGAGGAATAACAACAACTCAAGGACTTAATCTATGCTGATGAAATATATTGGCAAGTCACTTTCATAAAAATTTGAGAAGAGGTATTATTAATGTTCCAGCACCTTCAAAAATTCTATAAACTATTTTGGATATAAGTGGTTTACACAAATGTTAGCAAAGGGACAACAATGTAGACAATCAACATTTTCTTCTTGGTTTCATTGAACCTCCTATTGAACCATGTATTGCTCAAATGGACAACTAGACCCGTGAGAGGTGCCACAATGGAAAAAGTTAGTGTTCTTAAGAAGGTATCACCACTTTTGTTTTTGAGGAAAAAAATGCTTCTCCAAGGGGGGAGTAATGTCAGGCCAAGGGTAGGGCTAGGACACACATGCATTATGGGGGTCTATATATATCTACGAGCCAAAGGGTCATAGGCCTATATACAATATGGTTGGGTGGTGAGATGAGCATGTGGTTGTCCCCAAGTTCTCTCTCTCTCTCTCTCTCTCTCTCTCTCTCTCTCTCTCTCACTCACACACACACACACACACACACACACACACACACACACAAAGTGAGTAAAAGCTGAATTGAGGACAAGAGCAATCAGTGGTTGGTTCCACCAAGGAAAAATTTCTTGGGGCAGAGAATCTTTTGAGACTCAAGGGAAAAATCCAAAAAGACAAGCAAACAATTTCACATATATATGAGAAAGTGAAATGTCAAGTACACTTGGGAGAAGCAATTTAATATTTGTGTTAAGCAAGGGTGCCCACTTTCATCGAGCCTCTTTGGGCTATACATGGATAGGTTGGAGCATATGGTTATTGAGCATATACATGAAAAAGTAATTGAAGAAGTTATTATAAGTAATGTTGTAATCATGATTTTGCTACATCAAAATGATGTACTTATTTTGGCTCATACTCAAGGAGTTACAAAAGCTCAACCCAATCTTGAAAGCTTTTGTTGGCATAGTGGTGTGATGGTGAATTCCCAAAGGTTATGCTTGTGAAAACTCTCTCCAAAGAGATCTACCATGCATTGTGTATGATCAAGGTTCAATTGAAGTAGTAGAAAGTTTCAAGAACCTTGGCATCGAGGTTCCAACAAGACACAAAAGGAATGAATGTGCTATGTGTCAATCTCATGTGCATTTAAAAATAGGTGTTAGTGAGTAGATATTGGATCCTCAAGAAATATCTCTTTGATATGTTGGTGACACCTGTGCTTTATAATTGGCACAAGGTAGTGGACACACACACCAAGATCATTGCCAATAATAGTTCAACTCATGATCTACCTACCAAGAGTGATGGCTCGTTAGCTTGCCAACTCACTCACTCACTAGTGATTTCCCATTGAATATTGTACATAGCCACTCATTTATGTGAAATTTCCTACCTATGTTTTCTATAATTATCTTATCGCTTTGAGTAATGAGGAACAAGAAGCCTCCATCTCCATTGTCTGCTCTCTTGGTGTGTGGATGTGTGCTTGCAAGATCTCAATCTCTCTCCTTTGTTATCTCTTTACATGGTATCAAAGCCTGATTGTGGCATAAGATATGAATAGCAAGCAAGAGTGGAGGAAGAAGTGGATGAGTGTAAGGGTCCTTCTTCACTCTCTTCCCTCTTGTAATAGTACATGGCCCCCTCTGCAATTTTCATGAGGCACTAGTAATAGGGCCTTGATTTCAGCAATTTATGTGAGAGATTATGCATGTTGTTGGAGTGTGCGTTCTCGAGTGTAGACCAAGAAAGCATAGGGATTCTGACTATGAGAAAGAATTGAGAGGGAAGAGAAGATAGAGAAAAACTATGCAACAGAGACTCAATTGAATATTGAATCTATTCAATATGATAAAATTTGTACAAAACACTGCCACATCGACCCTAAAGGATCACCCAAAAGTCAATAGAACCCTAGGTGAAATGTCCACATGAGCTCGGCCACCGACACACAATGAATAACTATTGCTAGTCTCCAAGGCAATCCTAAACCTAGTACATTCTTGATGTAAAGCCTCCATTGGAGGAATACACTTGGGCCCCTCAATGATCACAGATTGGCTATGAAGCCAAGCATTATCATCCACCTTATTTGACCCCAGCTTGCACAATTCCTTCCCAAACTTGCACTAAAAATACTACATCAACCCTCAAAGAGAGCTTTTCCTTGCCAAAAAAAACTATCCACTACACAAACAAATTCCCTAAAACTAACTGCCATAACCCAAATATCCCTTCATCTTAAACCCAAAACAGAAAGAAAATGTCAAATTGCCATCCCCTCTTTTCCTGATCCTGATCCCCTTCTTCTCTTTTCTCCTTAGTAAAGAGAACTAAACCACCCAAGCTTCTTCTTCCTTGCTCGATTTTGTCTGAAAAATTGTGCCTAACTTTCTTTCAAAATACCCTCTCTTCCCTACTTCTTTGGATCGGAGAGAGAGAGAGAGAGAGAGAGAGAGAGAGAGAGAGAGAGAGAGAGAGAGAGAGAGAGAGAGAGAGAGAGAGAGAGAGAGAGAGAGAGATCCATGTGTGTAGCCCTTTTTTTCTCTTTCCTCCAAAAAAAAACCTCCTCTCCTCTCCCTAGAGCTACCGTCCTCCTACTTGTCCAAACCTTGGCCCCAAAAATTTTATGTAGCACATCAAAAGATCACCCTTCAAGAGAGAGAGAGAGAGAGAGAGAGAGAGAGAGAGAGAGAGAAAATAAGTGAGAGTGCTTATCTAACTCTTTTTCTTGGTTCCCTTTGCTTCCAAAATGTACTCAAAACCTGCTCAAAGATGCCCTCATTAACTCTCCAAAACCTGCTTGCCGAAAGAAAAAGAATTATGCCCAAACTACTTGTCAAAAGAAAGAAATAAAGAGAGAGCCACTTCTTCATTGCTAAGAGAGGAGAGCAGCCAAGATCCCTTCTCCTCCCATGACACTAAGTGACACAATGCATTAAAAAGGGGGGGGGGGGGGGGGGGGGGGGTGTTAATGGGATCGATGGGGCTGGGAAGTCCACTCAAGGGCCGAGGCAGATTAAACCCGGAAAACACAAAAATTGAGGCAAAATGAAACCCTGCCAATGCAAAAAATCCCCCCCCCCCCCCCCCCCCCCCCCATCCCCCCCCCCCCCCCCCCCCCCCCAAGCCGGATTGAGATGCATGGGCTAACCATATTCTTACCCATGCGCACATGTTGTAACATTCATCTAGAACCATCACACCACAACCAACACTTGTTGAGCATCGAACAAAAAAAAACCATCACCCAACACTAGTAGCCACGAGCACACAACAAACTTGAGACAAAATCATCTGCCTTCAAAGGCTCCAACCAGAACTGACACACCACAACCATGTAGACTGTACTTGTTGAGCATCATACCAAAAAAAGGACATCACTCAACATCATACCGAAAAAAGGCAGAACGCACCAAGCCGTAGGTTTCCACGAACCATGATGACGCTGCCACCCACACCAGGTCCTTGTACGAACGTGACCCCTCCCAAAACCCAAGCGACGAGCAGATCCTCCATTTCCCTCCAATAGGAGCAAGGAGAACGGCCACCCACAAGGAAAAAATAATCCAAATTGCACCACCAAACACAAAGGATGAGGGTTGGGGCAATCGGGTGCCCCTCTCTCAGGACAACTCCTATCCCTCAATAACACGCTTGACCCTCGCACACCACAGCAAGCCATGTAGCTTGTGACCTACTCCTAGAAAAATCGGATGCCAGACCTCTAGACGGACCTCCTAAAGGGGCCCCCACCTGGTGAGCAACCATTGAAGCTGGTCATTGCCTAGCAGAGCTAGGGTTAATGGCCCATTGCAGAGGCAATGCGCAAAGGTTTTCTTGCGCATTCTTACACACACACACACACACTCTATCTTGCTCTTTGACATCCTACCTTGAGCAATGGCCTACTTTGACAAGTGGAAATAAATAGAAAAGTGAAGG
The DNA here is from genome assembly GCF_014529385.1 of Adiantum capillus-veneris. Classification (NCBI taxonomy): domain Eukaryota; kingdom Viridiplantae; phylum Streptophyta; class Polypodiopsida; order Polypodiales; family Pteridaceae; genus Adiantum; species Adiantum capillus-veneris. The sequence goes on along the minus strand of NC_140956.1, from coordinate 94,522,391 downwards.
TAATTACAAAAGTTTTTGGTAGTGTTATCAGAGGAAAATTGGACCTCTCTGATTCCAATGTATAAAAGTGCGTGAAAATTTGAGTTTAAGAAACTAATTTTCACATAATTGACATGCGCTTCCTGTAAAAATTGAGCACTCTTTGTCGTTTCAAGATAAACTTCACAAATTGTTGCGCTCTATCAGTTATTTTGGAAAATCATGTGGTTTCTTCACTAGTATACCAATCTTTTAGCACCAACTTTAAACCTCTCTTGACAAGCTCTTCTCTCAATGCTTTGCAATTGCAAGTGCTTCAAGATGATTGCATGTGCGATGATTCTTTGTAAGGCTACACAAAAAATGGTCCTTAATATGTGGTGCCTCGCTTGATTTTGTGGTGAAGCAAAATTTACATTGCCACTCCATATATCGACTGCGTATGTTCTAAGAAAACTCCCACTCTTTGCCAGGGGCATTCTTTTTACATTTTCCTTCTTCCTACCACTTATGCCGACATTTTGCCCCATTGCTTGAATTTAATGCTGAAGGCATAAGAACTAGATGTTCAGTCATAAAAACAATTTCTACTTTTTGATATATATTTGAAAAACTTTCATTATGAAAGCAATCAAAATTTATACATTGTGCGATTTACAGTACACTTTTGTCAATCCACATATTGAACACATATGTTGTAAGCAAATATACACATTGCAATGCATTCTCTACCTGAAATTATGCATACAACAACGCTATGAATTTGTCAATGCAACTATAAATATGAGGATTAGTTATACACCCTCTTCAATTTATAGACAATAAGACACAACTAAAAACTTCACATTTTTTGTATATGTGTGGTTATGGAGGTCCAATGGTCCCCTTTGCGGATTGTTCCCACCCCACTAGACCAAAAAGAGCTCCAATCTTTTATTGTAACACATGGAAGGGTGGAAAACAATGTTAACATTGATGGAAGGGTGGGCAACAATGTCAGCCTTGGTTGTCAAGCAAGATAGGCTAAAAAGAGAAAGAGCTTGCATGGACATACAAACAAGAAAGAAAAAAGGGTAACATTGAAGGGGGATACACATTTTCCTTCTGTGGTGTGTGAAAAAGACAAGGAGGGAGTTCTTTTTAATGGGACTTTTTGCATATTTGAGGGGAAACAGTATGACATCAATGCTCCCTCGATTTGAGGAGAAGCCTCATGACTAAGTGACACAATGCTTTAAAGGAAGGGAGGGAGAGGGGGGACGTAATCACTTTGGGAAAATGTGAAAAATGTGTAACTCCAATCTTTACTGCTTCTTCGTATTCATCCTCGATGTGCATCCGTAAGGCCCGGGCCTTTAGTAGCTTCTGTTAACTGACGTTGTCTCAGTTAACATTCCCCCCTTCTGATTTCAGTGCCCGTCCTCGGGCACTGTTGAAAAGTCTCCGTGGAGGCTGTGAAAGGTTTTTGATTGATTGTTTATGGGCTAATTGTCTTCCTTTGTTGTTGAATTTCTTGATGAGGTTCAATTTGTTGCATCATCTTCATTGGTCCGAATATGTCTGATGTAAGAGATGATGTTGCATTTGTCCGTTGTAATAGCATAATGATGAGGCTGATGTTTATTTATAAAAAGTATCTACAAGGGAAGTAGAATGATGAGCTTCTAAATTAGGGTATAATACCTGGATGACCAAAGGGAAAAAACCCAGTGGGAAAAAAGTGCCTTTGGGTAAGCGCATTATTGGAGTACTCATTAGCATGGCAAATATTAATAAAGGACTCAAGGGATTATTTGCTAATAGATATGGAATTAAAAAGACAACAAAGATGAAAGGGTTGCATGATGGAACATTGGTTTGCCTGTTGTAGTCCACTCAAGGTGCATGGGTGGAAGAAAAAAAGAGTATCTAATGCATACGTCCAATGATGGGACATCCTATTTATGCATACACAAAAATGCATGGAGAACAATATGCTATGCAAGAAATATTTCGAGGGGTTCTTTAGAAAGATGGTGTAGCTATAAAAGTGTATGACATGGCTTTGAAAGCTGGCACCCCTTTAAGAATGGTTTTCGTTGATGAGGATGTGTGCTCTCATCTTACTGTGCACTATGCCTGAGTATTGGACTCTACGACGCTCCATCATTTGTAAGTTAATAGACTTTACCTCTTATGCTCATTTCATCTGGCATAAGCAACATGACTTGGATATGCTCAACTCTTCCAACTTGAGCGTAAGCCTAAAAACTACGACTTTTAGCACATAGTTTATTACAACTTGAAGCTTTGGGACTAATGCTTTGCTCATTTTATGGATCAGCAGTCCGACTCTGACTATGCCAAAGAGTGTTTTTTTGCACCCTGGCGACTTGACTTTTTACATTTTTGTGCTTACTACAAACATTTCTTCAGGTAAAAGTAAGCTTGAATCCTCAAAAATAGGATTAGTGAAGGACTAAGTTGGCATTGAAGGTTTCTTTTGCCATACCTGTTTTATCTTCTTTGAATCTGCATTTGCGTTGGTTGGGTTATCCTTCTTTGACTGTAAAGACTCCATTATTTGTTTGTTTCTCCAAATAGGCCTATTGATAGGAGTCTTTGATGTTGTTGTAGGCCTGTGTTCACTATCGGCATTTGGGTTTTGACTAGGAGCATTGAAAGACTTAGAAATCCAAATCTCTTGATGACCTTTGTATCTCCTTTGTTGACTTTGCTTTGCTCTAGGTCTTGTTGAGTTCTTGAGATCTTCATGCAGGTCTCGTGTACTTGCAGTTGTCTTGTGGTTTACTGTTAGCCAAATCTTTGTATAACCTGTGTAGAATCCTTGTCCAAGAGGAACATTCTTTGAGATCCATCTTTGATCTGTATCCTCTTGTGAGTTGTGGTAGACTTTGGCATCTTTCAATGTTGGTCTATTGTATACCTGTTGCTTAGGTATCATAGAATATTGTCAAGGTTGATACCTTGTGGGCCTTCTTTCTTGGGAGGGTCTTGATGTTACTTCATATGCCCTAACTTGTGGTTTTGGTACCCATATGTGTCTACTACCTCCATAATACTCCTTTTCTTTTAAGCTCCATTGTGATGCTATCCATCCCATGTGTTTGTCTTTCTGTATTGATTTCCTATCTTTAATCCAAACCGGATCATTGACTTTGACTAAACTGCTCAGAACAAACACTTGCTTTGACTATCTTTTGCTTTCTTGAGTACTTGGGCTAATATACCTTTTCTTTTCTGGGTGTCTCCTTAGAGGTTTCAGTTGGGTCAGTAATTGACTTGAAATTTTGAAAGCCCGACTTTATTGAAGAAGTTGATCCATGAGGGTTCTTTGATATAGATGCATATGCTATCACACCTTTTGTGTTGATCAGTGGGAGTTCTACTTTAGCTTTACCTTTGTCTGTAAGATTTGTCTTCGATTCCTGTGACTTTTGCAACTCTAAATCTGGCATTAACGATACCTGTAAACGTTGTTGGCCACCTCTTGGAGAAGAGAGTATTATCATTGTATCTTCTTTGGAGGCCTTGTGTTGGTCTAACCACTGATGTCCAAGGATGAAATCTGCATGCATGTATTTTGAAGGCTTCACCTAAAACTTCACCTGCTCTTCATGATTTTGGATGCTAAGGGTAGCAGCCATCTCTTTTGACTTGTAACCTTACCCATGATTTCTCTATTATCTGGCTTGCCCTAAGTAATCTCGATAATGTTCTGAATGTTGTCTGCAACCATATTACACTTTGCGTCTTTATCCAGTAGAGCATTGCATCTGACACTTACTCCTTTTGTACGGCTGAGAACTATAGCTATTCTCATTGTTGGTTCTATTGAAGATCTTTGTCCAGCTTTTGTCATGGTCTCATCTTGATCTAACTTAGTCTCTATGAAAGGTAGCTTGAGACCCTGTTTTCCAATTTGGCTTTCTTTAGCTGATTTAGCTGGCAATGTCTGATTGATCTTTGGACTTCGTATTGCTTCCTGATTGTTAACCTCATTCTTCTTAACTTCTGGCTTTGGTGGCATTCTTTACTCAATAGCTATCGTGGTTGCTCTTTGCTCTCTTTGATTTGCACTTGCGATTGCCTGATTTGCTTTAAGCTCTTCTGAAGTTCTAATTGTTGGAGATGAATCATCTTCAATAAGATCTGCTTTGATATCAATCTCCATTCTAACTGTGCTTGAGGACTTTGTGATGTCGTTCGCGGGTGACCAATCTTGGTCTTCATTCCTTGTTGTATCTGAAGACTGCATCTTTTTTATATTCTATATCTCTAACATCTTCTGGGCCATTGGCATTCCCATTATGATCTCGTCTGGCATATCCTTTGCTGTGATCACGTGGAATTGAGCTATGATGTTATGTAAACTTACTTCAATGGTGGTGGAGATGATTCCCCATCATTCTACTCGTTTGTTTCCTGATATGCTCACAAATTCAGGAGCATCTTCCAGTTGTGGTTGGCCACGTCTTTTCCAAGTGCGAAAGGACATGAGGTTCTTGTCTAGCTGAATATCTAGCTTTACTTCACTTGTCAGCTTTTCTTCGTTTTCACCAACAATGTTGCACTTGATTGTATTAGTATTTGTGTCTGAATTGATTGCTTTTGTTGTGGGAGTGTCCTTTGGTTGAGCTTTTTGTGCATTTTCTTTGCTTTGACCACGTGCTTCAATCGATGTTGCCTCCATTGACTGTAATATGGCACTTTTGTTTGGAATTGTTGAGCATTGTCTACCTGCATCTGGGTAACCTTTGATCTTAAAAGATCCATTGTACTTTCTGGCAAAATCTGTCTCTTTGGAGGAGATTTTGGTGGTGACCTATGTTAGCTTTCTGGACTTTAGCTCCCATTGACTTTGACTTTTTTTGTCACCTGTTCTGCCAGATTGAGGCTTTGCATCATCTTTAGATAGTCTTTGACTTTAGTCAGGCCATCCGTAAGGGTTTGTATATTTGTTACCATGTGCATCTTCATATGCAAAATGTGAGCTGGATAACATGTAATTGCTTGAACACTATTGTACTTGTCAGATTTTGACTTTGACTTGTGGAGATCAGTTGAAAAGTTTGTCCCTAATGATCTTCATATAAGCATTTGCTTGCAGATTCTATGTGAACTTGGGTCAATTGGAAACTTCCAACAACCATATGATCTTTCAATGGTTTTTGCTTTGAAGGGGTCTGTTTGTTAGAAGCTCTAGGGCTTCTAACTGGTATTGCGGTTCCTGGTATATAAGCTGGTTTTGATGAATTTACAGCTCCCCCCTTCCTAGGGTGATCATTATAGCCTGCTTCATTGTAAGAGTTCAAAATTGTTTGGATTTGATTTAGTCTCTCCTTCTGGGACTGTGAAGGTACACTTTGGGTATCACTGTTGATGTTTGGCATCTATAAACCTTCTGCATAGTTTCCTATGTATCTCCGTGAAACATGACAAATTATTTCCCAAGTCAAGTTGTAGATAGCATTATCTTTGCCCTGATATTGTCTATCCCACGGGTCTCCTATGATATGAGCTTCTGTGGATTCAGGACCCAAGGCATCATAATTCTTAGAATTTTGTCTATATCTACGACTGTTTTGGTCAAAGTATATGCTCGTTTGGTCACAACATTGAAGCTTGATTTCCGATGGAGGAGAGTTGGCTCTGAACAGGTTTCTGGGTTCACTTGGGTACTATCCTTTAGCTCTAGAGAGGATGGATTTAAAAAGATTCTTTCTTTTGAAAAGAACCATCCTTTTTTACTGGATGCACTTCTATGAGTTGGTATGTGGGCCATTTAAGCACTGGTTGATCCTTTTTGTACAATTTCCCTTTTTGGTCTACATAGCGTGCATATGAATTATGTGTACCATACAAAGCTAACATCATTCTATTTGATGTGTCCCTTAGACTTGTGAATGATTGCACATTTGTGACAGTGGATGCAGAATCATTTGCAAACCTAACAGTCTTTTCAACATTCGGTGATATCTGGACAATTTGACCAAATTCATGCAGGAATTTGTTGTTCAAAGAATCAATTTTAAGCTTTTCAGATGCCCGTGCATCTTTATGCTGATTTTGAACTTGCAGTGTTTCTACTGGTGCTTCTAATGGTAATGCAAAATCTTCCGGTTCCATTAAAAGTGACGAGTTAAATGCACTTACATCGAGATTCGCATTTCCAATTTTCTCTGTACCTTGCTTGGTAGTTGATGTGTCCTTGTTGTCAAGATTTCTTGGACAATCTTTAGAAAAATGTCCACCTTTTTGTCCACAATGTGAGCAATATGCCATGACTGGTGGTATTTCATTTGGTTTTTTCATGTCAAGCTCTTGCAGTGGAGCTTCTGTTTCTGTGCTTGCCAAGTTGTCGGCATCTTCTTTCATAACACTGAGCATCAAGCTATAGATTGCTCCATCTTGACCTTTGTATTGTCTTTGATTTGGTTCTCCAATTTGATTGGCTTCTACTGGTTGATTTATTGTTTCTTGCATTTTTGGTTCTCGACTATAGATCTGACAACTGTAATCCATGTACAATGACCATGATTGCATATGCACCAACTGTATGTTTTGCTAGCTTGTGCAAATTTTTGGATAACCACTTGGGTTGACTTTCTGAACTTCTATCTGCATTTTATCTTTGAGCTTGAAATACCTGGCTCCAGTGAAGTCTGTGAACATTTGGGAGTTCTCTAAATCTGGCTTTACCCTAATCGATAGGATCTTGGCTCCTATGTTGCTTTTGCTTCTCATCAAGTATCTTTGGCCTTCTGAATCTGCATATAAGACTTTATCTCCATTGTAGCCATATAGCTGTAAAATTTTCTTTTTTGCAATTGTGCATGTGTTGCCACTACTACTAGCTTGGTTTGTTGTACTTGAACTCTTGGCTCGATTTGAGTCCATATTGATTGGTTCTATAAAAACTATCTTCTAGCAGTTTTTGGATCGATTAGCAGAATTTCTCCTGCTCAATTTTGATTAAACTGCTTTAGCCAAAGCAATTTTGTAGTTGATTTTTCTTCAGACTCACAAGAGTTGATTAACTCTAGCTTGAAAGTTCAGAATTGATTTGGGCCTTTGAAATGATGAAAATCTGGGCTCGAAATAGCCTAATCTGCAATCCACTGTGATTGGTGCCTCTGTTCGTCCGATTAGAAGCTAATTTGCAGTGCAATTACTTGCACTAGCCAATTTATAGCGTGCACGTTCACTTTGAACTTCTTGACTGAATTGTGGATGCACTTTCCAAAACTGAGAATGAAATTTTTTTCTGCTGCTTACAACTTTGAGTTGGCCTTTTTGCTCGCTTTTTTCGGCTGATCTGGTTCGCTTTTGCTATTTGTGATTTTCTCGACTGTGCTTTTTGCTTTTCGACCTCTCACAATGACTTCCTTTTTATTTTTATTGATTTTTTGTGAAATTTTAGATTTTCTATCTTTTTTGTATTTTCATGAATTTTTTTGGAAGAGTTTTGATTTTTAAGGAATTTTTTGTGAACTTTTCTAATTTATTTGTGAATCTTATAAATTTTCTAGAATTTTTTGACGGTTTTATAAAATTTTTAGGATTTCTACAGTCATATTTTGATTTTTTTAATGATTTTCTATGAGTTTTTTAAAATTTTTGTGAGTTTATAATGTTTTTCTTTTTTTTTGTAATTTTTTTGACTCTTTTTTTTATTTTTAATGAGTTTTTTTTCATTTTTTATAAATTTTTTTGGTGATTTTCTAATCCTTTTTTAAAATTTTTATTGGAATTTTGATTTTTTAATTGTTTTTATTATTTTTTGAATTGCTTTTTTGATTTTTAAAATTTTTATTAAAATTATTCCTTTTTTTTTAATTTTAAAAATGGGTTTTTATGTGAGGAATTTAAAAAAAAAACCTTTTTTTAATAAATAAACTTTAACCTAACTAAACTAATGTAACTAACCTAACTAATCTAACCTAAGCTAACCTAACCTAACCAAAGCTTACCAAACTAACCAAATTAAACTAACTGCTTACTTGGCGGGCGGGATGGCGGCAGCTTTGACTCAGACTAACAGCGCGCGTGCAGGGCTGCAGTGTGCAAGCGAGCAGGTCTGGCGCGCAAGCAGAGGGAAGAGAGGGTGTGATAGCACGCGCAAGTGCTGATGTGGCAGCGTGCTCAGAGGGTAGAGAGAGAGAGAGAGAGAGAGAGAGAGAGAGAGAGAGAGAGAGAGAGAGAGAGAGAGAGAGAGAGAGAGAGAGAGAGAGAGAGAGAGTTAGTTGATGGCGGATCTGGCGCGCAAAGAGAGAACACATGTGTGTGTGTGTGCGCGCATGCGTGGGCTGCAAATGAAGACAAAGGAGGGGACTGGGCCCACTGAGAGAATAGAGAGAGATGGACGGCGCCGAAAGGTAGCATGGGGTGGAGAGAGAGAGACAAAGCCTTTGGGTATGTGGCAGAGAGGGAAGTTGTGTGTGTGTGTGAGCTATAAGACAAAGAGGGTTTGAGAAGTGGGTCACGCGAGAGAGAGAGAGAGAGAGAGAGAGAGAGAGAGAGAGAGAGAGAGAGAGAGAGAGGAGGTGAGAGGGAGAGGAGAGAGAGAGAGAGTTAATAAGCGTGAGCAGGGAGAAGAGAGAGGGAAAGTTGGAGAGAGAGAAGAGAAAGAGAGAGGATGTTAATAATCGGAGAGAGAGTGAGGGGAGGAGAGAGAGTGTTAATAAGAGTGCTTTTGGGAGGGGGAGGGATTTTTTTTTCCCATTTTTGACAAAGTTGAGCCTTAGCACCGCAAGGCAAAGTTCCCACCGCGAGCTTGAAAAAATCAAAATTCACCTGCCACGACGTCGACACCGCACTGGACCGCACGCCGAGGTTTGGAAAGTCTAGCCGATTCGCACCGAAACTCCAAATTCGCTTATTTGTTCAAATTCACCCGAAATCCAAAAAATTGCTAGAAAAATCCAAAAATTCTAGAAATCTTAGAAAATCATCGACAATCACAATCAAACACTTTCGACACGCAAAAGCACACCAAAAATAGCCGTTTTTATCGAAAACATGATTTACGACAAAATCATCAACCCGACCTCCGAAAATAGCAAAACGCTCAAAATTTGACGAGCAAGAGCCCAAATGCGCTCAAAATCAAGCCGTTGACACACATTCAAAATAGCTCATAAAGATCGCAAGATATCTAATTTTTATGGAATTAAGAAAAAAAATTACAAATATTAGCAAAAAATTTACCAAAAAATTACAAAAATTATCCGAAAAATATCCATTTTTTAAAAAAATTCTCCACACATAGGGGTTAGTGCAGCTAAATAAAATCACAAAAAAAATATCAATTCAATTGCCAAATAATATGATCAATAAAATCCAAACTAGTCAATTAAATCGGCTAAATTAGGTCAAAATTTGACGCATTTGGAGTGTGTAAATCTCTGTTTTTGAGCTCAAAAATGCAGCAATTAACCATTACACACATCAAATATGCAACCTAAAATTGAATTAATCATCCACATTAAGCACTTTTTAAGCACACACACACACACACACACACACACACACAAATAATTGACAGTTTTTACCAATCTTTAGGTGCGCACACAAAAGGGTAAATCTTGTCGAAATTGCAATGTGATTTCACAAATCTCTAGTTGGGCATGACCACAACATAAATCAATCATCACAATTGAAAAATCATTAAGCACACAATGATTTTTAGGTACACAAACTAGGGCAAAATAGTGCACACACACCTAAAATTAGGCACACACACTCAATTAGAATTCACACACACTTGATTAGAATGCACACACACTTGCACTCAATTAGAATGCACACACACTTGATTTTAGTGCACACACACTTGCAATTGACCATTCAAACATGTAACTAACTCAAGTAGGCACCCAATTAGCAATCTACAATCACCAATTAGCAATTAAACTTGTCAAATTCATATGCCACCAAATCTGGAAAATTTTGGCATTATGACGGCATGAAAACGAACAATCCAAAAATTTCATAGCATCAACATTGCATTGCATCAACATTACATTGCATCATGGTGGAGTATCTACACAATTCTACACATCTTTAGATTCTAGGGAGGTTGAGAATACCACCTTGATTACCTTTCCAATGAAGATCGATTGAACGGCTTCGTAGCAAGTTAACAAAACTAGTCAAATTAGCAAGTGGTTAGTGTGAAATTAAAGTGTGTAAACACACAATTGGAAAGATACGGTGACAAATTAGGGAAGTATGAACACATTGCTTCATGCACACACATCCAAAATCCACAAACCATAAACACACAAGTGAAATTAGTGAGGAAACACATCCAATTATGCCACAATTACACTAGTGTAGGCCATCGTCCCCGGCAACGGAGCCAAATGTTGGGGGTCCCATTGTTGCAATACCTCCAATGACTAACAAAATTATCAATCAGGAGGGATGAGCTACCTGGCTAGGGCATGGAACCACTCACATGATTGATGAGCTAATCATGGCAACACGAATGGTTGACTCTACGAGGTGAGCTTCTTGGCTTATGGAGGAGCTAAGCCACAATGATGGGCAATATCCACATCCACTTCTCTTTACCTCCAATCAATCCAATCACACACACTAACAATGCACACAACACTAATCCTATCATGCAACACACTAATCGCAAGCACACACACACACACATAGATCTATCGAGCACCACACTCCAATCAAACCTATATGCACACACAATCAAAAGAGAGAAATCACACAAGATTAGAGAGGGATTAACCACTAATTAGTTAAGATCTAGCTAATCAAAGCATCATAAGAAGCATGAGAGAGGCATAGTGAAAGAGAATTAAGCATTGATTAGTGTTAACCAAGTCACATGAGCAAGGACAAGCTCAAGGACTCCATAGCCACACACCTCAAGAGCTCTCACCAAAGAGTGCTCTCAACAAATGAGCTTGAGAACCCTAATTTCTTTTATACACTGCCTTATATACCTAGGGTAAAAATATGCAATGTCCGGGCGCCCAAGGCCTTTAGGGTTCCACCACTTACTGAATCTGTTACCTAGGTATACTAACTGACCTATTCTTTACAGCTTGGAAATCCCATTGAGCCCGTAACACATTAAAATATTACAATGGCTTGAAATAAATCGAGAATTTACAATACGTGACCATTTTGGAAAAATGTGGAAAATGTGTAACTCCAATCTTTATTGCTTCTTTGTATTCATCCTCGATGTGCATCCATAAGGCTCAAGCCTTTAGAAGCTTTTGTTAACTGTCGTTGACTCAATTAACAAGGCAATGGTGCGGATCGAAGGCCATTGGCATTGTAAGAAGGCCTCATTAACTTGGGATTTGATCGACGCATCCTTGACCGAGTGACATGCATCCCATCTTCCAAACCATTTCTTGATGTCAAGCATCCACCCCAAACTTAGTATTTTTCTCTTGCATGTCTTTTGGACCTTTTGAATTGCTTCGTATGCAATTCTAAGAATTCAATACAAAGGGCTACGTTGTTTCTTAAGCATGTACTCCACAACCCTTTGCATGCCCAAGACCTCAATGGGAAGCGATCCGAACTCAAGAAGTAAGAGCATGTAGGGTGTTTGTGTCTTGACTTGGAGAAAGTTGGTGAAAAAACGCTTTTGGACGTTCTCAAACTCTTTCCAAGTAAACTTTCTGATGCTACCACCTACATGTCCACTCCACAAAGAAGCACCAGTGTCACCAACGTGTCATGGAGGTACTTTTTGAGAGTTCAACACTTGATCCCTCCAGCATTGCACATGTTCTCAAATGCATAATAAGCCCTCTTTCTGGCTTCCAAGTGACGCATTGCGCAATCCTTCCATATATGATTGGTGGAACCTCAAGGCCAAGGTACTTGAAGCTATCTACCACTTCAAGTTGCTCATTCTTGTATACAATGCATGGATTTTCGTCATTGAGGGTCTTTACAAGCATAACCTTGGTTTTGGATCCATTCACAATCAGCCCGCTATGTAGGCAAAATCATTCCAAGACACTCATAAGCTTTTGTGCATCTTCTAAAGTATGTGTCAAGAGCACTACATCATCGGCATAAAGCAAACGCATGATCACCGCATTTTTTATCTTAATCTCTTCTATGCCTTCTTGCTGCATAAAATCAAGAACCATGCATTCCAATTCATCAATGAGTAGCCCAAAGAGGGTTGGGGAAAGTGGGCATCCTTGTTTGACACCAATGGTGCTTGCAAAAAAAAAAAGAAATTCCATCTCCCATACGTAGTCGACATATCACTTTTTGGTAGATGTGAAAGACTGCATGCATAAATTCTCTTGACACTTGAAGGATTTGCATACGTCTCCAAAGATTTCCTTGCGGTACCATATCAAAAGCTTTCTTGAAATCCACAAAGAGATTTTACACTAGAGTGGATGTGTGATATGTTCAACCTTGCACTTTGAAAGGTCCCCTCCACTTGCCAAAACCAAAGTCAAGATGGGATCCTTGACAGGTCTCTAGGCCTACTAAAAGTTGGAGTCTCTAAACAAGAAGGGTCCAGGGAATAGACCTTTGCCATTGAAAACGGCTTGGGACTATAGCCCTAGAAGAAGACTTAGTCCTGTGTCTCACAGTGAAAAAGGGACAAAATCCTAAAATTCCAAAACTATTTCGGCCCTACAACTTTTTGCAAATTGGGCTAAAGTATCATCGGCCAACGTTCTTTTTCCCTAGCAGATGTGAGGGCACAGCCATTGGTGGACTCCTCTTCCATTTGAAGAAGTCTTCTAAACATTTTTTAGTGTGTGGGGATGGATAGTTACCTGACTAATTAGGTCCACCCATCCATGATTGAGAACCTTAGTCAATCCCCACTTACCACCCTGCACTCACAAATGATTCTTTTGTTTCCTAATTACTACCACATTCTTTTGACATTTAAAAAAAATGTTTTTCTTTTTAGCTTTCCCATACCGTAATTTGTTAAAACAAGTCATGAAATCAGCAAAACAATCTTTCAGAAAAAAACATCTTTAGACTTGAGACAAGGTACACTTACTTATAATATTTCTTGACAACCCTGACTTGTACTCCACTTGTCTCAAGCATATGTATACATCACCCAAAGTTTGGGACGTTCATACATCAAACCAGTTGCCCATACAACCGAGCGATTTCCCTAGGATAAAAATGGTATCTAAGTAGTATCCACAAACATGCACATGTAGGGCGTAAAGACTCCGCGTACATGGGGACAACCGACTCATCCATGGCTGATAAGCTATCATTACTCATCACTTGAAGGAAAATACTCCAAGGAATTAGAGGTGTCTTGAGACAAGCTATCTTCAGGATGACCAATCATTCTTTCCTAAGTCAACTAGCCTTAACCCAAACAATTCTTTCGTGATTTATAAAAAAATGCATGTTGGTTTCTTGGAAGATTCCTTCCATTTTAGCCAATTTCACTTCTCCTTTTTCCTTACACCCTTTTTTACATATGCAATGTTAAAGAAGGACTTGAATTATTGTCTTAAATTATAATGAAGATCCACCTAGGATTGGTCAGAAATTTGTTGCAATACTGGGACCAGAACGTTTTCATCTGTGGACCTACTACTAGGCCCCGCCTCGTGGTCGTGCAACACTCTATCCCTCTTGGAAATTTTGCCTTCCTCATTAGACTAAGGGTTTTCTTAGGTCCTATTTGGAGCCATGACTTCTATCCTTATAAAAATGATGTCTATTTATTAGGTTATTCATTAAAATCTTGATTCTTACCACTCTCTAACATATTCCATTTCTTAGCATAATTGCTTAGATGTTGGAGTAGTTTAGTTGTTTACAAAAGATTCTTGGGTTTTTAATGTCTTTTTTGTAAATCTTTATACCTTAGTATTGCCTAGGGAGTTTTTTTGGTTAACTTTGATAACTTCCCTATTGGGGTTTTCTTCAAATTGTACTTGGAAATGATAGATTCTTAGTATAAGATTTTTCTAATTACTCATATAGCTAAGTCATTTTCATCCTAGATTCCTTTTGGGTAATCAAGGCCTCCCTAGTTATTTTATAATTTTTTGCACCTTTTTTCTAATATTTTCTTGTTTATTAAGCCCTAAAATTTACTTATTTTTTGCTTAATATTTATTAGACTTATTACCTCCTAAATATTTAATTTTCTCACCTTCCTAATAGCGATTTATACTTCTAGTAATTTTCCTAGAAAATTTTAGTCGAGATTTCTATTTATCCTAATTAAATTTTAGCTTAACTATAGGGTTTTTGATCTTTTACAATTATTTAAACTAATTAGCTAATTATGGTATACTTATCTCAACTAGCTAATGATGTTTCATAACTTTGATAAACTACCTCATAATTATCTAAGATAATTAACGAGTTTTTCTCTTTAATCTATAGCTAAAATCAATCAATTGTAGCTTAATCAAAGAACTAAATTGATTTTTTGTTAATGATCTAGTTATTGTGAATAACTAAAGATGTTTTCTAACTTTGATAATTACCTTGTAATTATCCAAGTTAGCTGGCTAATTTCTCCCTCTAATTTATAGCTAAAATCAATCAATTTTAGTTTAATTAAATAGCTAAATTATATTTATGATTATAAGATAATTACCTCTTGCTACTAACAATATTTTATAACTTTGATAATTATCTTGTGATTTATCAAGTTAGTTTACTAAGTTTTCCATTAGTTTTATGACTAAAAATAGCTAATTTCTACCTAATTAATCATAGAAGTTTATCAAAAAATTATGATATAATTTTCCTATCTTACTAATAGTATAATAAATCTTTAATAATTATCTTAGAGTTAAGTAAACTTGTTTAACATAATTCCCATTAATTAAGGCCATAGTTAATCAATTTTTTCCCTAAGTAGGATTAATAGTTAAGTAGATTATTTATCTTAATCAAGATTAAGTAATCAACAATTTAATAATGTATAAGAGATGATTAATAGTAGAGAATGATCTAGTTATTTCCAATTTATAGATCTATTACAAAATTTAGACCTAAGTAATATAAATTGTTAACTACATGAGACTAGCATTAATTACCTCCCTTAAGCACTTAGAATTTTGCTCATTTAGTGATTTTTGTGAAGTATCTCTCTTGCACGAGATATTTTTGGCCACGACTCTGAGTCCGACTGAATGGTGAGATAACAGGTCCTCTTTCTAGTTTTTCTGGGCACTCATACTCTCACATGCTAAAATTGGCAGCTTGCATCTCAAGCATCCCCCAGGCTCAAGGAGGCACCATCCGCTTCTAAATCCAGCTTGGGCAAGTCCAAATACTCTCTCTTAGTACCTGCCTACTTTGAAAATCAAGCCTGCTAATTTTTTGTGCTATTTTCTACTATTTTGATAAATATCTTGGAAAATAACTAAGGGTTATAATGAAAGTCCTAAGCTTTGATTACTAAAAACCATCCAATTATTTTTGCAGTGGCAATGAATCTTCTAGAGAGGATAGCGGTATAAGTTTTTACCTGAATTTTATTCTAAGAGTTCCTAGCTTGTAGGTTTGTCGTACTTAAGATTTAAAAATACCAATTTTAACTGCTTTTGAGATAGTGATTTACCTATTTTTACGCCCAATGCTTTCTCCTAAAGCTTTGGGTTCATTTTCTTGTAGTTAGAAAGGCAGAAACCTTACAATCATCGCAACTTAAGAATTTATGCCCTCATCTCAACCAAAATTGGGAAATTCTTCTTTCTCTAGTTTCAAGGATATAATCTAGCTGAAGTTCAAGCACTCCTTGTTGTTGCATTACAACGTTCTCATCATCTAGTGCATGATTCGAATTTGGAATGTAGTGTTTTAGTAGGCTGATGTGAAATACATGATGAAATTTGATATGTTTAGGTAGCTTCAATTTTTAGATTTAATCACTAAGGACCTTGATTATTTAGTAAGGACCGCAATACCTAGGACAAAGCTTTTTTGAATTTTTCCAGGGATAGGTTGCTTCTTTTTGGACGCACTTAAAGAAATACCTTGTCTCCTTGCTTGAAGATTTGATTGGATTTGATTGGATTGTTTTTGGTCCGCATAATGATTTTGACGATCTGTGGGACGGGTGTCAAACCTCACTCCTATCTTATTGGAGACATAGCGAGAACCATAAATATAATTGTCAATCACGGGACGAAGCTGACTCGACTAGTGCATAGAGGCTACAAGAGGTTGTCAATCTCTTGAAAAACAACAAACAACTCGCATCTATCTCAAGCTACACTCAAATGACAGAAATCACCAAAAGCTAATCGCTCATCGGTAAACAAATCACATCCGTTACAGCATCAAACGACATCCAAACATCAAAAAACTTCTAGGAGATGTTTACAAGACCTAAGCACACATGCTTATGGTCTCAAATCTCACTTTTGGTCAAGTGCAAAAATCACGATTATTAACAGCAGTGAGTTTTTTACCTAGTCATTTTCGACCCAGAATGCATCTAAATGCTTAGCAATGATGCCCCAATATCTCGCCTATACTTAGTTTATGATTTTGAAGCTTAAATTCCTACTTATGATGAAATTAGGCCTCAGGTCGGCGATGCCAAAAGCTACGGATTACCATGACATGTTACGAAAATGCATAGAGCTCTCACCTGCGGTTGCAGCACAACAGACTGCACTGCAATGTGACAACATGGAAGGGAGTAGGAAGCACGAGAAGGAGAGAAGTGAGCACCGTTAGCTCACGCTGTGTTTCTATTATCCAAAAACTTATCAAAAACATACAAAAATTGGCTTTTATACCTTATCCAAGGTTTTTGTGGTCAAAACTAATAATCTAGGAGCTCTAAGTAAAGATAGGTTGATACAATTTGGAAGCTTGTAGCCCCGGCTCATCAATTACAATGTTTATCTAAAAAGTATGAGTTACAACATTCCCAACTAATCAAAATAATAAGTGTTTTTACAATAAAAGCTCCGAAAAATGTTACCCGACTTATTCGAGTTAGCTTGCTGCTAACATTCCCCCCCTCCTCGGCTGGCGAGGTGGTCTTTAAGCGTGTGTAATGCTTCTCATATCTGATTCTTCTCTCCTTGTCAAGAACCTACAAGAACTCCATGGTGACTCTATTTTTAAGCTCAATGACTTTATAGCCAACAAATATGGATGTAAGGTTACTAATCATTGGCCCAAATATCTTTGTTTGCCAAGTGAAGAAACCTGTATAGAATGCTTCCTCAAATGCCAACAGATTGCTAGAGGGCAAAAACATGCATCGAGCGTAGAAGCTGTAAAGGACTTCTTCTGAAGGCTGGCCACTAAAGTCATAACAGAGACCCTTATTGCCTTCGAGGAAAGACATCCATGGCGCTCTCGCCTACTCTGGCTCGTGAAAAGCTTGACTACATGTGAGCAACATTCTGCAAATCTTTTATAACATGGCACATGATAGGTCAGGGAGGCTTTTGAAGAAAGTCATGGTGCCCATTAGGGTTTTCACCATGTATTCCTCTATTGCCGGTCCCTGCTCTGGAGCTGGTAGACGTGGATAGTTCAACCATGTAGGCCTCTTCTTTCTCAGTGCTTCATATGCCTGCCAGGTCCTTACTCTTGCTAAAGGACAAAATGTTGGGTCTTTCTGAAGGGTTGTAGGTGCTCTTGTGAACAAAATCAGATATCTCGGATTCTTGCTCAACCAGCTCTTTCTTCACTTGGGTGGATATCTTTTGAGCCTTCTGCCTGCATATCTTTGTATAATCTTTCTTTTACCTGTAGTAGTTCTACTTTGATCAAAGGGTATGGCAATGATTGCTGATGCCACTGTGCATTGATTTGGTTGGGAGTGAGTTGAGTTACATTGACCGAGTGAAGAACTCTCAACTCGCAATCCATCACTGCTTTCCATTTTGCATTTGTTTCGTGGGCAACCTGCTCTTTGAGTGCATCTTCCTCAGCTTTAGAAAGTTGGACCATGGACACTTGCTCAACATCAGTCAGTGGTACTTGAAAATCCTCATTTCCTTCTAGCCCTTCCGTCGGCTATGTTTCCATCTCAGTAAAAGAGACTAAGGGAATGTCAACAATCGATTTCTCAGAGACCCTTGCTTCTTCTTGAGTCTCTGGTTGTCCCTCTCTCAGTAGCTGATTAACTCTTTTTAACTCTACTATCTTTTTGAGCAATTGCTCTTCTCGTTGTACCCGCATTAGTTGCAAGGTCTCTTCTTTGTGATTGCTCTAGCTTCAGCTCTAGCTCAAGATCCTTGTTCTCTTTTCCAAAGTCTTATAAACTTCATTTATACCTTTGATTGAGGTGACAGTAGGATTTTCTGTTATCTTTCTCAAAACAGCTGCCTGATCATTGATCCTTTGCTCAGAGTACTACATGGAATCATTTGCTACATCGAGCTGCAATTACCTCTTCCAGCTCCTCCATTTCTTTCTACGGCTTTTCTTTTGCAATGTAGTGTTGTTTTGCTTCATCTTTCAGCTCTTTGACTTGTCTTTGTAGATCTAAAATTATGTTCATCCTGTCATCTAGCTCGCCTTGTAGAGCATCAATGACTAGCTCAAGCTCTTGAGCCTTAGCACTATGGCTAAGTGCTGTTGTTTGCATTTTTTTTGTCATCAACTACATCTGCTTGGCATATTAAGTGACTTGTATGATGACTTCGTAGTTTGTTTCCCAATCTTCAGGCTCTGTAGTCTGTCTAGAAGTTTCAGCCATTTAAGTGTGTGTCTCCTTGGGTGGTTCTGTGGTGGATGCCTGTGGTTGCGGTGGGGGTTCTACTTCTCCTTGAGGCATTGCAGTTCCCTCCGCTGCTTCTTCTTCTTGAGGCTTAGTAGATGCCTCAACTGTTTCTTGTTGGGTGGTCGTAGAAGGTTCAACTCTAGTTTGTTTGATTTCTTTGGTCTGTTCAAAACTTGTTGCTGCCTGTTCCTGGTGTTCAGACTCTTTTTCTTTGGCTTCCTTGCCCTCCTTGGGTTTAAGTGTTGGTGAAGAGCACGGGCTTGGCATGGGATGATCTACTTGTCTTTGTTGTTTGGATGCTTCTTCCCTTGCTTTCCTCTCACCTTCTTGAGCTTTCTTCAACTTTAGGGCTTCTGCTTCCACATACATGCGTTCAAGAAATTTTGTGGGGTCTTCTGCTTCTTTCTTTGTAGCGTTTTTGGTTTTGGGTCCCTTATGTCTCTTGGTGCCCATCTTTCCGGGTCCTCACCTGCAGCTTGGCAGCTTCTTTCATAAGTTTGTTTTTCTCTTTCAAACCGCGCCTTCTTTTGCTGAGGTTCTTCCTGGTGTGCGGCTACCGTTTTCTTCTTCATTTCTTCAATTCTGGCCCTTCTTTCCTCATTTTTTGAGCTTTCACTGCTATGAGCTTCATGAGAACTTTTTGTAGATTCTTTATCTGACTTATATATTCTCTTTGATAAACGTGTGGTTCTGGGAGAAGGTTGTGCAGATACAATCCATGTGTTCTGATACGGGGCTAGCAAAAAATTGTCGGCCATGCTAATAGCATGATATTCTATTCTTGTCAGCACTTCAGGGGCACCCAAATAGGTGATTTTGCCTTCTTTCTTTGTTCCCTTCAGTGTTGTCCAGCACATACTATGCATGATCAATTGGTTGCCTGGTTGTCGACTTCAAGACCTACGTGAAGGTGGTTGCAACCGCATGGTTTGGGGTGGTGTATCATGCCGATCTCTTTGATAAGGAATGGAAGTGCTGATGGTATAGGTATGCTGGTTCTTCCACTTGCCTTTGGATGAGGTCAAAAAAAGTTGCAGCAGCAATCTCCTTCGTGAATGTGCATGTTGTCTTTCTGTCTTGGGCCCGTATTGTCATACCTTCCATAGGCAGCTTTAGTGCCTCGGCCACAATCTATTTTGTGATTACTACTTCTACTTTTTGCCCTTGTTGGTCGGTGATTTGGGCTAACCCATCCTCTTTGATTGTAGACAATAGTTCATATGCTTTCTGGAAATCTACGCCGCATGGTTCCTAGTCGTAGAAGTCCCGTAAGCCCAGTCTTCTATTGGCTTCTTTGGTGTGTGGCTTGGCAGCTACATCATAAATCTCTTTTGGGAGCATTTGCAATTCCACTTGGTGTCCTTCTTTGCTCTTGAACCTTCCAGTGAAAACTATGGTGTTGTTTTCTTCAAGCTGCTCTCTTGACAAGTACGTTGCCTTAGCTGTCTTTACTGAACTTGGGTCCAGTTTGGTAGGGTGGCAACTCTTGCACTTCTCTTTCTGGGACACCCTTTTCTTGGCCTTCTCGGTAGCTTGCATTGCTCCTGTTAGATACAGTGCCAAAGTTAGAAAATTCTGCAATTTTTGCTATGAAATGCCTTGAGTCTAAATTGATGACAAATTGAGTCCAATTTGCTTCAAATCAATTTTGCAGCATGCATAGATACATAAAAACATGTAGAGATCAAAATCATACAGTTTAGGCAAAGATTGCAACCAAAGTAAATAATCACGATGATCTACAGCCGGGGCTTTTTTCCAACTTTTTGCAATTTTGACATCATAGGCTTGAAACATATGGTATTTAGGTGCTCTGAGTGAAGTGTGGGCTCATTTGAGTGCATTAGGTAGAAATGGTGCCAGATTTAGGCTTTCAGTCTCTAAAACAGTAGATATACAGAGATTTTGAGTTTTTGAGTTTTTGAGATCCACATTTGCTCAAACTTGGTCACTGGGCTTGGGACATCATGTTCTTTGGTCCCATAAGGTCAAAGTTGTAAATTTCATCCATTTTGGCAAGAAAGTAAATAATCGCGATTATTAACTTTTTCATCAAAATATACAGGTTTTGGTACAACTTGGTTCTAGGCATGATGTAGACTCTGTGTATGAGATATGGGGTGATTTGGATCAAAAAATGTGACAGATAACTCAAAAATTGGATTGGAAAGACCTCTTTGTTTTTTTTGACAATTTCCAAGTTTTTCTTGATCATTTTGGCTCATACTTGAAATGTGGCATGTAATAGATGTGTACAACTGATAGGTGAGGTGAAAGTATCATTTTCAAGCCAAAAAAATACAAAAGTAAATAATCGTTATTTACAGTAGTCGATTTTTTTGCAAGAATTGACAAATTTTTGACCTAGATATCTTAATACATCTAAAACAAGTCCTAAATTGAATTTGGTAAATGTTTGTCGTGTCGGCATCACTTCTTGCTTTATTCACTCTGAAATCGCCGATTTTTGTGACTAGATGGCTTGTGGAGTCGGTTAGTCACTTTTGAAGCTATGGACTTGTCCGCTACATAGTCGCGATGCTACCCATCCAGTTTTGACCCATTTAGGGTCTGTTTGACTTTTTATATCAAATTTGGTGCTTTGTAGCCTTCGAACAGTTTTTTGATTTTTGAGAGCTTGCCTTGACTGTTCATGAAACCATCCATATAAATTGTGTATAGACCCAGTCTATAAGTTGTCTGTGGAGTAAGAATCCAATTCTGGCATCTGGAAAAAACCTAGAGTTTCTACTTGGGACCCCCCTCGACCCCTATCAAATGGTCATCTGGTGATATAGAAGTGTTCTATTATATAGGGGCATGCTACAACTCAAGTCTCGTCCAATTTGGTTGAGCTAACAGGCCGCTATGGTCAATTTTTGGTCGTAGGACTTTGTGCAATGCTAGGTTGCTAGGGTTTTTTCCTGAGCCTAGACTTGCTACTTGGCCATATAGAATTGATCATTGATAAGCTTAGAACTCACCCCTCATGTCTCCTGTGAGACGACGCTGTAAAAGGGTGACTATGGACTCCGAAAGTTGCGCGCAAAGAAGGTAGAGAGCTCTTTCCTTCAAGAGTGACTAGTGGAAATGAGGTGATTTTGGGCTACCTTGGATATCTATACTCAGACTTCCCAAACTATTTTTCCCCAAATTCCGTTGTTAGTCCTACTAGGCCATGAAATCTATGTTAAACTCAAAAGTTTCTTCAATCGGATTCCGATAGCTCATTTTGCAAGAATTTACGAAAGTAGGCCTTGGCAGCCTAATTCAGGCTTTCCGCTTCCATCTGTTGATTTGATTGAAATTTTTTGTGCCTATCCACCTTGTCCTTTTGATCATCAATGTATCTTTAGTTTCTCCATCTGAGCTCATTTTCTATTTATTATTAATTTTTGTCCTATTTATTGAGAAAATCAAAGGAAATAACAAAATGCGCTAAAAAGCAAAGTAAAAATCCAATAATTAGAAAAACCCATTGAAAAACACAGCTTTATTGTTTTTTGGTGGACTTCTCTATTTTTAAACCCCAATATCAAGAAAAAATGATAAAAATAACCAAAAAGACCATTTTTGATGAGTTTTTGATAGTATATACACAATTTACACTTACCGGGGAGATGTTTTCAGGTAAATTTCCCCTGTTGATGACTTTCTAAGGGCATTATTAGATAATTTTGCAAAACATCAAAGGTTAACATCAAACTTTTTCCTCCCTCTTCAAACATTGCCCTTAATTACTTAGTTCCCTTCCACCCCTCCTAGATGGCGTACTTCGGGACGGCTGTGTGCATGGGTTGAACAATCGTGTCCATGCATAGGCTTGGTTGGCTCTACCATGCTTTGAAGATCAATGCAATTCAAACCATTATGTTGTACAAGAGTTGGGTCTTGAGCAATTAACTCAAGGGTTGCTGAGGTCAAGGTTTTCTGTTGATGTCTCCTAAAGAGCAAATCTTGTAGCTTGTGTGCTCTTTGATTGATTGTACCATCAGGATGCTTTGTCATACTGATTCCTTGAGCTGTTGGTATCAATAATGGTGGTTGTTGAGCTTTTACCCGCCACTGGTATCTTGGTTTTTCATTGATGAACTGTTGTGGTTGAGTATTTTGAGACTTAACCCTCCACTGCTTCATCAATATTACAATTTGCGGAGAAGATAAGTTTTCCTTTTTTCTCCAAATCCATCTTGTTTTAGGTTCCCTGCTCGAAGATGCTCCTCTTTGTGTTTTGAACCTTGGAACCGTCTTTGATACAATAGATGATGTTTTGGGCACCCAAATTTGAATCGGCTTGTCCTTAAGCTGTGCTTTTGGTACCCAAATTTTCCTGACTCCTTGCACGCTACTTGTAGCATCTACTTGTCTATAGGATGAAGAAGATTGATTGCTTCATGGTTTGTTCGGTTGGTAACCTCCTTTCCATTCCTCCTTGCTTGCTACAATTGAAACGATGAGTTGTCCGCCTTTAGGCGATAGCTTGAGCTAATTGGTATCCCAATCTGGTACTGCCTTGTACGTCCGCATCCATGAGATTCCAAGAATCTTGTTTCATTCATGTGTTCATTTGGTAAGCATACAAACTCATGAGGGCATGAAAATCCATGTACTATCACATTTAAGTTGACTACTCCCAATTTCGGTGTTGGGTTCTTGTTGCATCTTTTAATAGTCGATATTCCTGCTGTTAAAGACTGACTTGTTGCTTTTCTATACGTGGAATAACTAACTGCATTTACCCGAGCTCCTATATCGACCAATGCATTTGTGCTATTATTATTCAGTTGTACTTTGATGCGAAGGTCTATTTCATCTAACCATTCATCATCTGTTGACACTGCATCTTTCTGTAATTCCCATAGTCGGTCATCTAGTTCCAGAGTGTGATGAGAATAGGTATTTGTTGATTTTTGACTGCAGCTTTCCTTTTGAGTACTTGAAGACGAGCTTCCTCTTGAGATTCATCAATAACCTGCAGTAGTTTTATCTTTCTTTGCTTTGCTGCATGCATCTTTTCTAACAATTCATTGGTTAGCGGCAAATTATACTTCTTTAAACGACATCCACTAATCCAATTAGCCATTGGTTCACCATTTAGGGTGGACAACTTAACTGCTCCACTTGGAGATACGTATTCAATAATAAATGGTCCGTTTCCCTTTTTCTTAAACTTGGGAATGTGCTGCTTAAGGGAATAGACTAAAACTAAGTCCCCTTTTTTGAAGATTTTTGTGATTAGATGGGAATCAAAAAACTATTTTTGTTTCCGCTTTTGTGCATAGATGTGAGCTACAGTAGTTAGCCTTTGCTCATCCAGCTTTTCTAAATCTTCCAGCCTCTTTGACAGTTCATGTCCAGTCCACTCAAGATCCTTAGCTACCCTTAGTGTCGGCAATAGAAATTCTATTGGCAATATGACATCAAGACCATAAAAAAGGTTAAAGGGTGTAGCATTTAAAGCTGTTTTGAATGAAACTCTATAAGCCCATAAAGCAGCATGGAGACTTATTTCCCAATCTTTCCTTCCTGAACTAAACACTTTAGTCAATACTGAGCTAAGAATTTTATTCATATACTTAACTTGTCCATTTGCTTGTGGGTGATAGGGAGCCAATTTGTTATGGATGACCATAAATTCATTGAGCAAATACTCAATTACCTCATTGAGGAAATGAGCTACCCTATCACTGACAATTTCTATTGGCAATCCATATCTTGTATACACATTTTCATACAAGAATGTGATTGTGATTCTGGAATCATTCTTCTGAATTGCTTTAGCCTCTGTCCACTTGGTCAAATAATTTGTAGCTACAATGATATATTGAGCTTGGGTTCTATAAGTAGATGGCTGTATAGGCCCAACAAAGTCTATACCCCGTTTTGCAAAAGCTCTAGCCCCCGTCATTGGTCTTAAGGGCGTACTATGACACGGGTTGGCATTTTTGCTCGTTGACATGCATCTCACCTTCGAACATATTCCTTGGCATCAACAAAAAAATTTGGCCACCATATGCCTGCCATTAAGATTGCTCTTGCGGTGGTTTCACTCAAAAAGTGACCTCCAGCTAATCCATCATGTGCTTGTTCTATAATGGGAATATACTGGTCTTCATTTTCACAAAGATGCAGATGTTAGTCTTTTCCTCTCCGATACAATTGGTTTCCAATAAGAGCATAGTCTCTTGCTTCAGTTTCAATTGCTCTTTGGCAGTGTTTACTCATATCCTCAGGAAATGTTCAGTTTGATAAGTAAGTAACTAGATAGCTACTCCACTTAGGAACAAGTGATATTTGGAACAATGTCACATGAGGTATGGGTGCTTGTTTCTAGCATTGAGGAGATTTTATTACAAATAAGTGAACATCACTCCTCATAGTTGGCCAAAATACTCCAAGTCTCAAGATCATTGCATACTTTGGTCTTCCGCAAAGTGAAGTCCCACTATGGTACTATGTGCTTGACTTAGGTATTGTTTTTTCTCCTCTCGATTAATACACAAAAGCAATATTCCATCTTGATTTCTTTTGTAT
The DNA here is from genome assembly GCF_014529385.1 of Adiantum capillus-veneris. Classification (NCBI taxonomy): domain Eukaryota; kingdom Viridiplantae; phylum Streptophyta; class Polypodiopsida; order Polypodiales; family Pteridaceae; genus Adiantum; species Adiantum capillus-veneris. The sequence goes on along the minus strand of NC_140956.1, from coordinate 94,497,163 downwards.
AGCCTTCTAGCTAGTAATTGATACATAGCCGACTGCTCAATTAATCCACGTGTAGTAGGAATTGGTATTTGTGAATCCACTTGAGCTATGGTCATCAAGGATACCATATTTTTCGACCATTGAAGTATCATTTCCATGGAGAATAGATATGAATTGTGTAAATCATCGTCTACTCCTTTTGTAAGACAGGGGTGACTAGAGCCTAGGAGTCCTCCACCTGACCACCCTTATATAGGCATGCCCTTGTCCCTTTGCCATAGATGGACTCCCCGTTCCACACCGCCTAGCCCGGCCCTGCCTTATTAGTCCGGCCTTGCCGGTGTCCTGACATTACTCCCCCCTTAAGAAGAGTTTTCGTCCTCGAAAACAAAAGTGGGAAACTTCTTCTTAAGAACACCAATGTTTTTCCTAGTGGCACCTTCTTCAGGTCGGTCTTTCCACTTGATTAAGGCTTGTTGTCGTACGTGATGACATGTACGCAACTCGTGATAATCAAGAACACGTTCAGGTTCATGCGGTAAGGTAGGAGGTTCAATGTAATCAACCAAAACCTGTTGGTCAATGACATTGTTGTCCCCATGTAACTGCTTTCGTAGATGGATTACATGAAACACCGGATGAATGCGAGAATGTGAAGGTAGTAATAGTTTGTAGGCTCAATCATCGACTCGCTTGAGTATCTTGAAAGGCCCACAATATCGGGGAGATAATTTAGGCGTCGGTCTACTTTTCAGACTTTCTGAATGTTCTGGCATGCGTAAAACTACTTCCTCCCCTTCTTCGAAGATAACTTGCCGACGTTTCTCATCAGCGTATTTCTTATACCAATCTTGTGCTTGTCGAACATTCTGGCGAGCAAGTTTCAACATATCCATATGGTCTTGGAGAAAATCCTTAACCTGTTGGATTTTTCTGATGCCAACTCCACCGTAACTGATGACCTAGGTTGAAATCCGTACATTAGCATGAAAGGACCAAAACCTGTTGTGACATGCTTAGCACTGTTGTAGGCAAACTCGAGAATAGGTAAGTATTCTTCCCAGTCTGACTATTTTTTGATGATGTATGCTCTTAGCATATCGTCTAGCACTTGGTTAACCCGTTTCGTTTGACCATCCATTTCTGGATGATCAGCTGTACTGAGGTTTAGTTGTGTACCCAATCGTTTAAAGACCGCTCTCCAAAAGTGGCTGTTAAACTTGGGGTCACGGTCACTATCAATGTTACTTGGCAAACCATACAATTTGTATAGATTGTCCACAAATAACTTGGCTAGTTCTGGTGTCTTAACCGTTGATTTGGCTGGAATAAACTTACAAATTTTAGTCAACCTGTCTACGACCACCCATACTGAGTCATGACCTCGTATAGTGGTTGGTAGTTCTACAATAAAATCCATAGATATGCTTTCCCATTGTCCATTGGGAATCTCCAAAGGATGTAAGAGTCCTCCTGCTTTCAGGCGCTCTGCTATGTTAACTTGACATTTTTTGCAGTGCAAGACATAAGCTTGAACAAAGCCATGTATACCTGGCCAGTAAAACTGTCTCATACAAGAGCATAAGTTTTTCTAATTCCCGGGTGCCCTGCACTTGGACTATCATGACATTCAAAAAGAATTTGGCGCTGAATGTCTGTGTCCGTCGGTACACAAACTCTCCCCTTGTGGAGTAGGTACCCATTGTCGATGGTGAAATGCTTCCATCGCCGTAGTTCATCACTTGATAAAGGAGAACTAGGTGTGGAGGTTAACTGTACACTACCATCGTTGGAGTGAGAAGGATCCCTCTTTTGAACATGGCTCCACACTTTGGAATATGCTTCATCATGCTCATATTTTCCCTTGAGAGAATCTAAAAATTCACTACGAAGTTCTGTGAACAAGAGCAAATTAATCTCTGGCATTCTACTGAGAGTGTCTGCCACTACGTACATTGTATCGACCTTTGCGATACCTTAGCTTGGCGTCATATTCCTAAAGGATCTCAGCCCACCTGCATTTTTGACCCTTTAAATCTGTTTGTTGTGCAAACCATTTGATGATTTCATGGTCAAACACAATCTCGAATTGAGCACCATACAGATAATGCCACGATGTTTTTAAGGCCGACACTATTGCATAGAGTTCACGTAAGCAGAATAATTCTGCTGAGCTGCATCAAGCTTCTTACTTTCAAATGCAATCGGTCGTCCGTCTTGTAACAAGACTGCTCCTATAGCACGATCACTGGCATCTGTTTCCAAAACAAATGGTTTCAAAGGATCTACAATAGCTAGTATATAGGAGCTGTAGCTAATGCATCCTTGAGCGTGTCAAAACTGTGCTGTTGAGTGGATCCCCACTGAAAAGCTTTTCCTTTGCCTTTAAGTTGGTTCGTCATAGGAATAGCAATTTGAGCAGAGTTTTTAACGAACCTTCGGTAAAAACCTGCAAAGCCTATAAATATTTGTAATTCTTCCAGGTTTTTAGGAGGAGGCCATTTTCTGATGGTGTCCACTTTGGACTAATCCATGTATAGGCCATTACCTCAAATAACATGCCCTAAATAATGAATTTCATCCTTTAGAAAATCACATTTAGATTCTTTGGCATATAATTTGTTTGTACGTAACAACTGAAACACCTGTCTGAGCTGTTGTAAGTGCTCTCCTTCAGAAGCACTATAGACGAGGATGTCATCCAGGAAAACAATGACAAATTTGCCCAAATATGGCTTCAAGACACTATCCATAAGTGTCATGAATGTTGTGGGTGCATTGGTTAACCCAAAGAGCATCACCAAAAACTCGTAGTGTCCAAACCGTGTTCGGAAGGCAGTCTTAGGTATATCGGCAAGCCGAATACGGACTTGGTGATATCCTGACTTAAGTCAATTTTCATAAAAATGCGAGCATGAGTTAGCTTATCAAATCCACTCATCTACTCTTGGCAATCGGTATTTTTTCTTAATTGTAACCGCATTTAAGCCCCGGTAGTATATGCACATGTGCATACTGCCATCCTTTTTCTTCACTAACAGGATAGGTGAAGCCCATGGTGAAGAACTGGGTTGGATAAACCCTCTGCTAAGGTAGTCAACAAGCTGACGTTCCACCTCAACAACCTTTGTGTAGCTCATACGATAAGGTGGTTTACTTACAGGTTTATAGCCTGCAACCACGTCAATGCTATGTTGCACTAATCGTGTCGGCGGTAATCCTGGTGGCAAATCATTAGGAAATACATCTTGGAATTCCTTTAATAATTTTTGTAATTGACTAGCAAATTTTGCTTGTTTAGAATTAGCAATTGGTGGAATAGAGGAGAGAGAAGCATGCAACGTTGAGGAATGCTCAACTGACTCAATGTTAGAAAGAAAATGAGACAGTAAGTAACACAGGAAAACTTGATCTATTTCATTATCAGAAACGAGCTGCATACTCGGTGGTACAAATTAGTGGTGATGAAGGTATATCCTTTTCTCCTAACAACAACACATGTGCGCCATGGGATTCAAACATCAAGCTGTTGTGCTCATAGCTACGCTTCAATGATGGTCCTAGGCTATGCAACCATTCCCTACCAAGAACCACAACAGCCCTTTCCATGTTCATAACCTAAAAATCCAAACAAGTAGAATACCCTTGTACCTCTAATGGAACATTTCGGCATTGCGTATCCCATATTTCGCTATCATGTTCATTCATCATTGCTACCTTGTAGCTGTGGGTACTTGGAGTTTGAGGCAGTTTGAGCTTTTTCACCAATCCATAATTGATGAAATTGTGAGTAGCCTCGTCATCTACCAAGATGCGCACCTTGTGCCCTTGCAGATATTCGTGTATACGTACTAACTCATGTGGTCCAAAGGTTTGTTGCCACATGGAAGCTATGAGACAACATTCATGCACCACCTCAATGTGTGTTACTGCCACTGTGGAGAATTTTGAGGAAGACTCGAGAGGTAGCAGTTGCACCGTGTGCACTGCTTTCTCCTTCCCTTGAGCAGAAGATTTCCCCTTGGGACAATCCTTTTTGCTATGACCTCTTCCTAAACGTTGAAAACATTATCTCTCTTTCTTGGCTTTATCAAAATCCTTAGGAGAAAGAGGACCTCTGGAACCCTTGGGTTTTTTAGATGCATTTGAATTAGCAACTAGAAATTTTCTTTTATTGTCCCATATTGCGTGCGTGTATTACCGTGTATACTAGCAAGCACATTACTGTTATGTAATTTCTTTTCATCAGGGTCATCATGAATATGTGCTTTCACTATGGCTTCCTCAAGTGTTTTAGGGTCTTGGGTCTTGACATACTTCTTAAGCTTAGGTGTCAGACCCCGTATGAATCCTCGTACTTGTTCAAAGGTATCCAAGCCTTCCAACTTGAGGATAACGTCCCGAGAGTGAGAGATATATTCAAGCAGTGATGGATATTGGCGCATGGAACATGTGTCCCAAGCCGTCCAATTCCGATCAGGCTCATTAGTAGGCAAAAATTCCTTGCTAAACATTGCTTCAAAGGCTACCCAACTCTGTGGTATGATGTTCTTCTCCTTGAGAGACATACACCATTTGTAGGCCTTGCCTTCCAGAGTTAAGCTCGTCTTCAAAGCTCTAACGGCATCCGGAGTACGCCTTAAGGCGTGAATTCCATCCCATTTGCTGAGAAAGATGTTCACTGCATCCTTATTGCAGTCTCGATCTTCGCCCTTAAAGACTAGTGGTTTAAAGTTCTTTAACAAGTCATCCACCTCTTTGGCAGTGAGAGTATGCAACGTATCATGAATTGGGCCTTGCCCTTGTGTGACAACGTGCTCATGCATGTGGGTGTCTGCAGGACTCTTAGACTGTTGATGCATTAATTGAATTACTAATGTGAAAAGTTTAGTGACATTTTCATTTAAAGCTTTAAAATTTTCATCCATGCCGGTCATGTGTGTCTGAAGTGCACGAAATTATTGAATATCAAGCAATTCATAAGTATCTTCTCATGCCATAGCATCATTGTTACTCTCCTTGAGAGGATCCGGTCGCGGGCCATCATTGGTAGGATCAGGAGGACTTTGCTCAAAATCGAATGTCATATTGATATCCGAATCCATTGTTACACAGTCCAGTGAAAGAAGTACTCAAGAAATATACCTGATATTGGGAGCACTCGCCAAGTAGGGTAGCCGTGCTAACTCCGTCTAAATCGATGGTAGTCCATCGTATATGAAACTCTGCAAGCTCTTTATAATTGAATTAACTATTCTTAATGCTGCCATCAAAAATTTGTACTGCTTGAAACGTCGTTGAAGCCCGAATCCTTTCGGAGGAAGAAATTGTAATAGACAGTCTTCCGAAACTTCAACTCCGTCAAGTTTGAACTTCGATCAACTTCTCCAATTTTTGTCCTTCGGGCAGTTTACCTCAAATTGGATGGCCCCTGGCCTATGCTTATGTTGGATTCCAGCCTTGCCTTCCCCTCGAATACCCTGGCTTGGGTATGGGGTGTGTGCCCGGGTGGGCACGCCCCCTATGTTGAGTTTTTCTGAATGAATTGCCCAAGGCCAAAGCCTTTGGGCTGCCTGTATGTGAAAATCAACGCCTGAGTAGGCTAGGGCGACCTCCACAGTGCCGCGAGGGCGAGGGAGAGAGATACCTTCCCGCACATTGCGTTCTGGGCGTCGCCCCAGTGACGTGAAACGCTCCCCAAGGTAGTGCGCATCCGCCGGGCCAAGCCACGTAGCGTTTGCCGGAGGTCAAGTTTGCCTCCCTCCCGGCACAAGTGGCGCTTCTCACAGAGTGGGACTTCGTCGTCCCCCTTAGCAGGCGGCTCTTCAGGCCCTCAAAGAGAGGAGCATGCAAAAAGTCTCCACGCCCTCTTGCCCAAAATAGACTTAGCTCTGATACCAATGTAAGACAGGGGTGACTAGAGCCTAGGAGTCCTCCACCCAACCACCCTTATATAGGCATGCCCTTGGCCCTTTGCCCTAGATGGACTCCCCATTCCACACCGCCTAGCCCGCCGGCCCTGCCTTATTAGTCCGGCCTTGCCGGTGTCTTGATACCTTTTGATGGTTCTCCTGAAACAATCCTTGAAAACTGATCTGCTCTTTAATGAGTGGTATCCTTTTTCATAATTACAGTGAAATGAAATTCCAAAAGAATGATGAACCATCTCACTATTCTTCCTATGTTGCATGGCTTGTTGAATAAGGCTTGGTGGTCCACAGAGAACACAAATTTGTTAGCTGATAGGTAATGTCTATACTTTTTGACGGCATAGATTATCCCTAATCCTTCCCTTTCGGTGGTTGTATAGTTCTTCTCTGCCATATTCAATTGTTTACTAGCATAAGAAATAGGAAAATCAAATTTTCCATCTCTTGGTTGAGCTAGGATACACCCAATGGCAAAATTGGAAGCATCTACATGTATGTGAAATATCTTATTCCACTCTAGTGCTTTTAATATTGGAGCTGAAGTGAGAGCCTTCTTAAGCTTCATGAAGGATTCTTCACACTCATCAGTCCATTCAACGAGTGTAATCAAGTTGTGCATGGGTTTTGCAATTATAGCGTACATGTAAATGAATCATTTGTAATATCCACAATGTCCCATGAAAGCTTGAACCCCATTGATTGTTGTCGGTCTAGGAAATTCAGAAATAACATGAATTTTATCCATATCAGTAGCTATGCCATTTTTAGACACTATATGTCCAAGATTTTTTCCTTGTCTACCCATAAATGTGCACTTTTCAGGATTTAAGCAAATCCTATAAAGTCTACATTTTTTGAATACCTTTTGTAGGTGTTCAAAACGATCAGCCCGGATTGATGAAAGTACACATAGATCATCCACATATACTTCCAAGAAATTCCAAAGATATTCTTTAAAGGAGTGGCTCATCAATCTTTGAAAGGTGACATGAGCATTAGTTAACCCAAAAGGCATAACCTAATAGGCAAAAACACCCCATTCAGTTGCAAAGGCAGTTTTATGATGATCTTTGGGGTCAACCAAAAGTTGATTGTATCCCAAAAAGCCATCCAAAAAGTTGTAAGCTTATTTTCCTACAACTCGTTCTAAAACATGCTCAGTGATTGGAAGAGGAAATTTGTCTCTAATGGTAGTTGTGCTGTATTCACTTTCTTAAGATTGACACTGATGGCGGGAAAAAGAGCAGTGCAATCGGGTGGCCTCTGTACTCGTGCACACTCCACAAACCACGCCTCATGCAAACAAGCAAAGAACAAAACAAAGGGGGCACCACCCTAAATTAAGAGGTTTAGGGACCTCACACATAGTGCACATAGGCAAGTGAGACTTCTGGCATTGTGATGGCATCAAAACATATGGCAAAACACATAGAAACGAAGCTTAGGGACCTTATGTAGCATATATATACACAAGACATCAGCTTAACAATACAACGGCATCTGATCATACATAACAAGGATATAGAGAAGCAAGCCAAGGATGGCATAATCCCTTGTCAAAAACAATCAACCCAGCAAGTAGGTATGATCCTACTAGCAACACATCAATACCTTAGAGAATGATGGCAAGGATGGTGGCCATGGAGCATGAGAGAAGACTCCTTATTTAGGTTTTAGGGCTAGTAATGTAGCGTACTAGAGGGAGAGAGAGGGTAGAGGGAGAGAGAGGGAGAGAGAGTAGAGCTCCATCCATAGCTCCTCGTTGTGAGCAATGTCGTCATAGCTTGATTGCTTGGTGAAGTGGATGAAGTGTTGTTTTTGAGTGAGAGAAGGCCTCCTTATATAGGTTTCTGAGAGGGTTTAGGATTAGGGATAAACATGCTTAAATCCGCTGATTGGGGTTACTTTTTGCTTAGGGTGGTCAACAGATTGAGGTCACCTGATATGTCACCATCAAGATATTCTCTAGAGTGATGTGAGAGGGGAGGGTAAATGCTGATTTTTCTGATTGTGACACATGGGGATAAGGCCTTGACCAGCATTTAAGAGCAGGTAAGGTGGCTGTTGAAACTGGAGGTTCTGCACATGTCAGGGGGGGACCTGCGGAGGGTGGGGGGGGTGGTGGAAGCTGGGTCCTCCTGAATATCAAATTCTCAAAAAATCCTCAACCATGGATTCTTTTGACATGTGTTCTTTGAAAAAATCAGCATGTCTCTTTTCAACTCAAAAGTCTTTATTCCTGTTGACTCACCTTTACCATAAGATTTTCTCCTTTTCTCCTCCTGTAACTGCATTGTTGATGCCCAATCACTGCTTTTAGTAACAGTGAACTGTTACCTACCAAATACTTATGGTGTAGTAAAAAATATTTACCATGGGTAAAAAAAGTTATTGTAGGTAAAAAGTGATTTGTATTTACCATGTAGGTGAAAAATATTTACTGTAGGTAAAAAATATTTATTGTGGTAAAAAATATTTACTGTCGGTAAAAAGTGAAAACGGAGTATGCTGTGCTGTGAGTCCACACGAACATCCTCGTGTAAATTTCACTAGAAATTCACACCTAGAATGGGCTATTCAGTAAGATATAGGTTGTAGGCATGCATAAGAGCTCGTTCCCACGTATCTTCTGTCCATGGCACTTTTTACTCTTTGGTGCTTGTGAGTAGATTTTTCTTCTCTTTCGAGATCCCTTGGACTAGAGTATCCTCATCTCCCCAACAACTGACTGTGCCTTTATTGCATCTTCAGAAGGGGTCCTAAAAACCATGCATCATATAGCCCTCCCCCTTAAGCTAGAGGTATTTGATGCCTCTAGCTGTAGGTTGTGCTACAATAGGGTTCTCTTGAATACTTACCCACCTGGTACCAATTGAATTTGCCATGTTACTGCTTTCTTGGCTGATGCACCCTGTTTAGTCCTTTCTGATGAATAATTGTATCCATCCATGACTAACAACTGGTCTCCTAGACCCTTGAAAGCCATACCCCATCCATTGTCAATATCCGCTTTCACTGGTAGTGAGGCGGTCCGAGGCGGGCAACAAGAAGAGCAACCTCTAGACACCCTTCAAGGCTACCGTGCTGCTCAATGGGGTTGGGGCACAACACAACACAAACCGAAACAACAAACCCCCAGCCAAATCCCAACTACACAAGGGGCACCACCTAGTTTAAGAGCGAACTAGGACGCAAAAGAGGAGAATCGTTAGAGCAACCCACAAACAAGCAAGGAATTTACACTAACCCTAACACCAATGGAACACTCTCACACACTAAAACACGAGAGAGAGAGAGAGAGAGAGAGAGAGAGAGAGAGAGAGAGAGAGAGAGAGAGAGAGAAAGATGGTGCACGGGTTGCTTTGAAGTGTATCGTTAATGATCAAGCAAACATAAATATATATATGTAAAAAAGAGAGAGAAGGGGGAAGGGGGTGCTTGTTGCACTAATGCCTTCTTACAAATCTGTCATGACAAATCAAAGTGAGATTAGTATTTGTTCAACATAGCTTGCGTAAATTTCACCACAACACATCACAAGAAAAGCCACCCCAATCACTGTTTTAAGGCCAGGGGAGTCCTCTCCACCCTGTCACCCTCTTACAGTATGTGGGATTTATGGTTAGATTGATGACAACACCAGAGACAAGCTATCAAGAACTTAACAAAAAACACCAAGACACTTACGCATCATTGTTGTCCATTACTTCACGTTGGAAGGGAGACAAAGTATCCAAGCTTAGTCCAAATCCACTCTCCTTGATTCAGCAAATGTTGGGCTTACACTAGTAGGAGAAATGATAGATTTCCTACTCTCAATTAAATGATCACTCTCTCTCTTACAATGGCATAGAGTTCCCTTGCTAATCCCCTATTACAACAAATACACATGCATAAGACAATGAGCTTCCACTCAAGAGCTCCTTCTAGAGAGGTTGAGCTTGGCTTCTCAAGCTATAGCATAGTGCTCTTGCTTATGGCTCTTCCTTTTGTGCTAGCTACACCCTCCTTTTATAGCAATTTTGAAGGCTAGGGTTACTCCTCTAACCATGGTTGGGTTAGATTTTCAGCAATTTATCTAATTTCTTTTGCTTGGAATTATCAAGAAGTTGGTGAGGAAAGAGAGAGGAGAGAAATGGAGGTGATAGGACTTTTCATAGTGGGTTAGTGTTAGTAGAGTTAGTATTAATTTACAAATGGAATTGGATATTTACAATGGGAGTATCCATGTAGGATACAAATAAGGAAGAAAAACTCTTAAGAGGTAAGAAAAGGTGGATTTCTTACAAGGTTGATGCTCCAAGTGTCTTGAGTAGGGCCAATTTTGACGCTTGTTGACGGTCCACTAGCTTTGATGGTACATTTTTTCTCCACTCTTGACCTTCCTTGAGAGACAAGGTAATTGAAGCTGAGTAATCAACCACCATGATGCTGTCTTTTAAGAGAAGAGGCTAAATTTTGTGGTTTTTTTGATAGATATGGGTAATTTGGAGGAGGAAAAATGAGACTAGGTGGTCAATTTTGGAATGAAATTGTGTGTGGGAGGTATGAGTTCACCATGGTTTCTCTTATTCTTCAAGGTTGAGGAGAAGGTGAGTAGGGTGCAGAGAGGAGTGGTGAGAGAGGTGGGGATGATGAGTGGAGAAGTGTGTGTGAAAGAGAAAAATGATAAAGTGGAAGAGAGAGTGTGGCTGCATAGCATGGGAAAACTGGGGTCCACTAATAAAATCATAGCTCATAGCTCGTAGCTCAAAAAACTATGAAAAAATTTGAGGCAAAAGTTCAGCTCACGAGCTACAACTTTTGTTTGTATCACCTTTTCAAATTCGGAGAGCAAGTGGACTTTAAAAATTCAGCAAAACTGACCGTTTTTTTCCACTGCACAAGGTCTTTGTGGGGTCCTTCTTTGGATGATTCTTTTGAATACCTCCAAGAGTGAGCCCTCCATAGTGCATGTATGCATGCCACCTACCCTTGACCTTATTTGGTAGATCTATAATTGAAGATATTGTTGAGATCATGATATAAGTGAATAGTACAACTAAGAAAATCAAATATTGAGGGGTCTAAAAAATATGTACATGTCAAATATAAATAATATAAGTGGAAAAAATATAAAGGGGTCAAAAGAAATCTCTCTCATTATGAGGCTACCATAAAAAGATAAATATTTTTGGTGTTCTAATTTTTTAGAAAAAAAAAACAAAATAGATGTAGGAAGGGAAAAATCACAATAGTGAAAAAATATACACATAAATAAAACTAGTTTTTTTGGATTTTTGTTGGGGTGGAGTTACACCAAATATAGAGAAGCTTACATGAAAAAATTTCTATATGGAATAAAGAGTATGAAAAATGGTAAGAAAAATTGTGGTAATGGTGAGACAATGTACAGAGCATAAATAACACACACCTAGGTAGAAATATTTAAATAAATACCAAAATAATTATGAAAAAATCTTTTATTTAGGCCCTATATATAAAGAAATATTTACATACGCATGGGCCATAATATACTTATATATATATATATATATATATATATATATATATTTTATTTTGGCTCAACTAGCCCAATGACTAGCTAATTGAGGGTTTTTTAAGAAGATATGGGAAAAGTCCCGTGACTCACGCACGCCTATGTACAGCGAAATGGTAGGGATAGCCACAGTGTTTGGGTGATTTTGGTAGGGTGAGGTAACTCACTGTGGTAATTACAAAGAGCCAAAAAACGGCTATCAGTAGCCCTCCCCCTGGATGGTGGTATATTCATGTACCATCATAGAGCATCTGTTCCAAAGAGAGTGCTTCAGAGTCCTTGACAAGATCTTCATTGTTTGGCCCCTCGGAATTTTGGCTAGAGTTACACTCATGCTTCATGTAACAATACTTACATGAGACAGTGGCCTTTTGACAGATCTTTGGTAGATCCTTTGGTAGAAGGCGACTCAAATAGGGCTTCAAGCGATACCCGTTTACTTTCCTGGAGTGCTCTTTACCATTCAAGTCGATAAGCTGATAGTAACTTGAATTGAAAGCCTTCTTGACTATGTATGGCCCTTGCCATCTAGTTTCAAACTTGGCATCAAAACGATTATCGAGTCGATTGTCATACCTTAGCACCAGATCTCCTTCATTGATGCCTTTGTCCTTTAGTTTCTTGTCAAGCTTCTCCTTCGCCTGCGTAGCTTTCCTCTTGTAGCACTCGTATGCTGCTTCTCTTTTCCACTCAAGCTCAGCTAAGGTAAGAAGTTGATCCATCCATGCTTCTTGATCATCTTGTGCTGATTTGCCATGAAGTCGCATTGTTGGAATGTTTAGTTCAATTGGCTGTAAAGCCTCTTGACCATAGACCAAGTGAAATGGTGTGAACTCCGTGGCTTCCCTATATGTGGTTCGATACGCCCACAAGGCACCATCCAAGAAGTCATCCCACAACTTTGTCTTGTTTTTCACCATCTTTCTACTGATGCCTGCAATGACACCATTAGCTTTTTCTACCAAACCATTTGATTGGGGATAGTAGGGTGTACTGTGACGATGTAGAATGTGAAGTTCTTCACAGAATTCTGTGAGCAATCCCTTTCTAAACCCTGGACCATTATCAAAAACAATCTCCAAAGGTGTGCCAAATCTACAACAAATGTGAGTGTAGACGAATTTGCTCACTGTCTTCTCATTTATCTTTGCCACACTCTGTGCTTCCACCCACCTAGTCATATAGTCTACAGCCACTAGAATGTAGAGTTTACCATTTTTTGTCCTAGGCAGAGGACCCATAGCATCAATGCCCCACTTTTCAAACGGTCCATTTGCAAGCACAATTTGCCTTGGACCATAAACCAATCTTCTATTCCCATTTACCTGACAATTGTGACAACTTTTACACCAATTTTGGAAATCCACATGCAGACTTGGCCAAACATACCCCACAAGCAAAATCTTCTTCACAGTTAATTCTTGGGCAAAATGACCACCACATGCTTCTTCATAAAAACCTTTTAGAATGGCTGGAATTTCCTCAATAGTTGGTACTCTTATGCATACTTGATCCCTCCCTCTTTGATAGAGGGAGCCTTCTAGGAAGAGATATGCGCTTGCCTTCTTCATGAGTCTCCTCTTCTGAGCCTTCGTGAAGTCTTGTGGAAACTCGCCCTCCAAAATGTAGCTAATAATGGGAGTCAATGACTCCAATCCCTGGTATCTCGGTTGCTTGACAGTTGCTGCCACCATGATGACCTGCACTTCTTTCTCAACACATGTAACTACTTGCTGTGCAAGTAAATCGGCATCTTCATTCTGTTTCCTAGGAATATGATATAGTTGCACTTCTTCAAACTGATTAAACATCTTACGAATGGCATGAACTTTTGTCCTTAACCTTTCATTCTTGCATGCCCAAATGCCTAAAATCTGTTTAACAATGAGAAGTGCATCTCCCTTTACCATGAGACGTTTTATCCCTTGGCCAATGCACATCTTCAAACCATGAAGTAGTGTGTCGTATTCTGCTTCATTGTTGCTAGTTGAACCTGGCAGATTGACCTTCTCTTTCATGACCACCTCTCCACTTGGGTTGAGCAACACTAGCCCTCCCCCTGCTTTCCCTGTGGCTCGTCGAAAAGCTCCATCAAAGAACAAGGTAAAAGCATTGGGAATACTTTTTGGTGGTGGCAATGGTAGGGTCTTTACTTGAGGCACCTTAATTTCCTTCTCATGTACCCTATAAGTGAGAATCCCTGCCAATTGTGCACGCACACTATCTTCTACCTTGAAAGAGTATTGAAACTCTTGCAACTCCATAATCCACTTTGAGATCCTAGTACTAAGATTCATTTGAGATGACACCCAAGGGAACAAATTCTCTGCGGTGAGGATTACAAAAGGTTTTGGGAGCAAGTAGGATCTAAACTTTCTCACCGCAAACATGAGAGAAAGCATCATGAGTTCTGCTTCTGTGTAGTCTCTCTCCAAAGCATTCATGACCCTACTAGCAAAGTAGATGGGTCGCATCCTTGTACTGTGGGGATCTTGTTGTAGCAACACGGCACCAATTGTTTCCCTTCCAACACTAGAGCTAACAAAGAATGTGTACTCCCAACAAGGAGGCATGAGTGTTGGTAGCTCTGACAAAATGACTTTAATGTTACAAAAATACTCTTCAAGCTCATCAGACCATGCAAATTCTACTTGTTGTGTCAACTTTTGTAAAGGATGAAGCAACTCCGAGGCTAAGTGAATGAAGCGTGACATATACTTCACCTTTTGAATGAATGAGATGACCTCCCTAAGACTCTTGGGTGATGGTAGCTCAATAAGAGCCTTTGCCTTTGAAGGATCCACTTCAATGCCTTTGTAAGAAACTTTATGACCAAGCAAGATTACTTCATCCTCACCTATATGGCACTTGTCGGGGTTGAGTTGACCTCCCATGTCGTAGAGCTTCTTTAAACCTTCTTCTACCCTTTGTAGATGCAATGATTTTGAGCTATAAATACAGAAATCATCAATGAACACCCTAATTGACTTTCCAAAGAATGCTTGAAACACCATATTCATGAAACGTTGGAATGTTGCAGGAGCATTTGTCAGACCAAATGGCATGACTCTAAAAGCATAACAACCCCAAGGAGTGATAAAGGTTGTTTTCAATTGATCCTCCAATGCAATCCCTATTTGAAAGTAACCTGAGTAACCATCGCACACAGTGTACTTCTCATGACCACCTACCTCATTTAGTATCTCATCCTGGAATGGGAGGGGAAAGTGATCCCTTTTTGTTGCCTCATTAAGTGGACGATAATCCACACACACCCTCCACTTGCCGTTTTTCTTAGGAGTGACAACAACGGGAGAGACCCACTCTGAATTCTCCACTGGATAAATGAAACCTGCTGCTAGAAGCTTTCTTACCTCCTTGAGTAGAGCCTGCTCCTTAATGACTCCTAGCCTTCGTAGCTTTTGAGCCTTAGCTGTGGCCTCTGGCTTCAACTCAATCTTGTGTTGAACAGCATCTACTCCACGTACGTCGGTGTAGTCTTTAGCAAAAAGCCTAGGAAACTTCCTTAGCACACATTTAAACTCCTCTCTTTCATCCTTTGTAAGTGTTGTTGATAGCATACCTTCCAACATCCCTTCATCTTGAACACCTTCGTTCTCTTGAGGACCTACCTCCTCCAAGCCTTGACAAGAGGTCTCTTGGTTGCTTGGCTTAAACCTTACCCCCATGACTTCGATGGAAGACTCCTCTTTAGTAATGCTGCCGCTACTTTCTTCTTCTGAAGTGCTATCGGTCCAACCTTCTTCCGTCTCACTTTGAGATGATTCTTCATGGAGCTCCTCTTGGCGTTGCTCCTTCATGTCAAAGACAACCTTCTTGTGATTGTCATTCTTGCAAATTAGCTTTCCACTCTCCCAATCCTGCAAAGCTTGCATTTTCATTAGCCATGGTCTTCCTAGGATAAATGGGTAACCATTTCCCTTGGTAGACATGACATAGAAATCCACTGCCTTCTTAATGCCAAAGGCCTCCACAAAAACATTTTTACAAATGCCTACGCACCTAGCCTTGCTATTGTTTGCCATTTTCACCTTGATTTCAGGTGTCTCATGGATGTGCATGCCTAGTCTTTGCATGAGCCCTTCTGTCATGATGCAAATTTGTGCACCCCCATCCACTAGACCTTTCCTAACCAATCTTCCTTTTATGTAACAATCTAGCACAGGTGTAATATCCTCGTTCATTTCAGCATGTGCAATTTTTACAACAGGAAAACTCTCTTTTACCTTTCTCCTAGTGCTAACTGCCTTTGTTAAATCCCTCCTAACTTGTGGGCATAATGCAAGAAACTGAGGCCATGAGATATCAGGACCCTTACCTCGCATGTCTTCCAACAGGTTGTATGGAGCCATACCATGTCCAAGAGGGAAGTCTTGGAGATTGATACGACGTCGAGTCCTCTTAGCTTCCTTGGTCTCCTTTGCCTTCTTGCCTTGTCCATGGTCACTCTGTGATGGGACACCCTCTTTCTCTTTACCTTTTCCTCGGCCACGCTTAATTCCATTTGCTTCCATGTCAACCTCATTTGAGTTTGCCACCTCTACCACATGCACATTTGGATCTGGCAAAGGTGGAACTCCTTCTACCCCTTGTGGAGGTGGTCTTGGTCCATTTGGTCTTTGTAGAAGCCTTGGTTGTTGACCAGTTCCTTCACCTGCATTCATCACTGGGTAATTCAAGTTAGGTCTCCCTGGCTCCCCACGGGGCCAAGGACAATTATACATCCCATGTCCAGACTCTCCGCAATTCCAACATTGCAAGACTCTCCTAGGTCGTGGATCTCGCTCTTCAGACTTCTTTGCTTGTCCCTTTGGACCTACAGCTTGTGCAAGGTGAATTGACAGGCTGCTTAAAGATTCGTTTAACTTCTCAATTACTTCCGCCGTTACCTCAGGAATCTCCCTCGATGTTGATGCTTGTGACTTACCTTTGGATCTAAGACCTTCTATTGGAACCTCTCCCCTTAAGCACTTGAGTTTCCTATATTTCTCAGCAGCCCTAGTTTCAGCTGCATCAAAGGTAGCAGGTGCACCCGCCTCAACTTTTACCTTAAGGTCAGGAAAGAGTCCGGCTATGAACCTCTCCTTCTTTAGAAATTCTGCACCATCACCAGGGTTAGCAACATTTCGTATCCATAGAGCCCAAAGACGTAGAAACTCTTGCTTGTACAAGTAGTAGTCATCTAAGTCTTTTTGCTTATGAGAAACAATGTCTTGCCATAATTTTTGAGTGTTTTGGGGATCAAAGAAGTATTTCTTGAAACGATTCAAAACTTCTGTGTAATTCCCCTTAACTTCCTCAGGCAAAGAGTCAAACCAAGTGCTAGCATCTTTCCTAAGGACCACCTCAAACATTTCTACACGTTCTTGATCAGTTATTATCCTCTTGATACGGCAAGACATCTTGAAATTTGCTAAAAATAATTCTGCATCCTCTCCAGGCTCTCCAAAGAAAAGAGGATACCCAGACATTTGGCGTTGGCTTTCCATTGAATTGATTTCAAAGTGACACCCGTTTTTGTTTTTCTTTCTTAAAAAGATTTACACAATAATGTTTTCTAGCTTGCAATCTATTCTACAACAAAATAAAGATATTCATATCAAACGACCTATGATAATCAATAAGAGGTAGGATGACAGGGTTTGGTGATGCGAGAATTTCTCCTACTCTTTGGGCACCAAACATGAACACCATACGTTGTTGAAAATGGATTTTCCTACTAATTGCAATGTTTATTCTAATGTGTGGAGTGAAATGGAAGGGGAAAACCTCTATTCCTGGGCCATTATCCATGGTCTATGCATGACCTAATGCTTAAAACAAAACAAAAATATAGACGTCCAAACTAAGGTCGTACCTAATGAGGGGCAAAATAAAAGGATTTACTGAAGCGTTTATCTCGGTCAACCTAAGAGGACCTAAAATTCTACGAATGACACATTGAAATTGTAACTTAGTACTAACAATTATGTGTACCTTTTGCCTTGCAATGGGAATGAAGGGATCATACAAATTTTCGTGATTCATGCAAACTACTTGACTATGCTAAAGGTTGATTCTACACAAAAATACACAAGCCGTCCTCAGTGGGGGCACCAATTTGAGGCGGTCCGGGGCGGGCAACAAGAAGAGCAACCTCTAGACACCCTTCAAGGCTCCCGTGCTGCTCAATGGGGCTGGGGCACAACAAAACACAAACCAAAACAACAAACCCCCAGCCAAATCCCAACTACACAAGGGGCACCACCTAGTTTAAGAGCGAACTAGGACGCAAAAGAGGAGAATCGTTAGAGCAACCCACAAACAAGCAAGGAATTTACACTAACCCTAACACCAATGGAACACTCTCACACACTAAAACACGAGAGAGAGAGAGAGAGAGAGAGAGAGAGAGAGAGAGAGAGAGAGAGAGAGAGAGAGAGAGAGAGAAAGATGGTGCTCGGGTTGCTTTGAAGTGTATCGTTAATGATCAAGCAAACATAAATATATATATGTAAGAAAGAGAGAGAAGGGGGAAGGGGGTGCTTGTTGCACTAATGCCTTCTTACAAATCTGTCATGACAAATCAAAGTGAAATTAGTATTTGTTCAACATAGCTTGCGTAAATTTCACCACAACACATCACAAGAAAAGCCATCCCAATCACTGTCTTAAGGCCAGGGGAGTCCTCTCCACCCTGTCACCCTCTTACAGTATGTGGGATTTATGGTTAGATTGATGACAACACCAGAGACAAGCTATCAAGAACTTAACAAAAAACACCAAGACACTTACGCATCATTGTTGTCCATTACTTCACGTTGGAAGGGAGACAAAGTATCCAAGCTTAGTCCAAATCCACTCTCCTTGATTCAGCAAATGTTGGGCTTACACTAGTAGGAGAAATGATAGATTTCCTACTCTCAATTAAATGATCACTCTCTCTCTTACAATGGCATAGAGTTTCCTTGCTAATCCCCTATTACAACAAATGCACATGCATAAGACAATGAGCTTCCACTCAAGAGCTCCTTCTAGAGAGGTTGAGCTTGGCTTCTCAAGCTATAGCATAGTGCTCTTGCTTATGGCTCTTCCTTTTGTGCTAGCTACACCCTCCTTTTATAGCAATTTTGAAGGCTAGGGTTACTCCTCTAACCATGGTTGGGTTAGATTTTCAGCAATTTATCTAATTTCTTTTGCTTGGAATTATCAAGAAGTTGGTGAGGAAAGAGAGAGGAGAGAAATGGAGGTGATAGGACTTTTCATAGTGGGTTAGTGTTAGTAGAGTTAGTATTAATTTACAAATGGAATTGGATATTTACAATGGGAGTATCTATGTAGGATACAAATAAGGAAGAAAAACTCTTAAGAGGTAAGAAAAGGTGGATTTCTTACAAGGTTGATGCTCCAAGTGTCTTGAGTAGGGCCAATTTTGACGCTTGTTGACGGTCCACTAGCTTTGACGGTACATTTTTTCTCCACTCTTGACCTTCCTTGAGAGACAAGGTAATTGAAGCTGAGTAATCAACCACCATGATGCTGTCTTTTAAGAGAAGAGGCTGAATTTTGTGGTTTTTTTGATAGATATGGGTAATTTGGAGGAGGAAAAATGAGACTAGGTGGTCAATTTTGGAATGAAATTGTGTGTGGGAGGTATGAGTTCACCATGGTTTCTCTTATTCTTCAAGGTTGAGGAGAAGGTGAGTAGGGTGCAGAGAGGAGTGGTGAGAGAGGTGGGGATGATGAGTGGAGAAGTGTGTGTGAAAGAGAAAAATGATAAAGTGGAAGAGAGAGTGTGGCTGCATAGCATGGGAAAACTGGGGTCCACTAATAAAATCATAGCTCACAGCTCGTAGCTCAAAAAAATATGAAAAAATTTGAGGCAAAAGTTCAGCTCACGAGCTACAACTTTTGTTTGTATTACCTTTTCAAATTAGGAGAGCAAGTGAACTTTAAAAATTCAGCAAAACTGACCGTTTTTTTCCACTGCACAAGGTCTTTGTCGGGGCTTCTTTGGATGATTCTTTTGAATACCTCCAAGAGTGAGCCCTCCATAGTGCATGTATGCATGCCACCTACCCTTGACCTTATTTGGTAGATCTATAATTGAAGATAATTTTGAGATCATGATATAAGTGAATAGTACAACTAAGAAAATCAAATATTGAGGGGTCTAAAAAATATGTACATGTCAAATATAAATAATATAAGTGGAAAAAATATAAAGGGGTCAAAAGAAATCTCTCTCATTATGAAGCTACCATAAAAAGATAAATATTTTTGGTGTTCTAATTTTTTAGAAAAAAAAAACAAAATAGATGTAGGAAGGGAAAAATCACAATAGTGAAAAAATATACACATAAATAAAACTAGTTTTTTTGGATTTTTGTTGGGGTGGAGTTACACCAAATATAAGAGAAGCTTACATGAAAAAATTTCTATATGGAATAAAGAGTATGAAAAATGGTAAGAAAAATTGTGGTAATGGTGAGACAATGTACAGAGCATAAATAACACACACCTAGGTAGAAATATTTAAATAAATACCAAAATAATTATGAAAAAATCTTTTATTTAGGCCCTATATATAAAGAAATATTTACATATGCATGGGCCATAATATACTTATATATATATATATATATATATATATATATATATATATATATATATTGGCTCAACTAGCCCAATGACTAGCTAATTGAGGGTTTTTTAAGAAGATATGGAAAAAGTCCCGTGACTCACGCACGCCTATGTACAGCGAAATGGTAGGGATAGCCACAGTGTTTGGGTGATTTTGGTAGGGTGAGGTAACTCACTGTGGTAATTACAAAGAGCCGAAAAACGGCTATCAGTAGCATTCTCTTTTTTTCTTTTTTTTCTTCTCTTTTTTTTTTGTCTGCTTTTTTTTTTTTTTTGAAACGACTATGTACATGACTGTTACCTTAGTTGGAGCTCGAATATGATGAGCTCTCCTCTGAACCATCCTTAGCATTGATTTCACCAGCATATGGCTGTGAAAGACGACATTGGTAGGCCTTCAATCGCCAACCATTTACCGGGGTCTGATGTACCTTACCATCTAGGTCACCTAGTTGGTAACTACCATTTGAGAACCTCTGTATCACTACAAAAGGGCCTTCCCACTTAAGCAAGAACTTACCATCCTTCCTGCGATCAAAGCGATTGTCGTATCTGAGCACTAAAGAACCTTCCTTGATACCTTTCTTGACAAGGTTGCGATTGAACTTCTTTCGTTTCTTCTCTGCCTGGGCTGCATAGTACTTCACTGCTGACTCTTGATCTAGCCCTAACCTCTCCAAATCGATGATTCTTCCTTCCACCTGCTTCTCTTGACTATCCTCTTGATGTGCTTTTAGAACTCGGAGGCTCGCTAGCTCCACTTCTATAGGCAATAGTGCCTCTTGCCCGTAAACCAAGTGAAAAGGTGTATACCCCAAGGATGTTTTAAAGGATGTTCTATAGGCCCAAAGTGCTGCATCTAGGTGTTTGTCCCATGCCTTAGGATGTAAATGCACTTGCTTAGTGATGATTTTACATATAAGACCATTTACCTTTTCCACAAGACCATTGCACTGAGGGTAGTATGGTGTAGAGTGCCTGCGCTTGATTTTTAACTTGCTCATCAATTGCCCGACTAAATCAGCTCGAAATCCCGGTCCCCTATCCAAGAGAATCTCCGAAGGTGTGCCAAAACGGCAACAAAGGCATTCAAAAATGAAATCACTCACGTCCTTGGCTGTGATGCGCTTTGTGGGACGAGCTTCTGCCCATCTGGTCATGTACTCCACCCCCATAATGATGTATTCCTTCCCTGATTGAGTGCAAGGTAGTGGCCCTATTGTATCTATCCCCCATTTTTCAAATGGCCCATAGGTTTTGATTGGATGCTGATTTTCATGGGTAAGACGCCTTGGTCCAGCTTTTTGGCAAACCTCACATGTGCGGCACCAATGTTGTACATCTCGATGGAGGCTTGGCCACGTGAACCCTGCTTGTAAAATCTTTCTGCTAGTAATCTCTTGTGCAAAGTGGCCACCACACACACCTTCATGACAACTAAACAAAATATCCTTTATCTCTTGGGATGCAGGAACTCTCCTTAAGACAGCATCTTTCCCTCTACAATACAAGTCCTCATTCACTAAGCTATAGCTGGTAGCCTTTTTTGCCAACCACCTACGTTCACTTTTACTCATACCAGAGGGTGCTTCACAATGCTCAAGAAAGTAAAGTAAATCATGCAGCTCCTCCTTTCCTTGGTATAAAGGACTTTTCACAAGGATAGCACCTACTATGAGAGTTTGTAGTTCTTCACCTGCTAAGGCATCTGCTTCTCGATTTTGATCTCTAGGTACAAAGTGCACTCGAACTTCTTTAAAACCCTTCAACAAGGCCTTTGCTTCCCTCATCTTAACAGACAATTTGTCATTTTTACAGGCCCATACACCAACCATTTGCTTAACAATCAACATGGAGTCACCAAAAACATTTAGCTTTGTGATGCCCTGAGAAAGACAACATTGCAACCCTAAAACAAGGGCATGGTACTCTGCCTCATTGTTAGAATGAACCTCTTTTAGATGAAACCCTTTTGCAAAGATCTTCTCCTTCTCTGGACCTAATATTACTATGCCTGCTGATGCCTTGTCTTTGGTCCTCTTGTAAGCCCCATCAAAATACAGACTGTGTGCTCCAAGTAGAACTTCAGGCTCCGGGATAGGCGGTACCTTACTAGGTGCCTCTTTCTTGGCCTTCTCATAACACCTTTGTGTGAGGATATCTGCCAAACAAGCACGGGTGGAATCCTCTACTTGTAGTGTGTAGTCAAACTCTTGAAGCTGCGCCACCCACTTTGCTATTCTTTGAGACAATTCCATGTGTTGTAGGGCATATGGAAAAACCTCCTCAGTTGTGATCACCACAAATTGTCTCGGAAGTAAGTAAGCCCGAAACTTCTCCACTGCAAACTTAAGAGCTAGCACCAATTGCTCAGTTGCGCTGAAACCCTTTTCAGCAGCTGTCATCACTCTACTAGAGAAGTAGACTCGTCTCATGAGAGATGTCTTTGGGTCTTTTTGCATCAAGACAACTCCTAGAGCTTCTGGACCTACACTAGGATTTACATAGAATAATTCACCCCATGTGGGTTGTAGGACGACAGGCAATGAGCTCAAAATGGTTTTAACTTCTTGAAAGCACCTTTCACCCTCCTCACTCCATGTCAATGTAGTGTGTTTAGTGAGCTGCTGCAAAGGATAGATTGCCTGAGAAAGGAGATGTATGAATCGTCCCATGTAGCGAACCTTTTGAATGAAGGAGATTAGTTGCTTCACGTTTGAAGGAGTAGGTAAAGCTAACAATGTCTTTACCTTTTCAGGGTCAGCCTCAATACCATCTTGAGACACAACATGGCCTAGTAGAGTGACCTTGCTCTCACCTATGTGGCACTTGTCTTTATTCAATTGTCCACCCAATTGGGCCAGACGGGTGAAACCTTCATCAACCTTGGACAGATGTACTTCCCTAGAGCTGTAAATGCAAAAATCATCAATGAAGACTCGTATGGACTTACCAAAGTAAGGTTGAAACACCAAGTTCATAAACCTCTGGAAAGTAGCTGGGGCATTAGTTAAACCAAAAGGCATAACTCTATAAGCAAAACACCCCCAAGGTGTTATGAAGGTAGTCTTCCTGTGGTCTTCATCTGCAATTCTGATTTGGAAGTAGCCTGAGTACCCATCACACACTGTGTACCTTTCATGACCAGCCACTTCATTTAGTATTTCATCTTGAAAAGGCAAAGGAAAATGGTCCCTTTTTGTGACTGCGTTTAGAGGCTTGTAATCCACACATACCCTCCACTTCCCATTTTTCTTTGGTGCTACCACAACTGGAGACACCCACTCAGAATCTTCCACTGGGTAGATAAATCCTGCCTTGAGTAATCTTTTTACTTCTTTTAAGAGTGCATCTTGTTGCACTAGCCCTAATCTCCTTAGCCTTTGCACCACTGGTTTGGCACCTTCCTTTAATTGGATATGGTGTTGGGTTATCGTCACTCCTTTAATGTGCTCGTAATCAGTTATAAAGAGGCCAGCATGCTTCTTTAGTACCTGCAAATAGGGTTCTCTCTCTTCTTCTAGTAGGTCCTTAGCTAGCATCTCCTCTAAGCCTGTGGCTTCTTCCTTGTTTAGAGAGTCTTGACCACCTTCTCCTTCTGGGTTTCGCAGTATTATACCCATGACTTCCAAAGAGCTAGCATCCTCCTTAGATGACTCATCCTCAGATGAAGAGCAGATGGTTGTGCTCCATTCATCCATAGAAGTCTCCATCTCTAGGTCTTGTTGTCTACCCTGCTTCATGTCATACACAATTTTTTGTTGCTTGCCACCTACCTTATGATTTGGTCGCAACTCAAGGGAACCTGTCTCCCAATCTTGCCTAGCTTTCATAGCCATAAGCCAAGGTCTTCCAAGGATTAGCGGATAGCCCTCCCCCTTAGTTGGGATCACATAAGCATCAATTGAGATTGCAACACCAAAAGCTGAAACCTTCCTCCATTAACCTTTCCCACACAAGCCACCCTTACATTATTTGCCATCTTAGATTGTAAGGAAGTTTGCTCGTTTACTTCCAAACCCAACCTGTGCATTAATTTCTCAGTCATAACACAAATCTCGGCTCCACCATCTACGTACACATTGGAGACTCGCTGACTCTTAATCTCTGCATCAATGACTGGCACGATATCCTTCATGCCTCTTGCACTAATAGACCCAACTGACTTTGCCTTAGCCCTCCTAGTGCTGACCATCTTAGACCAGGTTCTACGCATCTTTGGGGAAAGGTGGAGGAGTTGCTGCCATGAAATCTTTGGTCCTTGCTTACTCACATCTGCTACCAGGTCGTAAGGTATGGATCCTACCCCAAGTGGAAAGTCTTCTACTCCTATGTGTCTCCTTGACCTACTCTTCCTTTTCTTGTCTCCTATCACTTGGGAGGAACCCTCATTCCCTTGATCCGGCTCTGAAGCTTCCATTTCATCAGTTCTTTGTCTCCTAACTCTCTTTATTGGCATGGAAACAGCTTCCTCCATTTTTTCTTTCCCTTTATCCTTACCATTGTCAAGACTTATGACAGAGACAGCCCTGTCCTCCCCTCCCGATGGTAGTGGAGGGATCTCTGCTGGTGCTTGTGGTGGTGAAGGAGGGGGTCTCAATATTTGGATTGGTGGGGCCACGTGTTCATTTTGTCCATTTAGTGGCCTAGCTCGAGGAGGAGTGACTTGCTAGCGAGGAGGCCGTCTTTGATTACCATTTCCTTGATAGCGTCGTGGATGGGGGCAATAATACATGCCGTGACCTACCTCTCCACAGTTGTAGCAAATGTACTCACGTGCTTGCCTTTGTCCTTCTTGTCTATTTCGTTCATTTCCTGGCTGGGGAGCCCTTACACCTTGAACCAGATTGATGGACAGGCTCTCTAGTTGATTGGTGATTTGTTGAAGTAATTCTTGTTGAGAGGACTCTTGTTCTGTTGCTCCTGTCCCTGCTACTACCCTTGCCGTAGGTTGAGCTAGCGGTGGAGGCTCCATTCCCCCTTGTAGTTGAGCTTGGAATTTTAACTTCCTATCCTTCTCCCTTGCATAAGTCATAGATTTATCAAAGGTATCTGGGAATTTACCTTTTACCTTTTCTCGAAGGATGGGGTAAAGCCCTGCCAGGAAACAGTCCTTCTTTAGGCATTCTGGCGCCCTTTCTTCTTCACCTAGTGATGCACACCATTTCTCCCACAGGTTGGAAAACTTTCCTTCATAGCTTCTATAGTCATTGGGTGATGTTTGGTGTAGCTCTAAGAGTTGTCTCCATATCTCCTCTGGAGGCTCATGGCGGCAAAATTCTTCGATGAAGGCCATCTTTAAGGACTCTCAGTCTCTTCTTTCTTCAGGTGCCAAAGTTTGATACCATAATTTTGCACCTTCCCTCAAGACCAAAGGAAAGGCCCTTAACTTAGTAGCTTCGTCATCCCTTCCCGATACCAGAAAGGCCATTTCCAAATTATCCAAAAAGTCTGGAGCAACCTCCCTAGGCTTACCATAAAAATTAGGGAAGGCCATAAGTGAGAGAGTAAACAATTACACAAACAGATCCAATTTATTTTAAAATAGAGTATGGTAATTACAATTTGGAGCTTTAGCACAACTTAGCTCAAAATAGGATGAAGATCGACACATCAAAGGAATGGTAATAGTCTAGTAAGGGTAGAATGACAGGATGAGGAGAGCGCAAGATTTCCCCAAGTCTCTCGGCTCCAAACAACAGGGCTATTCTTTGCTGATAAAAGATTTTTCTATCAATACAAATATTCACACGGATATGACGCACAAAATGGAAAGGAAACATGCGGGGATCATCATTCTCATTATTGGCATCCATACTTACACACAAGAGCCTAGCTTAGTTGCACCACCTTGGGACCAATGAGCCTGATCAGCCACAGAAGGTCAGCACCTCGGATCACTTCGACTCTTCCTGATGCATCTGTGAAGACGTAAGGCGTGATGGCAACACTTTGTACAATGCTGAGCCTTTTAGCAAGCAACAATTGGATGCTATTACCATAATCAGCATGACGAATGAAAGTGACACCATTAATGTGCAGCACATCATCAACTAAGATAGTTTCCTTAGATTGAGATAACTTCTTGAAAATTAGCAGCAAAGGTAGGGCAGGGAGGCTTTTCACCATGTCTCCAAAGCACTTTGGACAATATCCAAAGTGATCTTCACGCGGACAGGAGGTTGGCTTGGGATTGGTGGTGTCTGGATTCACAAAGTGCACTGGGAGCACTCGCAGACGGGCGGCAATCTTGTAGGCAAGCCTTCGCCTCTTTGCTTCAGGAGGATTTAGGGGTGAGAGTCGTGGTTGCAAGTTGGAGGTTGAAGTTGGTTGCTCACTAGCCTTTTTCTTGCCTGTAGTGGTCATGTAATCCCTTATTAATGAGATTAAGCCAAATGTTACCTTACGCTTGAGCACGCGCTGCGGCCTTGGGCCACTTAGGTGTAGAGGTGATCTTCCTCCTCTTAGTCGGCTCCTCAGGAAAGAGAGGTCTGGTGATGCTTTCTCTTCCCTTAATGTGTGTCACAGTACCTTCGTGTATGTTGATGTAGAATATTTCAAGCTCGTGTGCGTTGGAGGTTTCTGGAGCACTCATAGGTTGAGAGGAGAGGTATATCAAGCTCTTCTTCTTACTCTCCTTCGTTGGCGACGATCACGAACAAGGCATGTATAAGAACTTACTTATTGAATTTCAATGACACTGCAACTTGGTAACAAGACCTCGATGAAAGCTTTTAAGGCCTCTAAAGCCTCCTCCTCTTCTGTTCTCCAATTTGCAAACTCCTCACGCCATTCGTCCATGTTGTAGATTGCACATCTTCATTGCTTGTGGACTGAAGGTCTGTGTAGCCCTCCTCCGTGGGGGCACCAAAATGATGGCGGGAAAAAGAGCAGTGCAATCGGGTGGCCTCTGTACTCGTGCACACTCCACAAACCACGCCTCATGCAAACAAGCAAA
This sequence comes from Adiantum capillus-veneris, assembly GCF_014529385.1. Lineage (NCBI taxonomy): Eukaryota > Viridiplantae > Streptophyta > Polypodiopsida > Polypodiales > Pteridaceae > Adiantum > Adiantum capillus-veneris. The sequence continues at coordinate 94,470,114 of NC_140956.1, read as the reverse complement.
GAACAAAACAAAGGGGGCACCACCCTAAATTAAGAGGTTTAGGGACCTCACACATAGTGCACATAGGCAAGTGAGACTTCTGGCATTGTGATGGCATCAAAACATATGGCAAAACACATAGAAACTAAGCTTAGGGACCTTATGTAGCATATATATACACAAGACATCAGCTTAACAATACAACGGCATCTGATCATACATAACAAGGATATAGAGAAGCAAGCCAAGGATGGCATAATCCCTTGTCAAAAACAATCAACCCAGCAAGTAGGTATGATCCTACTAGCAACACATCAATACCTTAGAGAATGATGGCGAGGATGGTGGCCATGGAGCATGAGAGAAGACTCCTTATTTAGGTTTTAGGGCTAGTAATGTAGCGTACTAGAGGGAGAGAGAGGGAGAGAGAGTAGAGCTCCATCCATAGCTCCTCGTTGTGAGCAATGTCGTCATAGCTTCATTGCTTGGTGAAGTGGGTGAAGTGTTGTTTTTGAGTGAGAGAAGGCCTCCTTATATAGGTTTCTGAGAGGGTTTAGGATTAGGGATAAACATGCTTAAATCCGCTGATTGGGGTTACTTTTTGCTTAGGGTGGTTAACAGATTGAGGTCACCTGATATGTCACCATCAAGATATTCTCTAGAGTGATGTGAGAGGGGAGGGTAAATTCTGATTTTTCTGATTGTTACAAATGGGGATAAGGCCTTGACCAGTATTTAAGAGCAGGTAAGGTGGCTGTTGAAACTGGAGGTTCTGCACATGTCAGGGGGGGACCTGCGGGGGGGGGTGGCAGCTGGGTCCTCCTGAATATCAAATTCTCAAAATCCTCAACCATGGCTTCTTTTGACATGTGTTCTTTGAAAAAATCAGCATGTCTCTTTTCAACTCAAAAGTCTTTATCCCTGTTGACTCACCTTTACCATAAGATTTTCTCCTTTTCTCCTCCTATAACTGCATTGTTGATGCCCAATCACTGCTTCTAGTAACAGTGAACTGTTACCTACCAAATACTTATGGTGTAGTAAAAAATATTTACCATGGGTAAAAATAGTTACTGTAGGTAAAAAGTGATTTGTATTTACCATGTAGGTGAAAAATATTTACTGTGGTAAAAAATATTTACTGTCGGTAAAAAAGTGAAAACGGAGTATGCTGTGCTGTGAGTCCACACGAACATCCTCGTGTAAATTTCACTAGAAATTCACACCTAGAATGGGCTATTCTGTAAGATATAGGTTGTAGGCATGCATAAGAGCTCGTTCCCACGTATCTTCTGTCCATGGCACTTTTTACTCTTTGGTGCTTGTGAAGTAGATTTTTCTTCTCTTTCGAGATCCCTTGGACTAGAGTATCCTCATCTCCCCAACAACTGACTGTGCCTTTATTGCATCTTCAGAAGGGGTCCTAAAAACCATGCATCAGACACCTCCCCTTAATTTTTTATTTTTCTTGGGTACTACCACAATTGGAGACACCCAATCTGTGTGTTCAATTTCATAAATGAATTCAAATTCCTTTATATTTTCTATCTCTTCTTTGATATTCTTGGAATTACAAGTGTATGGCCTTTGTCTGCTTGGTTTTACATCATCTCTCATAGGTATGATATGTTGACAGATTTTTGGATCCACACCCTTGAGATCCTTATAAGACCAAGCAAAGATATCTCAGTCTTCTTTCAGTAAGCTTAACAAAATCTCTTCTTCTTCTTCTGTCAGGTGGTTTGCAATGTAGGCAGGTCTAGGCTCTTCTCCTGGTTCGGCCAGATCTATCTTTCTTGAGTTTTCAGGTCCTTCGTAGGACTCGCCCTGTTTTTGTAGTTCTTTGACAGGTTGTTTGACTATGATTTTTTGGTCCTGGAGAGTATATTTCTTGTAATGGGATGGAACACTCATTGCATCTTTATGTTCCTTCTTAGTGGTTTCCTTTTCAGTTGTATATATCTTCTTAGAGCTTTCTTCAACTCTTGATACTTCTTTCTCCGTTCAACTCGTATCATGCTTGAATCCTTGTCCTGGTATTTAGGTTTTGGTTGAGTTTCCTTTCTCGTTTTTCTCAATGTTTTTAATATTTCCTGCTTTTCATTTAAAGGATATCTACCATTGATTTTTTCCTTGACACAATCATGTGCTTCTATCTGCATGAGAAACTGTGTCTTACTAGAGACTGATGGCATAGGTCTAGATTTCAATTTTTTTGTGTCTCATTTTCTTCTATACCACTTCTGTCTTCTTGGTTTCTGGTTTGGAAAGTCAAAAAACTTTTCCTCCCCTCCTTTCATGAGTATTTTAGCTCTCACATGTTCTTTTTCTGACCCCAAATCATCTGAGGTAGCTGAATGTTCTTCTAACTCATCTGTTGCATCATAGTAGGGGTATTAAAAGACTCGTTGAGCTTTCATTAAGTCCTTGGATTCTTGAATTTTTTCTTCAGTGTGAAGGGTTGAAATTATTTGTATGGGAATTATATCATAGCCATCCTCATTGCAAAATTGAGTAGTCTTAGATGTATTTACACATACATCCATTGTTGCTAAAATTTGAGTCCACTCAAATGGCTCAAACAAATGCTCGGGAAGGGTTCAGGTACATAGGCTTCATCTGTGCAATCCCTTTCTAAGATACATTCTTCTCATTTTAAAATCTCATTTTTTGAGGCTCCGCATATCCAAATAGGTGTGTCTTTGTTCAACCAAGATGGAAGCTTTATTTCAATCGAAGAGACTTGAGTCAAATTCTTGTATGGGTGTTTTCATGACATCTCTAAAAGTGTGATCTTTTAGATTAACCCTTGTTATTGATTCCACTTGCTTCAAGTATAGATAATTGTTTCCCCAATCCTGGATGAATTGTACCTGTCGCATGAAAGGTCTTCTCAAGATGATTTCATAGTCGAGTTCTTAAAGTCCACTATTGCAAAAGTGTGTTGATAATCAATCCCACAAGAATTAACTATCACTTTTTTAAGCAGTCATAAGGGTCTTTTGATGTGTCCGTCAGCCAATTGCAATTTCATTCGAGTTTGTCTAATGGCTGGTTGTCCCCATGATTCCCATACTGCTTTCGTGGCTATGGCTATGCTTGCTCCACTATCCAGTATTGCCATGGTTTCTATATCGTTATATCTCAGTGGAAAGGTTGTGTTTCCTTCTTCCTCTTCGTAGTATTCTTTGACTTTGTTCATTGGAATGGATTTAATCCCTTTGGTATCCATTTTGTGTTTCAATTTTTCCAATTTTTTCACGATTAGCCCTGTTATCCCCACCTTCTCTAGAGTTTTTTGTAGATCTTTCCATAAATATGGTCTGATTTTTAACAGTTCTCCTAAAGTAGGAGTGTATTAAATGGGTATAGACATGGTTGAATGGATGTTGTCTACCTCTAGGGTCTGTTCTGCTCTTTTTATCTGAGTGGTTTTACACACTGTGGATTCATCTTCGTTATCTTCCAAGTAAGAGGGTAGTGTTTTCAGAGTCATTGGTTTAGACATTCCTGAAGCTTCAGATCCACAATTCCCATACAAGGATTGTACATCCATGTCCATATCAGGAGGTAGATTGTCTAACTAAACTTCCTCTATAGGAGGTGACTTCAAAGTTAGGCTCCCATCATTAATCTCTCTAACTTGTTCCCATAAGTGTCCCAGCCAGTCTTCTTCTACGAATGGAATTCCATCTAAGACATCTTCACTGTCAGGCACTATGAGTTCTAGCTCTTTTGCTTCAAGGTGGGGTTCTACCACCACTTCTGATTTCTCTTTACTGGTTCCTACCACAAGCTCCTCAGGTTTTGCTATACTCTCGAGCTTGGGTTTTTGTTTTTCTAGCATCTCTTGAGCAATTTTTATCAAATTTTGATAAGCTTCGAGCTTAGTTGCTTCCATATCTAGAGAAGAATAGTTTTTCCATTTGTTTTCCATGTTTTGGCCTGCTTTAAGTCCCGCTTGGTAAGCTTCCAAGGCTGCATTGATTGGCTCAAAAATTTTGTCTACCAAAATTGATCCTCCAGATTTCACTGTGGTTTCCTTGATTTCACTTCCAGTTTCTTTCACTTTTTTTTGGAATAGTTTCTTTGATTTTTTCTCGATTTTAGCCCTTTGTTTCTATTTTCTCACTCATACCTTTTGCTTTTGCTTCTCTTGGTCTTTTGACAGAAAATTTTAGTATTCTCCAAATCTCAGACGAGTTATGTTCCTTTTTCTTAGCCTGGGCTTTGGTGATTACCTTGATTGAGACAATAGGTTCACTCTCTGATGAGCTACTAGGTATCACTTGGAATACGTTCACTACGTTTTATCCTTGTTTAAAGAATTTTTTTTCACAATCTTCAGGGAAGTGTCCTTCCTTTTTGCAACATTGCATACAAAAAGCTTCAACTGGTTTAATGTTCTTGTCAAGCTTTGGGAATTCATTTTTTCAATGATCATCTGCACCACAATTATGACAATTTCTAGTTCTTGGCTTAATCATGGGTCCTACCATCGGAGGTCTAACACCTTGATTAGCTACATATTACATTGGTGCAAGCTCTGGTGTAGTATAAGTCACAGGTTGGTGGTGGATGTGAATTATACTAATCTCCTTCTACCATTATGTAAATGGACTAGGCTCAGCATAGGGTGTAACAGGCACTAGTGCTTATTCATCTATGACTCCCTCTGAATGCATGTACTTTACAGGCATTGCATTATGTCCAGGATATGGAGGTTGTTGACCCAACATGGGTTGAGGTCTTTTCATACCCATCGGTGGTCTTTGAGCTGGGGCCATTTTAGGCTAATATATGTACATGGGTTGTCCTTGTGGCCTCATAGGCACGTATTGAACATTCCCATCATACTTTGGTCGGTAATAGTACTCACTAGTCTCATGGTTGGTCAATTTACCTTCAATTGCACACCATTTCTCTGGCTTGATTGGTTGTCCCTGTTCAGGTATCCCTTGCCCTGGTCCCCTCATAGGTGCTTTTTTCATGTTATTCATCATTTCATTCATCCTTTTGAGCATGTCTTCTATGGCTGTAAGCGATGCTGCAACAGCCATTCCCACTTGTGCTAGTTTGGTAGATGTTGTTTTCTTGCTTAGATTATCCTTAGGGACATCTTCTTCATTGAAAATATCACAATTGTCTCCTAAGTCAATAGCATCTGACACACACTCTTCTAGGGTCATATATTTCTTGCTATACAATATAGCATGAAGTTCTTTGTTTAGCAGTCCCTCTAGAAACAGTGATACTAACCTTTCCTCTGCACGTATTTCTAGTTCTGGGCATCTTGCAATGTATTGCTTCATTCTAGTTGCACAATCCCTAACAGACTCACCTTGTTTCTATTTGAAGCTATAGATTTGAGCTACAATATTATGTTTGATTCCCATTTTGAAACATACAACTAAAAATCCTTGAGCTAATGTATTTAAGTCCATAATTGACCTCGATTTCACACACACACACACACACAAGGAGATGGTGAAGGAGAAGGTGGAGATGGAGCAAGAGCGGCTTCTATTGCACAATGAGAGAATGAGTAAAAATTAGGTTTAGTGGCTTTTATATGAGCTCACCCCATTCACACTTGGGCGCCCATACTTAGCCAACTAACTCCTTGAATATTCCAGTTAGAGTGCGCCTGTCATCTGCGATCACCCTTACCCTATTCCTATTGGTCCGACAAGCCCGGTACCTAACTCTAAACAATACAACGTTTATAGATCATAGGGTGTCCGTGTGCCGTGAGGGTTAACATGCCCCCCTTCCTGATGTAGATTCCGTCCTCGGAAGCTATCCAGTTGAAGCTCGTTCGTCGAGATGGAAGAGCAGTCGACATGGATGTGCGTAGCCTTCTTCAATCATTGCAAAATCAAACAACATTGCCACAGTAATTGCATTCTCATATACAATTAAAAATCATATGCAATTTTAGACAGACAAATTGATTGGTAACAGAATTTTAGACAATTTGTCAGCAATAAACATTAAATTGCAATATAATCAGATGCATAAACAGATGTAAAGGTAAAAAATTAAACAAGTCCGGGGTCGCTAATTTAACGGTCAAAAGACACTAGAGCTTGACTATTAATACCATGGGTAACTTCTCAATTTTTTCTGGTCAATTAAGTTGTTTAATCGCAAGAGCCAAGTATTTGATGTTCGAGGGCTGACTAGAGGCTATACCTAGAAGACCTTGTAGTTAAGCTACGATAAAAGGAATTTCTCATGAAATCATCGCCTGACGATTACCTTTTCTTTGACCCCCCAAAGTCTTTTCACATTGATTCAATTTTGATGTGTGTGCTTATTTTGTATGTCTTGGGTTTTATGATTTTCAAGGAAAAGCGCCCACACTGGGAACCTCTAGGGCTCTAGTACCATAGGCGATACATGTGAGTGAAGTACCAATTTAAGCAGGGATTTCTCTTCCAGCTTAAAATTTTACATTGTGGCACTTTGATTTTTTGTTTGTTCATTTTCAACATTTTAATTTTGTAACTTTGGGGGGTCATATAACACTATTACCCTCCCCAGGCTCATCACATTAGTAAACTCCCTTTATAATACTTAAGCTAAAGGTCAATAGGGTTAAGACCACTAGAAAGCCCTAGTACATTTCACACAATGCTGCCTAAATCAGATTAAGAACCTAAGTAACCATTGCTTATTAGGAAGGCATTCCCCATGGTATTAAGAGAAGATTTCTAATACCTAGCTTGGTCAAACTAGCTTAGTCGGACTGCTTGATTTTTAAACATAGACAAGTGATTATGACAAAACATTACATTGAATTAAATGTTTTATTCTAAGCAAATGCGTTGAATATTATGCTACCAATCACAATCAAAGCAGACAAACATGGATGCAAAAAGATAAGGGCAATGCTAATGGACATAAAACACCTGTTTGTGTTGATGGTCGTACTTGATTTGAAGTGTGAACGAGAGAAAGGTTCCATGTAGGTCCAAATCCTATCAATAGCAACACGCTCCTGTACACACTAGGAAACAAAAGGAATACCTCCAGGAGGCACATTAGTGGGAAAAGGTACCAACACTTATTGAACACAACAAAAAATATAAGGAACCCTAACCTAATTATTTGCACTCCCCCTAAAGAGTCAAGGGAATAGGATATTGTAGAGGTTGGGGGGAAATCCTAAGGATAAACCCCTATCCTCGTCGTCGAGATAAACAAAGTCATCATCCATGAGACCATATGTGCCATCCGTGTAGTCATGTAAATTTTCTTCTTCATCATAGGTGCCCATGTTTACTAAGAAGGTCACTAGACGCCTATAGTCATCTTGGTCAAAAGGGTAGGCTTGTGCAATGGGAGAAACGCTCTCTACTAAGTATGGATCAGACGTGGTCAAGAGACGTATCAGCCATTCTAACTCCTCAAAATTCCTCTCACATGCTAGCGTACCTATCAAATCCCATTCACATGCAAGCACTGGAAAGACCATGTGAAACATTTGTGAAAAGTAACGAGGGTACCTCTCACCCAAGGCAGGAGTGGATGACTCTAGCGTACTAGCCATATCTGTACACGCAAATAGATGATGGTTAGAGTGCAAATATTACAAGGGTCGTGTTCTTGTGCATAATTTGTTTTTATTATTTTGTGTTATGGCTCTTGGTCTTTTACTTTTTTATCTTGTTTTTGTGAGTATAAGGCTTTATATATACATTCCCTAAGATTGGAGATTGAGAGGTCAGGGAGGAAGGTTGAGAGGGAAGCAAGTGAATGACGGATGTCAGCAAACACTCCCCCCTTCGTTGGGTAGATCATACTTTTTGGAATGATGTCGTCACCTTTTGAAACCAATTGTTCCAAGTTGTTATGGGTAAAGGATTTAACCAATAGTTTTCGATCACCCTATGTGTTTCATCTAGTTGCAAGGGTGGTAAGCTACTCTCCCATGATTTTATTTGCAACATTGTTGGAGGTGGTGAATCTATAACGGGAGGTGCAAACTCTTTCTTGCTTGTATGGATATGTACAATGGTAGGTGGAGGTTGTGTCGAAGCTTCTATTTCCGTATAGGAACTACATGAAGAGCAAGAAGCTTCATTTTCTTTTCCTGTTCCTGAGCTAGGTGGAACAAATCGTTCTTTCTTTGGTACCCAAACTAACTCTGGAGCAGGTGTGTCGCATTCCGTGATTTTTTCCTTTCCACGATTTTCAATTTGTTTTGGAGCCACAGGATTGGGTTTACATGGGCCAGGTGACAGGTAAGAGTACAATTTATGTTTGGGCACCCAGATTTGATCATTTCCTTTATAGTATCCTTGGGCTTTTAATAGTCGTTTAGGAATCCAGTGCCACGTTTTCTTACATTTCTTGGAGCGAGTGGGACGTTTCTTACGAGGCTTCCGTTTTTTAGCATCAGCCATGGTTACTAAAGAAGCTTTAGGGACCCACTTGTATGCTTTCTTTGTTATATTAGGATGGTTATTGTGTGTCTCAAGCTTTCTTTCAACTACATGAGTTGAAGATCTAGAGAGTTGGGCTATGGGGACGTATGGTTCAACCTCCTGGACATGCAATGTCTTGGGTTTTATTTCCTTAGGCAATATCTCAGGGACTATGGCTTGAGTGGTAGGGATAAGAGTTGGTTTTTGCGTTGTGACACCCCCAGTCCCCCAATCAATAGTGCATTTGGTGTCTATCATCCACGTGCATCCTAGGTTTATATTACCCTCCATAGTTCCAGTAGCCATGACCAAAAAGTCTTGAGCTACAATTCCATTGTCATAACTGATAGAAGTGTGCCAGATTCCAAAAATCGTAGTTTTTTTCTTGTTGACACCCTTGACTTGGATAATACTCTCAGATAGAGGTGGCTTCCCTAACTGACACCACACCCCATAGGATAGCAGATTATATTTAGCACCCGTGTCCAATAAGGCGTTATATAGCACTTTTCCATAGGCACTATTTAACTCAATAGGGTATCGTAGAGGTGTGTCAGAGTCCAACCAATCCTCTTCGATTTCCACGTGGAATGCATTTGTGACTCCAAGGTTAGCCTCTCATTCATGTCTTATACGTTGTTGTCGCTCCTTAGCCTCAGCTTGAGCTTGTATCTTCTTTAACTCGGTTTGTGCTTTGGCGGCCTTCTTTTGATGAATGGCCCGTAGTTCTTCTTGGCTTAAAGGATCATAATATCTTTTGAATTTACTCCCATTGAGGAATCCAATGGTTTCAACTCCATCAAAAGTTTCCACACAAAGGGTACCTTGTGGGGTAATTTCACATACTCTATATGGTCCTTTACCTGCATATTTCAACTTTTTCTTCTCTTTACGTACTCCATACATAAGGACTTTATCACCAACTTTGATGTCCTTGTCCTTCACATGGAGATCAAACCACTTCTTTCTCCTATCCTTTTCCACAAGAGCATTTTGCACAGCCAACTGTCTCTCTTCGTCTAGTTTTTCTAAGATATACAAACGCTCGGTTAAGGGGTTACCATTCCATCCTTCTTGCGAAGCTACCCTAAGACTAGGAATGACAAACTCCCAAGGCATAACCGCTTCTTGGCCGTATACCATTTTGAATGGCGTACAATTAATAGCCACTTTATAAGCAGTACGATAAGCCCATAGAGCAGATGTCAACTTCAAATCCCAATCAGTGCGATGAGCTTCTACCGTCTTGGTTAAAATAGAGATTAGAGTCTTGTTGGTGCTCTCGGCTTGTCCATTAGCTTGCGGGTAATAAGTTGTAGACTTATGGTGGGATATCATAAAGGTCGTGGTAAGCTCTCTTATTACCTCATTTATAAAATGGGTACCATTATCACTAACAATTTCAAAAGGGCAACCAAATCTTGTGATAATGTTCTCAAAAAGAAACTTAGCTGTTGTCCTCGCGTCAGCTTTTTGTGAAGCCTTAGCTTCAGCCCACTTTGTCACATAGTCCGTAGCAACTAGAATATATCGAGATTGAGTGTTGCGAGCTGCAGGACTAATTGGACCTACAAAGTCTAAGCCCCATTTTTCAAATGGTTGGGTTACTTTAATAGGATGTAAGGGCATTCTGTCTTTGCACTGTGTGGTCTTGTAACGTTGGCACTCATCACACCCTTTTGTAAAAAGTGATGCATCCTTAAATAAAGTTGGCCACCAATAGCCTGATTGCAGCACCTTTCTAGCAGTCAGGTCTCCTGAAAAATGTCCTCCTGCTATGCCCATATGTGCTTCTTGCAAGATATACAAATATTCATCCTCGCGGGCACAACGCCTAAGAATATCATCCTTGCCTAGTCTATACAGAGTTCCGGCAATCAAACAATAGGGTTCACATTCTTTTACTAGCCTTCGAGCGATATCCTTACGAAGTTCCTTGGGTGGAAAACCATTAACTAAAAAGTTAACAATGTTCTCACTCCATTCAGGCATAGTCTCAACTATGAATAGGGAAGTATCTGGTAATTCATCATCAACTCCTGTAGGGGCTTCACCATTGGGTATGCGAGACAAATGATCATCCATGACGTGCCTTTTACCGGGTCTCACTACAACCGTGAAATCAAACTCCAGAAGAATTAACAACCATCGTGTAATTCTTCCTGTGGAGCATGGCTTGTTTACCAGATACAGCAATGCTTGATGATCCACATAAAATACAAACTTGTTTGCCAGAAGGTAGTAGCGAAATTTCTTTACTGCATAAACCATTGCTAAACCTTCTCGCTCTGTAGTGGTGTAGTTCCTTTCAGCATCGTTCAATTGACGGCTTGCAAAGCTAATGGGATAGTCCAATTTATGTTCTCTTGGTTGAGTGAGAACACACCCAATAGCAAAGTTTGATGCATCAATATGCACATGGAAAATGACATGCCAGTTAGGTGTCCTTAAAATTGGAGCACTTGCTAGTGTTTTCTTCAATTGTTCATAGGCCTGGTCACACTCTTCAGTCCATTTAAATTCAATGAGAAGCTTGTACAAAGGACGTGCTATCTCAGCGAAAAATAAAATAAACCGTCGATAATAACCCACGTGTCCCATGAACCTTTGAACTCCCTTGTAATTGGTTGGTGGTGGTAACTCTAGAATCACTTTAATTTTGCTCTCATCGGTTGAGATACCATTCTTAGATACTATATGCCCTAAAATAACTCCATGCTTGACCCAAAATTGGCATTTGAACGGATTCAATGAGATACGATATAACCTACACTTTTCAAACACCTTCCACAAACATGATAGATGTTCTTTCCAAGAAGAGTAAACACAAAGGTCATCTAAGAAAGCTTCACAAAACTCTCTCAAATATTCTTTAAAAGCAGTGTTTATTAATCGTTGGAATGTAGCAGGGGCATTTGTTAAGCCAAAAGCCATCACATGAAATGCAAACACGCCAAATTCTGTGATGAAGGCAGTTTTAGCTTGGTCCTCTAGCGCTATCGTGATTTGGTTGTAGCCTGAGTACCCATCTAGAAAGCTATAAGCTTCCTTGCCTGCAACTCTTTCGAGTACATGTTCGGAATATGGTAGGGGGTAATGGTCTCTTCTAGTAGCTGCATTAACTTTTTTGAGGTCCACGCACACCTTGAGTTTCCCATTCTTTTTTGGCACGATAACTATTGGAGACACCCATTCAGAGTGTTCAATAGGATATATGAACCCACATTTGATAAGCTTTTCTAGTTCTTCTTTATTGATCTTTGCGTACTTAGGATTCATCGGGTAGGGTCTTTGTTGTACGGGCTTCGCAGTGCTAATCATAGGGATTGTATGTTGGACCACAGAAGGTGGAACACCTTTCATATCATGGTATGTCCAAGCGAATATGTCCTTGAATTCCTTGAGAAGCTCTTTGAGGACCGCCTCTTCAACTTCTGTGAGGTCTTGGGCAATAAAAACAGGTTTTGATTCTTCACCGGGGTCGGCTAATTCTATTTCTTTAACTATTGCCGGACCATCATAGATTCCATTATTCCCATCGATAGGTATTCTTTGGGCTTTTGTGTACACAACCTTTGCTTCCCTTGTGGTGTAAGATTTGAAATGTTCTGGTGCAGGATGCAAGTCTGTGGATTCTGGTTGTGCTTTGGTCTGTGCTTCTATTTCTGCTTTCTTGTGTTGTCGAGCTAACTCTTGGTTTTGACGCCTCCTTGCAGTGCGGCTCAACTTTGGCTTGTCTATGATCTCTAATTGGGCTATGTCATGGGGTCGTGGTCTACACCACATAACATTTTGGAGATATTCACCCCAATCATCTACCAATTTTCGATGAGCATCACATGCTCCTATATAACTGAGCCATTCTGCTGAGGATCTCTTCTTTTTTATCCTAGCACGTACATTGGCTCGATATCAACGCCTCTTAAAGTTTTTCTTTTTCTTATTTGAGACCTTCTTTTGATTTGCATTTAGATCTGGCTCACTAAAGGAGTCCTCGTTGGTGTCCTCTTCACTCTCGGAGGAGCTATCATCGGTTGATGTGCTCGGTCCTTGCGAATGTTTTGACTCTGAACTTGCTCCACTCTTTAATTCATGAGATTCAGAATCTGTTTCACTCTGGGAGTCCGTGTCTGAGTCGTGTTGGTCAAAGTCTTCTATTGAGCTATCGGTGTCACTGTCAGATTGGTCTACAATTGCCTTCCCTTAGAAGATGCATGTATGGCACTTATCATGTTCAGAGGTGCAATTTGTGGTACCTCTTCCCCCTCTGGTGTGACCCAAGTGGTTCCTCTATTTCCCCAGGTATCTATGGTTGCAGCTAGGTGTACCCAGTCCACGTTGTCTGATTCCGTCATACCCGGTAACACATCCATGTAAGGAGAATCTTGGCCAATGTCTGTATCCTTCTTACAAGTGTAACAATATTGTAGTGGGGCCGAGTGAACTGTGGTGTCAGAGCGATGATCAATAATGGTTTTACTCCCTAAGGGGTGTACCTTACCAGTCACCAAATCCACTCTAAGGACAGAGTCTTGGAATTGCAAATAGACATGATTTTTAGACCAATCATGAACCATTTGTGCTTCCCTCATGAATGGTTGTCCTAAAATCATTTCATATGACATAAGGTGTTTAGAGAAATCCATTACAATGAACGTATGTCGTACCTTGTGTCCTAGAACTTTGATCTTAAGATCCTTGAGCATCCCCATAGGTTTGGCTATGGTACCATTTGCCATCTTTACCACAATGTTAGTAACACTGAGGCGGGGTTTTCCCATGGATTCCCAACAATCTTTTGTAACGATGCTAACTCCCGCACCACCATCAAGAATTCCCTTTATAGTTAATCCCTTGGTAGTGATGGGTAGGGTCGCATTAGACTCGTCGCCTTCAAAATACTGCCCTAATTCGTTAATGGGTACCTCGATCATAGACTTGTGTCCATCTAAGTCAAGTGATTGCACATGATTTTCCTCATCAATCATAATCGAGTCAGGCCTATTTGTTTGCGCATACTGCGGTAATCCCGTTTGTAGCTCTCCGTTAAGGAATGCTCGAAGTGCAAAGAATAACTCAGGATCTCCATACAGCTTTGCTATGATCGTGGTTCGGACCTCAGAAGACATGAAGTCCACTAGTTTGGCAACATTCATTGGCATTTTGCAGGGTGTAGGTCCTTGACTAGGAACTGGTGAGGATGGAATCTCATATTCCTCAATGGGATCAGGTATTCCTTCGTTAAACATCCTTTCCAACAAGAAAGGTGTATGCTCACTTTCTGATGTCCCATCCTCACTCCCTTCTTGGATGATACTAGGTATGGCTAACGGTCTATGGTTCATGTGGGGTGGATGAACTTGCGTGGGAAACACTGTGTCATGAATTTTGACATGCATGGGTTCTGGTTCTAGTTTCCTTTGAGTCTCTTCCACTAAATCTAAGATGTTTCACCTGCTCAATCTCGTCTACTGGGTTTGGGTACGTCCCAATCTTCTTTTTACGATTCTTTCCTTTTTGCCCCTGCGGTTTATCTTGGGGGTCTTGGATTGGATTTGGAAACACTTGTGGTGTTTTCAGAGGCTCTTTATGGTTTTCTCTTATTCGGGTTTCATTTGGTTCCATGTTACGGTTTTCTTTGTCGGTCTTTCCCTTTGTGGTATTGGTTCTAGTCTCCATTGTCTCGATTGAATCTGAATCATCCTCGAGGTCATTCATATACACGGGGTCATCTCCTGTTCCTATGTTTGTTTTGGAACTTGGCTTTGAATTTCCCGTATTCTGCGACCTCTACCTTCGTGTCTTCTTTTTCTTTGCTTGGATAACTGACGCGGTATCTCTCTCTTCGAGGATATGGCCTGGCCCTTGAAGCATGGACCGTGTAATCGCATAAGCGGGTGCGACGAGTGGTATTGGCGATGTCACACTAGCAATTTCGACCAAATTTAGGGGTGTGATTTTAGGCGTATTTGGGTTATAGGGGCATTGGGCAATCAAGTGATCTATGCCACAATGATTACATGTGAGTATTGGCATTGCAGACGTGCTCCCTTGATTCATTTGCATCTGTGCAGCATTCTTTTGCAGCCTAATAGGGCACTCCGCTGCCCGATGTGGTCCACCACACTCGTAGCATTGAAGAGGTGGCCTCCTAGCCTGGGTGTTGATATTTTGACCTCTGGATGCGAGAGCAGCAGCTTGATAAACCGGCTTGACTTGCCCCCAACAATCTTCCATGTAGTATATAGGACACTCTTCCAATGTATCAAGTCCGTAGGCAATACTAGTGTCTATTTCCTCCTCACAGCCATCTGCATAAGCATTAGATGGCTCGCAACCCACTTGGTTCATAGGGGCGACTCTTGGATGCGGGGGCTGCGGTCCTAGCACAGGAGGTGGTAGCGGTGTAGCTTGTACAACATTTTGAGATCTAGGGACCATGTGTTGCGGTAGTTGCTCAACAGGTGGAGCAGGCATCAATACAGGAGCTCGAGGCGCATTCGTTGTCAGGAGTTTTTTGGAGCAAGGAATTGCGCATATGTACATACACATGCATGGTGCATCAAATAAGGAATTGCCCATTTTCCAGAGCCAGGTGGTTACGTGGGGCCCACATGTGTACAGGTAGGACAACATGTACATAGTGCAGCGATTTTCACTATTATCAATACTAGTGTGTTTTTTCTACAATAAGGAGGAGTTGGTAGCGCGTAAAAATTCTCGAGGAAGGTATCCGCGGGCCGACGACGTGAGGTCAGCAGGTGCGTCAGATGGCATCTAGTGGCGTCAGGAGGGCGAACGAGGTCAATATTTGCACGCGGATGAGGACGGACACAACGTGGGTGTTTTCTTGTGAGAGTTATGCAGAAAGGTCATCATTACGACCACTTTTTGGGGCCACTTCACGTGGTGGCGAGATGCATTATTGGAAAAAAGCTGAGTGCCAGGTGTGCGAATGATGCAAAAAGGTGACAACTATGCACTGCGAGGTCAGTTTTTGGCCTGTTCGGGGTCCGTTTGAGGTCATCTAAAAGGCCACGGGTGCCCAACTAATAAAGCTAAGTGTGGGAACTGAAAAAACAGAGAGAAGACCAGAAAAAACGTGGAGAAGAGAGGAGGAACAGCTGCAGGTGTGTAAACTGCTCATCCGATGTCGGATTTGAGCACTTTGACATTGTAAACTGGGGTTTTGGGCCGTTCCGGACGCGATGGCGCTGTCCATTTTGCCAAATTCCTCACTCTTTTTCTGCCGTTTTTCTGTGTAATCTTCTCTGGTGAGTGAAGCTTCTTCTCCAATTTGTGATTGTATCTGGTATCTTTTACCCATATTGTGTGAGTTGTTTGCCCCATTGGTGTTGGCCCAAGCTCATTTGTATCTAAACATTAGAAATTCTCCTCTTTTGAGCTCAATTTTTTGGGTGTGTGTGTGCGTGTATGTGTGTGTGTGTCTGTGTGGAGTGGACAAGTGGATAGTTTCTCTCCTCTCACTCCAGAGGTGTGTTCCCTGTCTCGGCCAGGTGTGTTGTCTAAGCCGAGTGGTGCCCCATAGTGTGTGTGTGTGTATCTTTCCAAGAGTGTGTGTCGGGTCGTTATAGAGGCGCTGTGTGTGTTTTCATCCCGCTCACACCGTCCAGGCTACAGGTGGTCTATTTACCATCATACGTTTGATCATTAAACAATCCTTAGCTTGGTGACAATACCTACCACATGCGTTGCAAGTTCCATTAAATTTTACTCTAAACGTAGGGCACTCACTAGTGCTATGTGGACCTAAGCAAATGGAACACCATTGTTGCTCCCTTCTTGGATACATGTGACTATTTTGAAGGGGTTGATTATCCTTAAGAGACTCTTGGATTGCCTTGGTGAGGTCTGTCAAGAATGTCTCAAATACCTTTGGCTCATTAGCAATGGGCTTTGCAGTCATGGGTTCATACTCAATGGCTTGTGAGCTAGTGGATCTCGTGTCAGTAGACACCCTCATGCCTGCTATCATCAAGTTGTCCTCTAATTGGATTGCATTGGCAGTGACATCTTCCCAGGTTGTGATACCTCTAATCACTAGTCCATTATAGATTCCTTCATTCCTCAACTCTTGAATGAATCGATCAAGCAGTTGGTTATTGTTGAAGCGCTCATTTACAGGGCAGCGAGAGTTTAAGTGCTTTAGACGACTAATGAAGTCCCTTACTGACTCTCCTTCCTTACGTTCGGCCTTCTGTAGCTGAGATGCTACACCCCAAAGCACACCTTCTCGTATGTACTCCTTTAGAAACAACCTTCGAAGGGTAGGGTAGATTGTTTTCTCGTCCACCCTTAGGGTTCTATACCAATCTCCAGCCTTCCCACTTAATGTCAAGCTTAAGGCATTGCACTTATGTAGTTCGTTGCGTTCCCCTAAGGAATCACATACTTGTTCAAACACTTCAATGTGTTTTCTAGCATCTTCGTCCCCATTGAATTTTTGCGTGAGTTTGGCAATTTGTATTGCCTTACTTCTAGGCTCTCCATCAGATGCATGACGCATATTTTTCGCGATAGATCGACCTATGGTTTGAGCAAACGCTGCCAAGTCACCTATGTGAGGAGGCAGGGCCAGTGGAGGTACTCTTGGAATCATATGTGGGAGAGGGACGGGTACCGGTCTTGGCATATGTGTGGATGATGCAGGATATGGAACATAACCGGGCATAGGTCCACTCGGATAAGGGCTAGGGAGCGTCACTCGAGGAGCATAAACAAGTGGTACAATTGGAGGTGTGGGGGCCATGTGTGCATAAGGGGCTAGAGGCACATATGGTCGAGGCCCCATATTAGGTACTACGACACTAGGTAGTGGCCCTGCGCTAACCGTAGATGTCATCGGTACATTCTCTGCCAGGTCTATCCCTGGAGTGAGCACTGTGTTTTCCTTAATAGAGGGTTGAGCCAAGTTAGGGAAGCTAAAGTTGTCGCTCGGAGGCTCAGATTGCATAGAGACCCTAGGTGAAATGACGTAAGATGGGTCCATGGGAATCATTAGAGGAGTCTCCATTTGTGATAGAGTAGGCTGTTGAGACTTGCTCGTATCCAGAAATCTCATGGGGCCAGTTGAGAGTATATTTACCCCTCGGTTTTGCCTTTGTGATTGAATAATGCCATGGATAACATTACAGATCATTTTCTGTTGATCTTCGATGCTCGTGGCACTAGAGGTGGATCGTACAATCTCTATCCATCCTACATGGTAGGCGTGGCCAGAGTGTAGATCCGTCAACACCTCAGTGTGGAGGTCGTATGTCCAATGATAATTAATGAACAATCCTTCTAGAGTCGACGTGTTAACGGTTTCTTGTGAGGTAGAAGCAATGTTGCTCCCCGTGGTTTTACTTGTCACCAACGGTACTCTAGAGGGAACTTCTGAAGGAGGTAGCTCAACAGGGCCTTCTTGGTAAGAAGTTGGCAGGATATCCACATGGACACTCTTTGGGGGTGTGGGGTCCACGTGCGATGTGAAAGGAGAGTCCACTTCCCCACCCCCTTCGTGTGCTTCATTTGCATCAGGTTCCGAGCTAGTAGCTCTACCTAATGTTTCCATGAAACGGATAAACATACTAGTACTAGGCTGTGGAGCTTCGGGAGGTCCATGGCCTTCTCTCTCAGTGTTTTGGGTAGGGTATGCTTCCATGATTTCTGAGTCGGAGGAGGAATCACTAGCGGCTATTTTAGGGTCTTGGGTGGTGCCACCTTGTGTCCCCGCTGAGGGTCTAGAGCCTATCGTGGATGGGTAATGGGTGTCCGTATGAACAGAGGCACCCTCAATATACTCGTTTTCTAGCACCCGCCCAGAGCGTAAGTGCATGTGCTTTTGATACCCTAAGGTGTCAAAAAGCTGCTCTAGGAGGCCTTGTGACTAGTTTTTTGCTTGTTTTTTTGCTAGATTTTTTAGAGCGTGTCGTGGAATGGGCCGTGTGATAGCTCGAAACAAGCGTATCGCTAGGAGGGACGCACTGTGCTTTACAGCCCACCGTTTGGTTCTATTTTGCTCCAGAAAAGCCCGAAACAGTCTTTTCCTAGCTGGGGAACTAGGCTCCAAATAGCAAGTCCTAGTGTGCAATGAAGGAGAGGAGAGTGTAGGACTTATCCCACATTCCTCACTCCCTCCTTGTGAGTCTAGCCTATATATATAGGAGTGAGACTACCCTATATCATAAGACAGAGACAGAGCCTGGGCCTGGGATTGGGATTGGGATTGGGATTGGGTCAAATGATCCCGATCTCACTTTTATACAAACCAACCCGTCCGTTTTTATAACCTCCCCCTCACTCACGTTTTTATTTTTTGATTTTTTTATTTATTATATATATATATATATATATTTGAATATTATTTGGTACACGTTGATGGGGGCTTTTCACAAGCCAAGCTCCCATACCCCTCTTCTCTCGTCCCCACCCCATGGAAACCTCCTCTTAGAGAGGGAGTGATAAAAGACATTGGAAAAGTAAGAAAAAAAAAGTATGATTATGTAAATATATGAGAAAGGTAAAATAGGCCACCTCATGCCTGCGGGGCAGCCCATCCCCACCTTGCCTCCTTTTCCTTCATTGTTGCCCCACCGTGTGTCCCTTTTCCTCTCCTCCACTCAAAAGGTCAACCCCCTCTCTCTTCCCCTTGTCCTTTCTCCTTTCTCTCTCCCCTCAAGCTACCCCACCTCTCACCAATAATGCATTATAACTCACCAATAATGCACCCTAACTCATATGCAACTTACCCTATCTTCCAAAATAGTATACCCCACCCCCTCTTTCTCTCTCCTATCATGTCCCATGACCCAAATACCCCCCTCTCTCTCTAAAGGGCGCCATGTCTCTTGTCTTGTAGTTAAATAACCTCCCCCACACTTACACACACTGAGTTTCACTGAAAAAAGTTTCCACAGACCCATCCCCACCCGGTGGTTACCTGATTTTTCTTGTGTTCACACACATCTGCACACAGGTTCACCTCTGAACACACTCCCCCCTCTCCCCTCTTGTAATTACTTTATTCTCCATGTCACCTCTCACTTTTTTTCATCAACCCATCTCTCTCTCTTAGTCTCTCTCTCATGAGACTGCTGTTCTGGCACATATACACACAGCCAGGCAAGTGGGGCCCACAGTCACATGGCCTATGTAGATAATGATTTGTTCATTCCTAAATTCTAGAATTTCTCCCCCCTCCTCCCCTATATAAAGAGGGGTAACAATCACACTAAGGACACACACACAACATCACCAAAGAACACACTATGCACTGTGTGTGCCTAGTGCACACACACACACACCCACACCATCACCATCACCGCAATCACCATGCTTGTCTTGAGCATGACCTCTACACCCTTGGCTATGGAAGATGAAGGGTAACTAAATGAAGGATGATGGCCATAATCCTCGTGCGAGTCTTTGCCATCGACTCCCACCTATCCGCCATGTGCTCTACCACTCTCTCCCTTCTCATTCCGCTACCCTATGCTCCCCATTTCATCACCTTATTCTCTAAATAAAGCTTGAGGTTTTGTGAGTATGTTTTCTTGCAATGTTTTGCCCATGTGAGGTGTGCGGAATCGCCACCTAGTCTTGTGTTTTGGAGTGAGCTTGTGTATGTGTGAAGGGTGTGCGGATTCGCCATCCTTTTGTGATGCCTAAGTACTAAGCCGCTATACCCCCTCCCTCACTCTCTCTCTCTCTCTCTCTCTCTCTCACTTGATCTCATTCCCTTTCCTTTTCATCATTACTCCCAAGCATCCATCTCTCTTGGATGAAAACTTTGTTATGGTGGTATGTTGTTTGCGTCCTAGCCGCTGAAGCTAGGTGGTGCCCCCTGTTTGCTTTACCATGACAGGCTCGAGGCGCGCCATTCGGTCCCCGATGTTTTAGAGGCCGTCGGGGGTTCGGGGTTCGCTTTGCTCCCGTCATTTGGTGCCCCCACGGAGGAGGGCTTTCTAAGACCCTTCAGTTTACAATGCTGAAAGTGACGCCCACTATCAATCATGGACGAATGGCTGAAGGAATTTTTTAACTGGAGGACGGAAGAAGAAGAGACGAAGGAGGCGCTAGTCGCCTTCATTGAGGTGCTACTGCCAGGCTGCAGTGTCGTCAGCATTCAAGAGGTAAATTCACCATCTCGTGTCACTCGTTCTAACTATAAATTGAGAGCATCAGGTGGGAGGTCGGTGAAGTGCCATCATTGTTGTCAACCAAGGCACACTGTCAATGAGTGCCAGCAACGAAGGCAGCGAAAGGGCTGAAGTCATCTACATCGACATTCATCGCAAAGAAGTCATTCACATCAAGGAAGGGAAGCAAACGGTGAGACCTCTTTTCCGTAAAGAAACTACAGTCAAAGTTATAACTCCAAAGTGGCCTAAAGGGACTGCTCGAGCCAAAGGCAAGGAGAAGATAAGCCAGTCTGGAAACACATGACCCCGAAGGGAGAAGCATCTGGCCAAGAAAGTGCTTCAAGCTCAGAAAGCCGGGTTGTACCCAGTTTTCCAAAGAGAAAGTCATCCGAAGCTAAGCGGCGAAAGGTCGCCTACCGATTTGCACGACGCATTCGAGTGCTACCAATCCACTTCGACAATCCGGAAGAAGAAGTGGTAAGAAGATTCCCATGTCCTAGAGAAGAGTGGTTCGGCTACTGCTCTCGCTGTTTTGGAAAGAGAGTGGAGATCTTCCTCCTCTCCCTATACAACTTATCCTGAAGAAGCTCTCTACCACGGGAGAAACCCAGTGGGCTGGGGACGAGTTGCAACTGAATGGAGTAGAATTCATGCAACACGCCGACTACGGAAATTACCTGCAATTGTTGCTAGCCAAGAGGCTGGGAGTGGTCAGACGCGTCGCCATCACCCCGTACGTGCTGAACGACGAAGGAAAGGTAGAGCCCATGAAAGGCGACGACCTATTGTGGATGTGCCGACTCATCAACACGGGCACGGTAAGAGTATAAGTAAGTATTTTATCCTCTGTGCATGATGGAAAACGGGCCAACGGTATTCCCGTTCAGATTCTTGCAGCATATGCATGTGAATATCTATGTAGATAGGAAAGTCTTCTACCAACAGAAGATCGTACACCTATTCGGTGCGGCGGTACTAGGAGAAATCCTCAATTCCCCGAACCCTATCATTCTCCCCATATTAGATTACCATCATTCCTTTAATGTTTCTATCTTTATCTTGTTTTAACCTATCCACCCACCCCTGTAAAAAGCTGCTATGAGCCGCTACTGTTAATGTAATGTTAAAAAAAATAAAAAATAAAAAGAGGTTTGTAATTTCCTGAGTCACTACCATGGCAAGTGTTTCTTTCCCCACGTTCAGTGGAAAGAAGGGAGAGGATCTCACCACCGACTTTTTGGATGATTTCGACATTGCTTGTATCGTCTCCAACAAAGATGACGACGCTTCACGACTTAGAATTTTTCCTCTATTGATGAAAGTAGAGGCCAAGTCCTGGTATAATGCATTGCCCCAGGCCACCAAGAATGCATGGGATGTGTCAATGGCTGCTTTTGTAAAGAGGTTTGGTGGAGGCACAACCTCGGAGAGGCTATGGCAGTTACTGACAGAATTAAAGCAGGGAGGCCTGCTGGAGTATGCCACATACGAGTTTAAATTTGTGGACTTATGGGAGAGATGGGTTGCCTCGCTGGAGGAAGGTGAAGGAGCGCCTAGTTTCCTAAAGAAGGACCGTTTCATTGCTGGTCTATGGTCGCCGCTTAGAGAGAAGGTGAAGGGAAGGTTTCCTGCAACATATGAGTTGGCAGTCGAAATAGCCCGCCTTAAAGACAAGAAGCTACGCATGCAAGCAAGAGTAAACAAGTCAGAGGAAGCAAGCTCGGCCCAACCAACCCCAGTGACTGCAATAGCCAATCATAGAGTCCAACCACAAGAGGCATCAGAAGAGCAAGACCTGCTGATCACCACCCAACTAGAGAGTTTATCTGTGCATCTGGTGCAGCAAGGGCATGCACCTGGCAGGAACCCATAACAAGGAAGAGGACAACGAAGGCAGAACCCAGAGTACCACTGTGACAACTACGGGGAAGATGGTCATGAAATGTATTACTGCCCACACCCGAGGAGGCAGAATTTTAATAGAGGGGGGAGACAGAATCAAATCTCTCCACCAAGAGCAAGACCACCGCCACTCAGGCAACCAATCCCACCTGTTCAAATCACACCACCAGCGGTGCAACCACAGCTGGCCACACCAATTTGACGCCAGTCACCAATGCAACCACCACCACAATCACCACTTACAATCATCCTACGCCTACCACCAATTGGTACCCGCACACCAAGTATCATTGGTCTTGCAGAAGAGGTCAAGATGAGTGTAACAGAAGAAGGATCAAGTAAGAAGACTATTCAAAGAACTGAAGCAGTGGAACAAGAGGTTAAAGAATCAAAAGATGCTACCTAGGTGGGGGAGGTAAGTCAAGAAAATTGTGTTACAAATGTGAGTACATCTTTAACCTTGAATGAAATAGGCACCAAAGCGATGAATCGACAACATTGGGCAGTAAGGGTAAGAAAGTGTAAAGTGTTGATTAGGCCTCGTCAGAGTAAGAGGAATACAAAGGTCATGAAAGATACAAGAGAAGAGGAAGACCAGCCTGCTAGCAAGGCTTTGCAGAAGGTGGACAACATATCAAGCAAAGGGGAGGGCTTTGAAAACGAAAGCCTGTGCACTATCATGGACCAAGGACAGTGTAGCAAGCTAAAGGAATCTTGCATCAAGGCAGTTTCACTTAAGGACCATAATGAAGAGGTAAGTATGACTGAAGGTTTGGAGTTGGATATTGCTCCAGAGGCTTGGCAGCCGAGTAAAACTTTATTGTGTAGTGTTATAGACTTGGAGATGGGTAATGCCTCTAGTCTACTGAAGGGTGTTATAAACTTGGAGATGGGTAATGCCTCCAGTTTATGTGAGGGTGTTCAGAGTAAGTTTGATGATCAATATGCTGTCAACCTTTTAAGGATGTTCCAAACTCCTCCACAACACAGCATTGTGTTTGCATGGGATGCATCAGACCTATGGCTATGGCTAGCTGCTCTAACATATAGAGAGAAGATCAGCATGGAGATAAGAGAAAAGGAGCCATGGATAGACAAAAGCCTAATAGAATGCAAGAATAAAGACCTCATTCGCAATTTGGTACAATTTTTTACAAAAAGTGCATCCTCTCTTTGGAGAAAGGTAAGTGGATTACGCTTGAATTTAAGCTGCAAGGTAGGTGGCTTGCTATTAGCATCAGTAAAGGAAGCTGACATGTTTGAGCACACCCAAAAGAAGCATGATATGCTCGCAGTTTTTTTCTAGTCATGGCAGTAAGCAGGATTCTGAAGACAACTTGAGCTCACCACACCAACAAGGCGGTCAAATATGGTGGATTCTTGGTACACTCTTGGGAATCATAATTTTCACATAATTTTCAGTTCTGTCTTTGCAGGAGCCAAGATGCTCATTTCCCCTCTCGCTACTGGTGGTTACAAATTTGATCCAATTTGGCATGCAAATTTTATTGTTCGGACACTGCAAACAATGATCCTATTTTTCACTTAGGATCCAGGAGGACATTGGCACAAAGTTCTGGAAGCCATGGGCTTCCCCTTTAATCAACCGACACTATTCCAAGGAACAAGTTATCACTCGGACCTGTTACAAATTCATGAATATCCTAGAAATCTCACCAATGGACAAATGGAATGGCTAGTTCAGAAGGCAACTCGATATCGGATCCTACAGCTAAGCGGAAGAAGAAACAGGGCTAGAGACATGAATGCCTCTATCCAAAAGGGGAGGGCTAATGATTTTTAGAGTGCGCAGGTGATGGAAGAAGGTAGAAAAGAAGACTACACACACACACCAACACACATCGAGACACACACACACACAATCGTTACCCTGTAGCAGCCATTCAACGAGCTGCTCTTCTCTTCTTCTCTTTTCTTGAACTATTATCCAAAGTATATTTACAACATAGTATAGTCAGTGTCCAGCCGCCCATAGCACAATGGGCATATTCTTTAACATCATATTCTTTAACACTCCCCCTCAAGCTCAGAGTGAGCTTGCATATGATGGATTCCCAATGCTTCACGAAAGTAGCAAAACTTCTCCTTTCCAAGAGCTTTTGTGAATATATCCGCAACTTGATCATTTGTCTTCACATACACCAAATCAATCTCATTTGCCAAAACTTTTTCTCTAATGAAGTGATAATGTACCTCAATGTGTTTAGTGCGAGCATGGTAGACTGGATTCTTTGCTAACATGATGCTGCTAATATTGTCACAATATATAATGACACTGTCAAGATAGTCAAAACCAAATTCTACCATAAGTACTCTCAACCATGACTCTTCACATGCTGCCAAAGCTGCTCCACGATATTCAGCTTCTGTACTTGATAATGCTACAGTTGATTGCTTCTTGCTACTCCAACTTATCATACCATTGCCAATGGAAAATGCATAACCACTTGTAGATCTTCTATCCATAAAATCTCTTGCCCAATCTGCATCTGTGTAACCATAAAGACAAAGCTTCCCATTCTTTTCATAAAACATTCCATAACTGACAGTGGCTTTCACATATCTCATAATCCGTCTCACTGCATCAAGATGACTTTTACATGGCTTTTGCATGAATTGACTCACAACACCCACTGCATAACTCAAATCTGGCCTTGTTATTGTCAAGTAAATAAGGCTTCCAACCATCTTGCGATACATAGTGACATCCTCAATGTAATGTCCATCATCAAACAACTTCACATTTTGATCAAGAGGTGTATCAACCGGTTTGCATGCTGTCATTCCATACTTCTCAAGCATATCCAATGCGTATTGTCTTTGTATCATCCAAATTCCTGATAAAGTATTGACAATTTCAATTCCCAAGAAATATCTCAACTCACCAAGGTCCTTCATGTTGAATTCTCTCAACAAACTCTTCTTGACATGCAAAATTTGCTCAGCATGATTTCCAGTGAGAATCAAGTCATCAACATAGATAACAATAACGACGATCTCTCCATCAACATGCTTCAAAAATAATGAGTAATCAGCAGTAGATTGTTTAAATCCAATCTTCTTCAAGAATCTGGTTATCTTTTCACACCAAGCTCTAGATGCTTGCTTCAAACCATACAATGCTTTCTTCAACTTACACACATAATATGGAAACTCTGGATGTTGATAACCCTCTGGCTGTATCATATAAACTTCTTCTTCCAAGTCACCATTCAAGAATGCATTATCCACATCCATTTGCCGTAACTTCCAACCGAACATACTTGCCATTGCTATCACCAATCTGACTGTTGTCATCTTTGCAACTGGACTAAATGTCTCATCATAATCAAGACCTTTTGTTTGTGCATAACCTTTAGCAACAAGCCTCGCTTTGTATCTTTCCACACTACCATCTGACTTGCACTTGACTTTGTATACCCATTTTGAACCAATTGCTTTCTTTCCACTTGGCAAGCGAACCAAATCCCAAGTGTCATTCTTCACAAGAGCATCCATCTCATCATCCATAGCTGACTCCCATTCTGATTTTCCAATTGCCTCTTGAAAACATGTAGGCTCTTTATGTTGCACACGTGAAACCATGTATGCATAATGTGTACGCATGTAACCGTTGTATGTCAATCTATCAACTGGATAATGTACCCTCTCTGATCTTCTCAACTGTGGTGCACTCTTCTCTTCAACTCTT
This sequence comes from Adiantum capillus-veneris, assembly GCF_014529385.1. Lineage (NCBI taxonomy): Eukaryota > Viridiplantae > Streptophyta > Polypodiopsida > Polypodiales > Pteridaceae > Adiantum > Adiantum capillus-veneris. Next base: position 94,443,943 of record NC_140956.1, on the reverse strand, counting down.
GCATATGGGGGTACGTATTTCTCAATATGCTTACTGCCAGGTGTCCTCAAATGTGGTAAATCATGCTCTTCATCGAGGCTTTCATCTCCAGAACTCTCTTCAACCACTTTCTTCTTGCCTTTCTCGTCTTGCTTCTTATCTCGCAAACGACCACTCCATGGGTTGACACTTCCTGTACTCTCCTCCGCCATATGTGGTCCTGAAATAGTTCTTGTTGATGGTCCTGGCTTATCAACAACATGACGCACATTCTCTTGCTCTTCATAGTCATCTTCTATCATCACTGGCTTTGGTTTATACCATGGTTCATGCTCACAAAATCTGACATCTCTACTGACATAAACTTGTCTTGTCGTAGGATCATAGCACTTGTAACCTTTCTTTTCAACTGGATAGCCCAAGAATATACACTTCACTGCCTTTGGCTCTATCTTCTTTCTTGCTTCATTTGGCACATGAACATAGCAAACACATCCAAAAACTTTCATGTAGGAAACTGTTGGCTTGATCCCATAAAGTCTCTCATAAGGTGAAATTTCATGAATGGCAGCTGTTGGTGTTCGATTCATAATGTGTACTGCTGTATGAACTGCTTCAGCCCAATATGTTAATGGCATATTCATCTCATTCATCATGGCTCTTGCAATCTCTGCTATGACTCTATTCTTTCTCTCAGCAACTCCATTTTGTTCTGGTGTGTATCTGCAAGTAATCTGTCTTCTTATGCCTTGTTTACGTAAGTAATCATCAAAACTGTGTGACATGTACTCTCCCCCTCCATCTGTACGTAGGCATTTAATTTGACAACCATTCTCTTTCTCAACCATAACTTTGAACTCCAAAAATACTTCAAATGCCTCTGACTTTGCCTTGAGAAAGTAAACCCATGTCATTCTGCTGTAATCATCCGTAAATGTGATAAAATATCGACAACCATTTGGTGTAGCATGATCACAAGGTCCCCAAATATCTGAATGAACAATTTCCAAAGGACTCTGGCTAATTCTCCCCCTCTTTGGAAATGGTAAACGAGATTGCTTTCCAAATTGACAAGCTTCACAAACATGATCAAAATTCAATCTGCCAAACTTTGGTAATCCACGTACAATTTGATTTGATTGCATATGCTTTAATCTTCTAAAATTGACATGACCAATTCTCTTATGCCATAAATTTGCCCAATCATCTTGAGTGGCTGATTTGTTTGCATACATACCACTGTGTAAACATGGATCTCCAGCTTCCAATGAGAACAAGCGGCCTTTCTTTCTTCCACGTGCCAATATCTTGCCTGGTCTGCCGTTGTGAAACTCCTCTATGAAGCAGCCATAACGATTAAAACGGACTTGCAACCCTTGATCTGTCATTTGTCCAACTGATGCTAAATTCTTTGTGATTGAAGGCACATATAGAACATCTCCCAATGTGTTGTATGTCCCGTCTTTTTCTAGTAATGGAACTGAACCAACATGTGTAATCCGATGCATAGTATCATCACCTGTAGCGACAAACTCATCCTCTTCTAACTTCTCTTTTCTGTCAAACCATTCACCATGATATGTCATATGATTTGTGGCACCACTATCTAAATACCAATCATCTGTATGATGTGGCTCCACCATGCTTCCAACAACATGCTCCATAGGAAATAAATGTCCACTCGACCTATTGTCATATATATTTTGATCATGAGGATTGTATCCAGCAAAGTTTCCTCCATGTCTGCCATAACCTCGGCCTCTTCCACCACGATCACGATTTTGATTTAGCCTTGTGTAACATTCTCTTTCAAAGTGACCATAAATGCCACATCTGTTACAATATCCATCTCTTTGAGGATGTACAAATCGTCCACCTCCGCGTCCACGAGTTCGGGCTCTCCCCCTGCCTCTTTGGCTATAATCATTGTAACTTTGAATTTGTTGGTTTTGCCATTGACCTCTTCCAACATTGTTTCCACGACCATAGTTTCCTCTTCCACCTCTATTGTTTCCACGACCTCTAGAGTAAAAAACCTGATCTCTGGAATTGTTATTTGATGTAGAAGGACCTGACTTGGCTAACTTTACCTCTTCTTGCAAACAAAGGTTTACTAACTCTTCAAAATCAGGCATGTGTCCTCGAACAGATATAGATGTATCCAATGACTTGTATTCCGGTCCCAAACCATTCAATGTCACTGAAACTAAGTCATCATCTGGAACTTCAACATTAATGCTCGCAAGATCTTCTTGTATTTGCTTTATCTCTGTCACATAATCTGATATGGATCTATTTCCTCGCCATACACAATGTAACCTTTGCTTCAAGTGAACTTTTCGTGGTTCTGTATTGGAGCTATTCATTCTTGCTAGTATCTCCCATGCTTCCTTTGGAGATTGAACCTTCTTCACATGTGGTATAAAGAAGTCACTAATGCATAGTGAAATCCAATGCATCACTTTCCTTGAATTCTCGATCCACTTCTTGTAAGCTTCTACTCCTGCTTGCCATGTTTTATGTGCTTCAACATTCTCTCTATTTGGTTCCAAACCAACCTCGGGACACTCTTGCTCACCTGTAACATAATCCCATAAACCTTTGCCCATGATAAAGTTCTCCATCCTGTAAGACCATATGCTGTAGTTCTCTCTGGTTAGCTTCTCTCCAACAATCTGTGTGACTTGAGTTGAACTTTCTGCCATCTTCACTCTCTCAATTTCTTTCGAAGGATTTTGACAAAATTTCGGCAGAGTTTCGTTTGTATTTGGACAATATCTCAAGTGACAATCTCAACCAAAGTACTCATAAACACTGACATAAAATCTCTCACTGCCAAGGGAAAATCCATAGACTCACTTTGCCACAGACTGACTCAATACTATGCATAAATACTCTAAAACAATGTCCACATGGACCTGTATGCAAATGCAATCCATACGCTGTCCTGTACCACATATCCATACATCCACCTTCTTCCCATAGTCGTAAACGACGTATGAGGTCTTTCGCGGGGCCAGTCGGGGGTTCGCTCCAGTACCTAATCCACCTTGCCAAGGTACCAAAGCTCCCAAGGCAAGGCTTCAAAAAACCTCACTCGACCCTCACAAAGGCTGCAGTTTTCCAAAATACATTGACCGCATATCCATACATAACCACAAAGTACTCAATCTGACAATATAACCGCCTCAACTTCTTCCCACAACCTTTCTTACATAGGCGGCTGTCCATAACGGACCCACAACAACCAAACATAATCTTTGATAACACAATATCATGATGCAAAAGCTCTATGTCGCTCTCCAAAACCTGTGTAAATGCTGAATTCTTCACCTGTAACCTGTAAATCTACTGCCGAGTGCAAAACTCGACATCTCCTATGCTTGTGTGAACTGGCTGTTTGCTGCAGAAAATTGCAGATTTTGGCAAATCTGAGCATGCCAATGCGTCCGGAACGCCCAAAAACATAAAGATAGACTCCTGGATCACTGTATTCCGAGTTCGGGTGAGGGAGTTATGACCAAAAAACCTCTCTTTTTTGCTGTTTTTCGGAGCTGCGGAAACCTGTGTATTGACTGTAGCTCCTCAAACTGAGCTCTGATACCACTTTTTAGAGTGCGCAGGTGATGGAAGAAGGTAGAAAAGAAGACTACACACACACACCAACACACATCGAGACACACACACACAATCGTTACCCTGTAGCAGCCATTCAACGAGCTGCTCTTCTCTTCTTCTCTTTTCTTGAACTATTATCCAAAGTATATTTACAACATAGTATAGTCAGTGTCCAGCCGCCCATAGCACAATGGGCATATTCTTTAACATCATATTCTTTAACAATGATGGGGGCTTTTCACAAGCCAAGCTCCCATACCCCTCTTCTCTCGTCCCCACCCCATGGAAACCTCCTCTTAGAGAGGGAGTGATAAAAGACATTGGAAAAGTAAGAAAAAAAATAAAGTATGATTATGTAAATATATGAGAAAGGTAAAATAGGCCACCTCATGCCTGCGGGGCAGCCCATCCCCACCTTGCCTCCTTTTCCTTCATTGTTGCCCCACCGTGTGTCCCTTTTCCTCTCCTCCACTCAAAAGGTCAACCCCCTCTCTTTTCCCCTTGTCCTTTCTCCTTTCTCTCTCCCCTCAAGCTACCCCACCTCTCACCAATAATGCATTATAACTCACCAATAATGCACCCTAACTCATATGCAACTTACCCTATCTTCCAAAATAGTATACCCCACCCCCTCTTTCTCTCTCCTATCATATCCCATGACCCAAATACCCCCCTCTCTCTCTAAAGGGCGCCATGTCTCTTGTCTTGTAGCTAAATAACCTCCCCCACACTCACACACACTCAGTTTCACTGAAAAAAGTTCCCACAGACCCATCCCCACCCGGTGGTTACCTGATTTTTCTTGTGTTCACACACATCTGCACACAGGTTCACCTCTAAACACACTCCCCTCTCTCCCCTCTTGTAATTACTTTATTCTCCATGTCACCTCTCACTTTTTTTCATCAACCCATCTCTCTCTCTTAGTCTCTCTCTCATGAGACTGCTGTTTTGGCACATATACACAGAGCCAGGCAAGTGGGGCCCACAGTCACATGGCCTATGTAGATAATGATTTGTTCATTCCTAAATTCTAGAATTTCTCCCCCCTCCTCCCCTATATAAAGAGGGGTAACAATCACACTAAGGACACACACACAACATCACCAAAGAACACACTATGCACTGTGTGTGCCTAGTGCACACACACACACACCCACACCATCACCATCACCGCAATCACCATGCTTGTCTTGAGCATGACCTCTACACCCTTGGCTATGGAAGATGAAGGGCAACTAAATGTAGGATGATGTCCATAATCCTCGTGCGAGTCTTCGCCATCAACTCCCACCTATCCGCCATGTGCTCTACCACTCTCTCCCTTCTCATTCCCCTACCCTATGCTCCCCATTTCATCGCCTTATTCTCTAAATAAAGCTTGAGGTTTTGTGAGTATGTTTTCTTGCAATGTTTTGCCCATGTGAGGTGTGCGGAATCGCCACCTAGTCTTGTGTTTTGGAGTGAGCTTGTGTATGTGTGAAGGGTGTGCGGATTCGCCATCCTTTTGTGATGCCTAAGTACTAAGCCGCTATACCCCCTCCCTCACTCTCTCTCTCTCTCTCTCTCTCTCTCTCTCTCTCTCTCTCACTTGATCTCATTCCCTTTCCTTTTCATCATTACTCCCAAGCATCCATCTCTCTTGGATGAAAACTTTGTTATGGTGGTGTGTTGTTTGCGTCCTAGCCGCTGAAGCTAGGTGGTGCCCCCTGTTTGCTTTACCATGACAGGCTCGAGGCGCGCCATTCGGTCCCCGGTGTTTTAGAGGCCGTCGGGGGTTCGGGGTTCGCTTTGCTCCCGTCAGCGTTTTGGTGCGCTTTGACCTCACCTAACTATTTACTGTCTCACCTACCTACTGACCTACTAATCAGTGGTTCACCTAATTACTAACCTACTTAATTAACTAACTGTGCTCCTAACTGTGCACAAACCAGAAAACACAGAAAATGCAAAAAATTGAAACTTGACAGAACTGTGCAGTGCAAACCAGAAAATGCAGAAAACGCAGAAACGCAAGAAATGCTAACTGTGTAAGCTGAAATCTGAGCTTAATAGAACTTGAATGCAGTCAACAACATTGTGTCTTTCTCTACTGTTTTTGCATAACAACAATAATCAAACTTAAGCCGCGCCTTTCCTACATAAAAAATAGCTTGAATACAATTTACAGGTCGCCATTGGAGCTTCACGCGCAGCAACTCCCCGGCAGCGGCGCCAAAAATGTCACGACTAGGGACTTGCTACGCGTCGTGTGCGAGCCACAAAGGCTCCTAGCACACAGTCATACAACAGACAAGCTCACAAGGAAGAATGGTGTGTCACTCACCTTCCTGCGTAGTTGCGAATGAAGGATTCCCGCGCCGCGAAGAAGAGGGAGAAGTCGCTACGCCGCGCTCAACCGCCTCGCCACCGTCGTGCCGCTGCAACGCTCGATCACACACACACTCTCACACTCTCTCACACGTACACACACACACACACACAAGGAGATGGTGAAGGAGAAGGTGGAGATGGAGCAAGAGTGGCTTCTAGTGCACAATGAGAGAATGAGTAAAAATTAGGTTTAGTGGCTTTTATATGAGCTCACCCCATTCACACTTGGGCGCCCATACTTAGCCAACTAACTCCTTGAATATTCCAGTTAGAGTGCGTCTGTCATCGGCGATCACCCTTACCCTATTCCTATTGGTCCGACAAGCCCGATACCTGACTCTAAACAATACAACGTTTATAGATCATAGGGTGTCCGTGTGCCGTGAGGGTTAACAAAGTCAAATATGCGTTCTGCTCTTAGCACTTGTTTAAAGTTTGCTAAGTGGTCATATGGATCCTTAGATCCATTGTATGTTTTGATCCATTTTTAAAAATCAGGTGGTTTGATATGTTTGTTTGGTTCGACTCCCGGTCTCCTGGCAATTGGTCTTGTTTTGAGTCCTTAAAACCAGTCTGTTGGAAATAGTGACTCATGTAGCCTTGGACTGGCTTTAGTGTCACCCGATTTTCTTCATGATGAGGTAGTTTCTGGTTTTTTAACATTACTCTTGCTACAGAAGGGAGCGTGGCTGCCCTGCGAAATACCCGAAATAACACAGTAAACAACATAAAATAGACTAATCGTCATACCTGGCACAATCACGTGGTCGCCTGATCGCAAGATACGTGAACAGAGAGAGACAAAGAGTGAGAGAGATTGAGAGATCACGTGCAGGCGCACCTCCTAGAGTGGAGTGCTACGCCGGCACGGCAAGAGAGAAGAGGGAAGAGGAGAGAAGAACAACGCAAGCACTGGGTGCAATCCCCCCCCCCCCGTGCAAGAGTGACCATTTCCCTCTTGCACGTATTTGTTATATAGATTTCTTGAATGGTCAAATTGGTTACAAACTTGCCGGCCGGTCATAAATGGCCTAAGCTCATAAAGAGCACTTGAATAATAAAATGTACATAAAATATGATATCCTTTTGCAATAGCTTAGCTCGGTCAAGCCTTTTCCACCTGTCACAGCTGTAATAAATAATAAGATATCAATTCCATAACATACCTCTCCATTGAAAAGCAACTGTCCTCAGTTGCGAAGATAAAAATCTGCAAACAGTACTTGTTAAAAACAGTGATTAGTATGTTGTGTCAAAAAAATCATATAATAAAAGAAAAATTTATGAAACTAAACAACATTAGCTTATGCCTGCCGTCATCCACATACTACCTATTCTAGTGTCCCATACCACTAGAATAAGCAGTATATGTCATACCCTGATGAATCAGGATATCATTGGTCACACTCATCATAATCAATTCTCATCAATCTCAATCCAATTCCATAAATATTGTCGCGACAATCCACAAAAATTCAAGTCCAAATATTTACCAACATACATCCGTTTCAAATCCAAAATCCAAATATCCAAATCCAAAAAGCACTTTCATTATGTACCCGGGTAACAAAATCATACTAGTTGCAGTGGTGGCCAGCCATTGCAGGATGATTTTGTGATTGGTGTTGCCTAAATCAGCGAATCTACACCAATAAGACGTGCTGCCTAAATTGGCGAATCTACACTAATGCTGCCTAAATCGGCGAATCTGCACTAGATGAGCATTGACACATTGCCTAAATCGGCGAATCGATGTGCCTGTGACCAATGGACTAGACATGGCATAAAAAGTGAAGAATAAATGACCTTTTTGCTATAAAATTTGAATAGACTGGAATGTGTTAGCGATCATCGCATACCAACTGAGCTCATGTAAGTAGTGGTATGACAAGTCATCTCAGTAAGAGTTCAATTTAAGGAAAGTAGAACCGAACGCATGACATTAGAAACAATGGATTTTGCAACATAATGTAAACAAGTAAGGGAGCATCTGAAAAATTCTTGCCTGCTGCAAAGGTGCTGGGTATCTGTAGGGGTGTGAGAATATCTGCAAAATGACTCACTTAAAAGAAATCAAATATAATAAATATTAATTTATCAAACCACTATTAAACCAGAGGATTCCTGCATAAGGAGATGTGGTGAAGGGTGGGGGAATGTGGAGGGGCCAAGATAAGAGAAGAGATGGAATAAGTAGTTGGGGTGAATTAAATAATTTTACTTTTAGGTCTAAAGATACGTAGCGAGATTTTACTTATCAGGGAGAATTGTAATGATGTTTGAAGAGGGGTATTACCATAATGCATTAAGGAGTGTCATACTTAGATTTTTATATGAGAATATTGTATTTAGATTTATCTGCAAAACTGCTCTAAAAAACAAAGCATTAAAAACAATTGCTTGTTAAATTGAATAAGACGTTAATAAGTGCAATCAAATGCATTAACATTTGAAACGTCATGAAGGAAAAATTTGATGCAAATTTGTTTGCCAAGAAAAAAGAATGAAAGTAGATAACTTAAAGTACAAATGAGCGGATAAGAGAGATGTTAAATAACTTGACAGGGTGGTGTGCAAGATTGGGATGACTAGTGGATATCGATCGTCACAGAAAGTGAGGCCACACTCAATGTATGAATGTTAGGATAGGTCAATAGTAGGTTTCCTAAAGTAGGTGGCTGCAAATCGGGCATAGAGGTAAATATCCTTCAGTAAACATAGTCTTTTGTGAAGGAGTATGGGAAACATTGGCAGTGATGTGATACATAAGCAAATAAATGGAACTATATCAAGTAATATGTAACAAAAATTGCAATACCATTGTACCATATGATGGAACAAATAGAGCAATCAATTTGAAAATCTAATTCCATTACATCACTGTTTGTATATTACGCCATAATTATGTATTGTAAGATTATACCCATTTGTAGTTTGGATAGCATGTCACTTTAAGTGTTGGTAGCTAGAAGTGGATGTAGCTAGAGTTCTCCGATGGTCATGCGTGTAATACTTAGGCCTGATACATATTGATCATGCACAAAATATTGAAGGTGAGGGAAAATACATCCCAATGACAGATACCTAGTATGTGACAGATGTGATAGGACCGTAGTACGTGAGCCCCTCACACGACACCAAAACCATAAAAGAATTTTGACTATCAACGCTATATCCATTGCTTTACAAAAATTTGAAACGTGAAGAAAATAATCATGAGTCTACTTTGAGGGAACCTAATAACTTAAGCCTTAGCAAAAATTCGTTGTACTATTGCACAATTTTGACAATGATTCGGACATCAACTTCAAGCTATGAAAGTCGATCATATAGAACACTCACAGTAAGTATGTGTGTGTGTGGTTGTGAACGTGGGTATGCATATGTCATCGGAAGTGACGAGTGAGTGTCACCGACTTGTGAGGTCGGGTACAATCGAATACAAAAGTAGGGTCCGCAGCTCGGGTGTAGTATTGATATCAATAGTGATCCAAAAGGTAAGGGGGAGAGAGATATAAATGAATTGAAATGTTATATTAACCTTTAACCGGCATCAAAAGGACATAATTATCTATGAGGGCAAATTCGTGTGATTTCTGAAAAGCTTGTCAATGTCCGCTGCAGTAAGTATCACCAGCTGGAACCCTTCCTTTAGCAAGGCCGCAAACGGTACGAGAGACAAAGAGAGAGACTCCTAGCATGTGAAATCCCTAGTTATGATCTCTCGATGTGTGTCTGTCCTAGTTCTTTGCTTGCATCTCGCGAGCTTGCGTGCAGTAGTACATAGAGGCCTTGACTCTTGAACTAGAGTGCTGAGTCACGTAGGGAAGCGCTGTGAAAGCAGGCAAAGGGAGCTTCCAGGTCGTGAAGTTGAGGGTCATGGGAGGACGAATAAGTAGAGCATGAGCATGAAGCATGGCAGCTGCTGAGGTACTGAGCTTGTTGCCATATTGTAGGGGGTCAACGGGATCGGCAGCAACTGTTGCAAGCAACTAGATTACTTCGTTAGCTCAAGCTGAATTAAGTCAAGTCATGCTTCTTGTGGATCATCAGCTTCGTCGGGTATTTTGATTCGAATGTTGTGCTGATTATATTGGATATCTCCAGTGTCATGGGAGGGTGATTCACATACTCAGAAAATGGCATCCACCTCTCTGGTGATAGTAGATGAATCTACCTCTCCATTATGTGTCTGGTCTCTGTGTGTCTGTCCTCAAGCTTTTGCCTCATGGGACCAAAACACACACTTGTGTCAAAGTGAAGGTAATCACACTGCAAACTACCTCCCAAGGTTTACCGAAAAAGCTCGCTAATATAATATGGTGCCAAGGATCCCAAGATATGCTCTTGGACACAGAAAAGAGCCACCTCGTGCGCCGCAGCATCATTTGATTGCGCTCCAATCGGGTTCCTTGCGCCAATCACTGAGAAGCTGTGGCACTGTCCGCCAGGGTAGGTAGTCGCCAAGGGGGTGGGGAGGAGCACTCTTGTGTGGGTGGCAGAAGCAACAGACGAGGGGGAGAGGTTAGTGAAAGAAAGTCGAGAGAGAGAGAGAGAGACAAGAGTGGGTAGCCGCTGTGCAAACTGGAGTCGAGAGAGAAAGAGACTGAAACTCTTCTGGTTGGCAGCTACGAAGCAGCTACAGCCGCAAAACTGGGAGGGCGGCCTCATGTGAGTGAGACTTGATCAATGGCTAGCTCCCGTGGGCATGCGAGAGTGGAGAGAGAGATGCCGGGCAGTGGAATTGGCGGCTGCAAAGAGTGTTTGCATGGCGGATTTTTGTTCAATAAAGAGAGTGTGAGAGAGAGAAGAATTCTGTGGTTGGTGGCTTTTGCTTGAGCCACTGGTACTGGTCAAAGGCTGAGGGCAGTCTATAGGAGGGGGAGCAAACTGTAGATTAAAAAAAAAAGGGGCCCGCCGCCATGTAAAGAGGAACTGTTGTAAACTACCATGCATACATGGGTTGATGAGTGGGGGCAAAAGGGCCGTGGACGGCAGTTGCATGCCGAAGGCCAGACAATTGGGGGCCGGTGGTTGAAAGGAAGAGCTGGGCAGCGGTTGGAGTAAGGGCGAATGAGAACGACAGTTGTGAATAGAGAGAGAGAGAGAAACGACTGCATGGGGAAAGTCGCGAGTGAGAGAGAGAGAGAGAGAGAGAGAGAGAGAGAGAGAGAGAGAGAGAGAGAGAGAGAGAGAGAGAGAGAGAGAGAGAAAGTGAGAGACAGAAAGAGATCTGCCAGTGTGTGGCATGGGATTAAAGAAAGAGCGGCCTCCACACGTCAATTGTGTGCTTTTGTGTAGTGAACTACCGTTTCAGCTTCAGCGCCATGGCGGCCACACAGAGAGAGAGAGAGAGAGAGAGAGAGAGAGAGAGAGAGAGAGAGAGAGAGAGAGAGAGAGAGAGAGAGAGAGAGAGAGAGAGAGAGAGAGAGAGAGAGAGAGAGAGAGAGAGAGAGAGAGAGAGAGAGAGAAAGGTTTCAGTGGGTGGGTGCATGCACGGATCATCGCCGCGGGAGAGAGAGAGAGAGAGAAAGTGAGAGATTGAGAGAGAGAGAAAGAGTTGAAATTGCCTGGCTCTATCCGCCATGCTGCACGCGAGCTCGGTCTACCCTGCTGCTCCCGATGTCATGCATCTGCTGGTCACAATCGTTCTCCTACGCTTTTCTTTTCTTTTTTTTCTAAATGTCCTTGTTAATTATAAATTTTGGGCTTAACTTGGGACAGGTTTCCATGAGAAATTGCGAATATGATGTTACTTTTAATTTCCTCTGACAGAACACCTCCAATCCTTCTCTTACTACTCTACTTCTATCAGATCTCTCCTTGATCTTATACCTTTAGCGCCGTACCAAACTTACTATGTACCCAATACTCACATGATTATTCATGCGGATGATATTGTAAATGAAATGTACTGCTAATTAATTATGTATGAATTCTAGTATAGCTAGCTTCGGCTATCATAAACAATTAATTTGTTCGTGATGCAATTCAAGCAACGATGCATTAATGTAATCATTAAAACGAAAACGTTCATTTTGAAAACATCATGATACAAACTTATCTTCGATATTTGGAAGTGAAGACGATAGCCATAAGTTGGTTGCTATGACTTCCTTTGTTGTTCTCCACAACATATAGGAGCATTTCCTTGTGCTCTGATACCACTGCTACAGACGGGAGCGTGGCTGCCCTGCGAAATACCCAAAATAACACAATAAACAACATAAAATAGACTAATCAGCATACTTGGCACAATCACGTGGTCGCTTGATCGCAAGATACGTGAACAGAGAGAGACAAAGAGTGAGAGAGATTGAGAGATCACGTGCAGGCGCACCTCCTAGAGCGGAGTGCTACGCCGGCACGGCGAGAGAGAAGAGGGAAGAGGAGAGAACAACAACGCAAGCATTGGGTGAAATCTCCCCCCGTGCAAGAGTGACCATTTCCCTCGTGCACGTATTTGTTATATAGATTTCTTGAATGGTCAAATTGGTTACAAACTGGCTGGTCGGTCATAAATGGCCTAAGCTCATAAAGAGCACTTGAATAATAAAATGTACATAAAATAAGATATCCTTTCGCAATAGCCTAGCTTGATCAAGCCTTTTCCACCTGTCACAACTGCAATAAATAATAAGATATCAATTCCATAACAACTCTCAAAAGATCTCTCGCAAAAGTTCATCTCTTGGAATAGTTTCTGGTCCTTGGCCCAATATCCAATCTCTTATGGAGTACCCTTGATATTTGGTTTGTTCCACCTTCTCAGGAGTCATCATAACAAGATTATTGCTATAACAATCCATAAACAGGTAGGTGGGTAGATCTGTTGAACCCTTGTCTTTGATTTTGAAAATATAGATGATCTTCATGAGCGTTAACTGTCCTGATTTGGCATGAGAAGTCCATAAAAGATCTTTGACGTTTCTATCCTCCCAACAGGAGACTCCGATCCTAGAGTTATCCGTACTAAGCCATTTCAAAGGCTTCAAATTAGCTTGATCGTATCCCTCAGATTCTAAAGTCGACGGTCCTTCTTTTGTTGTCATATCTGGAATTATGGTATTTACTTCTAACCCCCATTTGTCTATCACATCAAGGTTTTCAACTTGTAAATACTGAGTTTTGTTTTTATCCATATACATTTTTCCTTGTTCATTAGGAAAAATATGAACCCTCTAGGGGTCCATTGGGATTAAGTTTAATTAGAGGCCAGCCAATGAGAAGAGGGTGGTGGACACACTCTATGCCCTCAAAAATGTAGAGGGACAAAGTAGTCTTACACTTCTTAATGGGCTCTAAATGTGGCGGGGGGGGGGGGGGGGGGGGGGGGGGGCATATGGAACCTCCAATTTTCCTCCTTTTTAATCCGGTTTTGAAAAAAACCTCCTAAAGAGGGAAAAAATGCTCGTGGGAAAAAACCTCCTAAAGAGGGGAAAATGCCCTGGTGGTCCTACTGTGTTCACACACATCACTACCACATGTATATGGTAACAAATCCCCTTGGAGTGATGCGGTGAACGAGAGCTGGCACAGGAGTAAAGGGAAGTGCCATGCGTGAGGACATGATCCGTCCACAAAGGGGAGTAAGCCCAAAGCTTTGCGGAAAGCTTCAAGCTTCTCATGAGACAATGCCTTTGTGAAAAGATCTACAAGGTTGTCCTGTGTTGGCACATAAGCCAAGTTGATCTCTCCTGTTGAGAGCCTCTCCCTGACATAGTGGTAATGCACCTCAATGTGCTTTGTGCGAGCATGAAAAACTAGGTTCCTCACAACTGCCAATGCGCTCTGATTGTCAGTGTAGATAGTGTTGGTAGTGTCCTGTCCAACACCCAAATCAGCCATAAGGCGTCTGAGCCATACACACTCAACCGTAGCTGTGAAGACTGCCCTGTACTCAGCCTCACAACTCAAAGTGGCCACAGTAGGTTGCTTCTTGCTCAACCATGATATACATGAACTGCCAAGCATGAAACAAAAACCACTTGTAGACACTCGCGTGTCAAAACAACCAGCCCAATCTGAGTCCGAAAAAGCATGTAAGTCTGGCGGCAATGATCCCCCCTTGGGATAAAACAAGCCAAGATGTAAAGTGCCACTAAGGTAGCGGAAAATCTTGTTGACAGACTGCCAATGCTTAGACCCTGGGCTATGCATAAATCTGCTGACCTATGAGACTGCAAACTGAATATATGGCCTCGTGTTACATACATAAATGAGGCAGCCAACAACAGTTTGGTAAAGAGTGACATCAGCAAGATCGCCAGCATCATGTAGACTCAACTTCAAACCTGTTTCCATGGGAGTGGCAATAGGTTTGCAATCCTCAAGTCCAAACTTACATAGCAATGTCTCTATGTAACTTTTCTGTCACAAGGAAAAACCACCATCACACTACTTAAACTGTATACCCAAGTAATGATGCAACAACCCCAAATCTTTCATCTTGAAACTAGCATTCAAATCAACCTTAAATTCAGTAATATGTCTCTCATTTGGTCCAGTGATCAACAAATCATCGACATAAAGAACCACAATGAGAAGTACATCACCCTCATGCTTTACATAAAATGTGCTTTGTGTTGGACTGTTTTACGAAAGCCTCGTTTAACCAAATGAGTGCCAGCTTTCTTATACCAAGCACAAGGAGATTGCTTCAACCCATACAAAGCCTTCTTACATCTGCACACTTTGTCCTCTCGTCCTTTTATGACAAACTACGAGGCTGCGTTACATAAACTTCCTCAAATATGTCACCATTTAAGAAAGCAGTAACAATGTTTGATTGATGTACATCCCAACCAAAATGAGCTGCCAATGCACATAGAAAATGCACAGTAGTCATACGACAAGTGGGAGCAAAAGTCTCTTCCTAATCTATGCCTTTTTGTTGTGCATAACCCTTTGCAACAAGTTGAGCCTTATGGCGATCGATCTCACCATCCGGCTTGCGTTTCAACTTGTAAACCCACTTCATACCAATGGCCTTTCTGCCAGGTGGCAAATCACATAAAGTCCATGTGTTCTATAAGTGCATCATATTCTGGTTGCATGGCAGCCATCCAATTTTCTGAATTCTGTGCTTCATCAAAAGACAGAGGCTCCTTAACATCATGTAAGCTAGACACAGCCAAAGCATAACAATCTGATGCATAAGATGCATGGCGAGAGCCTGAATGAGTACGACTAGACAAAGTTGCATCCAATTTACTATCACGCAAAGTGTGCACCAGCCATTTTGGCATACCTCTAGCCTGCTCATTTTCAGCCCTTTCCTCATCAAGTACGTATGTACATCTGCATCAGTAATAGGCTGACCTAAAACATTTTCAGAAACCCCCATAGGCTGTACATTTGCCTCATTGGAACTTACATTCATATTTCCACCATTGAAAAGAGGCAACAAAGTGTCATAAATGTCTTGTGAGCCATTGGAATTAGGGTTGCAGAGAAACGCACACAACTTAGAGAAGACGAAGGAAGCTCAAGGCACACAATAGAGAGTGTGTTACTTAGTATGCAATGGAAAGATAGATAGCCTTTGCTATTGGCCACAAGGATGAGGTCACAATCCTTGTTGTGGCATGCAAGTTTTGTGACCTCATCCTTTGGCCAACACTTGAGGTCACCGAAGATAGATAACCATCTGCTATTGGCCCTCATCGTGTGTAGAATCATGCAAACTTGGATCATCATTGGAAAGGAAAGCTCCTTGGCTTCAAGAACCGCAAAGACAAGGGGACCGTAGCCATTGTACAACATGTTTTCTCAATGTCAAGCATGCAATTGCAACAACCACCTCAATTTCCAACACATTATAAGTACATGTTTTGAGAACACAAAGTTAGGTGTGAAATCACAGTGTAATGTTATTGTGGGTTCATACTTAAGATTTGCCATGCATTTATGGTCATATTTCCATCTACGTTGGTGGAGGAGCAGCCACTACATAGTCTCTCCGGCACATTCAATGCTATACATGCGGATATTGGAGAAACAATGTTCGCACTTCTTTGCCCGACCAAACTGGTTCAAAGAAGGATTGTCTTCTATTCTCACTCCTATATTGTGCCTACTTCTACACAAGAGTTTGGAACTCTTGAACCCATCAAAGTAACTTCCTTCTTAAGTATGGAGTGGCTAGTGCCAGATTTGTGGTCGGTAGCATCTTTCAAGCAAAAGATGATAATAGATGTCCAAAACTCTTTGAAATACTCTAAAGCTTCTAGGTCTATGGGCTTGAGTTGGTGTTTGCCTATTCACTATTTTGTGCACATTTTTAAGGAGTTTGGATTTGTGGAGACTACCACAATGCTTGTATGTAAATATGTGCATTATGAGGAATTAGGAAGGCTTTTAGAAGAGGACTGGGGTTTTATGGAGGGCATGCACAATGGGACCAGTACCATTGTAAGGTTGGAGCTTTAGGTATTGGAATGCTCTATTTGAAATCCCCCCACCTCATTGTACATACGATTCCACTATGATCGTTGGATGTGCAAGTTGAAGTGTGGACTCCCTTGCAGAGTGTACACGGCACTATTGCAAGCTTTGACATTGCAGTGAAGATACCCAACAATGCTTTTGAGGCAGTCCAAGTGAACAAGCATTGGAATCTCAGTAATGTGCAAGAACATTTGGTTATTATGGGTTTTGAGGCCCTTCAACAAGCACAATTTCATTGACAAGGTCACAAGGTGAGAATCCTTCCACCACATTTTCAATAAATCATAGTTTGTTGATCATTGGATGCTTATTGTAATGAATGTGCGCAGATTGGGAAGAGAATGGAAGACAAATTGAAGGTCAAGGAGGACCGGGGGATGATGGAACTATGCTATCGCTCTTATAACTTTGTAACTCTTGCAATTTTGAAAATGATCCCCGATGTAATCAACATGATTTGCTTGGAAAATCATGTCTTTGAATATAATTTTTCGCATTGAGATGAGAGATTATTTTTTGGTGAAAGTCCCTCTTTTTTTTTAATATCTTTAAAAAAGGGACCATTATAAAAGGGGGGCCGCATAACTCATTCACTTTTTTCACTTTCGCAACTCTTGAGCTCCTCCACTCTCTATGTACACCCTAGGCTAGACATGGACGCTTCCACAGCCTCTGCATCTGCACCCACATCCACCCCTTTGTCACGCTTCATCCTCTTCCTTGAGGACACCAAATACAAAGGGAATTTGGACCTTCACACCTTATTTACTCATCTCCCTGACCTTGACGCCACAATTGCCCTTCACATGGACGCATTTGCCGAGATTTTTTCATTCACGGAGGAGCACATCATAAAATATTCTGTATCTATCTCCACACATGCATGGATCTAGATGCCTTGCGATCTTTTGTGCTACATACACAAAGGTGATTGCCCATTCTCCAAGCGGTTGTGACGATTCCAAGAAATTGCCGCCGATGCAGGCCATTTCTTGGACGAGCAAGCCCCAGGGGTGTCAGCGCTCAAGGTGCAAGTTGGGGGTGGAGTACCTTTCTTGGCTAGAACATTCATCTTCTTGGTGAGCGAGGAACCTGATTTGGAGGAGCTCCACTTACCACACCTTCAAGTTGGGTCCTTTATCAAGGAAATCAAGGAGCAGGAGGTTGTCCCCATGAACCTTGCAGCGGAAGGAAAGACGCTTTGGCTTGAGTACCCTAGGGGGCTTGAGGAAGTGGTTGAGAAATCCATCATTGTGGTTGGCCCTAGTGACACTCCAGTTCCACAACCATTGATGGATGTGGCTATCCCAGAGGTAGAAATCAGCTGCTTCTCCTCAGTGGTAGTGGATGGGCACGAGTATGCGATGCATGATTTGGAGAAAGCATTTGGATTGTGCATGGATGAATGCTTGAGCATGCTATGCAACAACACCAAATGTCCCTTAGACAATACACCAGATTCCCTAGAAAGCAATCTCTTGCCACTTGGGGACTCTGTTACTGACACTATTGCAGTTGTATGTGCGGAGGTCCTGGCAGCAGAGTAGTTGCACGTGACTGAGGAAGAATTCCAAGCCACGCAAGCCAAGGTTGAGGCCACTAGGATGCCTATGCCACTACGCAACCCCCTATCTGATGATCCAAAGCTCATAGATGTGGTGCATGGGAGCATTGACTTGGATGGAAAGGGCAACATGGAGGAGGATGACAACATGGGAGCATTGACTTGGATGGAAAGGGCAACATGGAGGAGGACGGGGTGGCAAGCGGACGGGCTTTGGGCCTTAGTCTTCCCTTGCACATTACCTAGGACAACTCCCCCCTGGTGATGTGGCCATTGTCCATAATGAATTTACTCCCCAAGCCCATTTTATGACTTGGTTGTTGAAATCTTTGAGCAAGGTTTTGTGCTTGAGCACCATTGCTCAAACTGCACATCTTGTGTTCCTAGTGCGTAGATCCCTTGTATGCACAGCATTTGGCACTGGCTTCCATGGTAAGTGCTTGCCCAGATAGGGATACATGCTTCCACTGGCTCAACTGGCCCAAAGTCCATAGCGTAGTCCCTCTTAACTGGGGACTTGCCTTACGCGCAAGAGAGGTGCCAGGAAATGATCAAGAAAATTATGAACTCCTCAGAAACATGATGTAAAATCAACTTTTTGGAAGTAATAAAAAATATTCCAAATTGTCTCTCTATCTTGTACATTTTTCTATATGTGATCTGTCAATCTCGAAAATTGTTGTAATTGGATCTATGTTTTTTAAGTATCATGGGGGTAGAGAAGCCTACCAGGTGCCAAAAAAAGGGTGGCCACAAGGGCGCACAAATGGCCCATCCATCAATTATGGATGGCCAATTTACGCGCCCCTGTGGCCAGCCTTTTTTTGGCATATGGAGCATATGTTTGCACTCAAGGACACTAGAAAAGGTGAGATCAGCTCCAAATTTAAGTTTTCAACCACTTTACCACCTGCTTCAGCTCTACCTAATACATCCCTGCACCAAAAGGCCCAATTATATTGGACATTTGAAAAATCTACTTTAATGTTGCATAGAAACTTGGTTTCACAATATGTTAACTTTTTTGATATCCTATTGGGTAAGCAAAGCTAGAAATTGCCCAAAAATGGGTGGCCACAAGGGTGCGCAAATGGCCCGTCCATCAGTTTTGGATGGCCAATTTGCACGCCCTTGTGGCCATCCTTTTTTTGGCATATGGAGCATATGTTTGCACTCAAAGAAACTAGAAAAGGTGATATCAACTATGAATTTAAGTTTTCAAGCACACTATCACCTGCTTTAGCTCTACCTTATACATCCCTGCACCAAAAGGCCCAATTACAATGGGCATTTGAAAAATCTAATTTAATGTTGCATAGACACTTGGTTTCACAGTATGTTAACTTTTTTGATATCCTATGGGGTAAACAAGGCTTGAAATTGCCAAAAAAAGGTGGCCACAAGGGCGTGCAAATTGGCCATCCAAAACTGATGGATGGGCTATTTGTGCGCCCTTGTGGCCACCCTTTTTTACGCACCTGCTAGGCTTCTCTATCACATAGGATACCCAGAAAGTTAATGTTTGATTTGTATTTAACTCTTCATGTTTAGAAACAATAAATTCTAAACACATGGATAATAGACACAATAGACACAACTGTTAATCATATTGTCATTGCAAAGTCATCTCATTACAAAGATAAGGGTGTGCAATACAAAAAGAGGGGTAACTTCGGCTAATGCTCAAAGTCTTGTTGCAATCGACGTGCAAGCTGCATATCTTTTGGCTGTATTGTCACTCGCTTTGCATGAATGGCACATACGTTGGTATCTTCCAACATCAAAATGATGTGGGCCTCTGCTGCTTCTTGAATAATCTCTAGCGCTATTGCTTGCATTCTATACTGATTTCCATAGCTTTGAAGCACCTCCCTCACTCTGCGAGCAAAGGGGGCGCGTCAAATTAAAATCTTTGTAGTCTTCTGGTAGTGGCGGATTTTTGCGAATGCCCTTGCTATTTTTTGGCGCCGCTGCAGTTGTCTTGGGGACACTTGCACATTTGCTAGCTAGCGACGTTTAGGCTTCTTGAAAAACTTTGACTTGCACCTATTTACATGCTTAGGGGCTAGATCTGCAGCCTCTTCTGATTCATCCTCTTCCCTTGGCTCCCGATCTTGTGCTGTGGGGAGAGCTCCCTAGCCTCGAGGCAGTGTCTTCCCCCCAATGGGCACCTGATGTGTGCACGGTATATCAGCTCGCAGCCATGGTGGCTCTGTCTCTAATTTAGTGTTTGTATGGACCACCCTAGTCCTGAATGGTCCTGCTTGTGATTGGTGGCACGACGGCTCCTTCCTATCAGACTCTGGTGTTTGTTGGGTCTCTTCTTCTCTCCAGCGCTCGGCGTGTTGCTTCATTCTTCTTCTAGGTGTTTGTTCTTGTGGACATGAAGATTCTACAGGCCTCATGACTCTGGTGCCCTACTACCATGCCCACTGCTAGAAGAGTTCCTGGAATGGCCAGGTGTTTGTAGCCATTTTCTTGTGCCTTTAAGCCATGCCGGCTTCTCACATCCTTGGAGGGTGTTTTTGTTGGCAGGCAGATGCTCTTTTGCGGTTTGTTTGGTGCATGCCATTTGGTATGGTAAGAGCTCACCTGTTCTTAAGAAATGAGTGGTTTATGAGAGCATGCAATATTTATAAGGGCCCATTTAAAAAGGGCTCTGTTCACACTAATTTTGGAAAAAAACTATTATTTTTAAATGAACATGTCGTTAAGAGTTGGACCCTGCGTTCACGTGTAGTGACTCGCACAGAATCCACTTTGACCCTTGTCGCACTCTACATTACCACCATGCAGCATGCTTGGCGGGACCTTGTGAAATTTGCCACTTGTTGCTATGCTCTTGACAACTCCATTTCCGCACTTCAATAGCAATCTTGGATGGTCGCGCATGCTCCATTGTGAGCTTACGAGCAAATGTTGTGCCAAAAAACCAGCTGAACATCTCCTCCAAATAATTGGATTGCACCATTCCACCACCATGTCAAGTATTTTTGAAGTAAACCCCCCTTGCTCGATAATGGGACTTCTCCATGCCTTGAGTGCTAATAATTTCAAGCGATCCATACTTGTGCATAAAAAATGCACCATGCGCAAACAAGATATGTTGTTCACATGAGTAAACGATCCATATTATTTAATGAAAACAAACCCTTGTAATAAATTCACCACATAACATGGCTTACCATGTAATGTGTGATGTTATTTTCACCCCAAGAAAGGGTGAAGACCTTGGTAAAATCCACCAAGGCTTCTTGAAATGATTGGCATTGTTCTTTTGTTGTGTTGTTAAGGTCCATAAGCTTGAACATTTTATCAAAATGTGCCCAAACTTGCTTGCGCTTGTTTGCAGGCTCGCCTTTTGAATCATTGTCAGTAGTAGCTTTGCATAACTCCTTCCAAAGCTCCCAAAGGTTACCTGCCTGCTGGTTGGAGCTGTTTTGAGCAGCATATCGACCTAGCTTTCCTTGGGAAACTTTCTTCAAAAAGTGTCTGGCTTTTTATCCACTCATTGACACTTGTCGAGAAATTTTACGGACCTCCCCTGTGTTCTTTGCAGCAATGATAGACACATTTCCACCATGAGAGCCAATGGAATTCAAGAGTACCTCCACTCTTTTGATTGCTTCCTGGGGATTTTCCAATGGTTTAATTGTGAAAGCATAGTAAATGTGGAGCTTCAATAGCCTATCAAAAATGCGCATGAATGCGTGTAATGTACAAAAATGTACATTCGATAGAGGAAATGGAAATATTGGATTCCAAGCGTGGTCCTTTTGATCACAGTCTAGGGCATTGAGCATGGGACATCTCAGAATAGACGCTTCCCATTATCTACCTTCATCTTTGACATCACCAAAATCTAACCCTTGTTCTCCATGCCCTTGCCATGGAATCATGGAACTGACCTTTGTAGTGCTCTTGTGTGATTTTTGTATGTTAGGTTTGTACCCTTGAGTGCAAAATGGACAAGGCATGAGAGAAGAAGCCCCTTGTTTGCAGCCAAGAAAACACTTTATGGTCTTCAATTCCCAAACAAAGTGCCACTCCACATCATAGCTACCAAAACCCTCAACCTCCAACTCCATTGGTCTCTTTGGGTACCTCAATAACACCCAACTACCAAATGTCTTTCTCTAATTGCATGCTAAAAGACGGGGTGGGCGACTGAATTCCTTCGCTTCTTTTGCAAAAGGGCCTCATTCATTAGAATGACACTTAGACTCTCTAACCTTTGACCTTTCACTATTTGACACTCATCGAGTTTCAGCACAAGAGTGACCTTTGTACCAAGCACTACAAAATAAATAGTGCCAAGACCTTATACTTCAAAGTCTATGGTAAGAACAAAAGCAAAAGAAAAAAGTATAGTGTGTCACCTTCTTCAGGTTCGTAAAATCTAAGCATGGCTTGTTGAAGTCTTCTAAGGTCCACAAAAATATTGTTCCACATTGTGTAAGGGAAGCCCTTCTCCGAAGGTCTTATGGATTGTTTCTTACCTTTTCTCCTTGTCTTTGTTGTGCACGAAGCATACGGGGAAGTTTGCATTGTGTCATCAATGTGTAGGTATGTCCCAATGTGGGAGAACACATCTTCGTTTGTGGCCTTCTTTGTAAGGTTGACCTTGTGAGGAACGGGAAATAGGTTTTTCACAATGCCTGCATGCTCTTTGAGGACATCCTTTAGGAGTTGAAAAATAGCCTGATAGGATTTGGTGCTGATTCCAGCCTCATCACAAGCTTGTTGCACGTCATCATCACTAACCACATTTTTTAATTTACTACATCCTTAATGTGCTTACCTCCAGGTGATTGTAAGATAGAAATCACATCCTGGATATTGAGACAACTAGTGAAAAGGTTGACTCGATCATCTTGGTTTGTTTCACTGCATGCCTCCTGGATGAATTTTCTAGCAACAAATAAAAATAAATGTTACAAAATAGTGTGAAGTAAGAATGCATCATGCAAGTAAAGACCAAATCACCTTGTGGTTGTCACTCGTCATTTGTGTGCTCCTCTTGAATGTGCAAGAGTTTCAATGGATGAATACGTGTGTTTGCATTCCCTTGCACCAAGGGGTGTTTATTTCAAGTATGTGATGGTGTTGGCAAGGTTCATAATGTGGGATTCCTTTTCTTGCATTTGTTTTGAAGAGTTTCAACCACCCTCTCCGAAGAGGCAACACTCTCTTGTAATGCCGCCGTCTTGAGGTAAAGAGCTCGACATTCGTGCATCCACATATGCAAAGAAGCACCTGCACCCATACACAACCGCTTGCAATAGCCTAACAAGCCTGCTTCTCCCCTCCCAAGAAATTGAAGAAATGTCGAAAGGCTATTAAAGGATGGATGGAAGTGGATTATAGCATCGTAAGGGTACAAATGGCCGTCCACCCAAATGTCAGGTCTCATGAGCGGCACGGCGTTCCTGTGATGACCTTTGATCACCGTCACATGCGGTCTTCGGTGCAAATGCCGTGGGTAAGCAAATATGTATGATTTTGGTGTGCGGAGTACGTGGTGGTGGAAGAAAACCATTTGTGATTTTCGTGAGCACCATGGAAGCTGTTGCATGAGGAAGCAAAGGATGAAAAGATAGAGGGGGAGAGGTAGGGAGATTGAGGAAGATGGGAGGAGAGAAGGAGGGAGGAGGAGGAGGGAGAGATTGGGGAGGAGGAGGAAGGTAGGGGCATGGAGGGAGAGGAGAGGGAGAAAGGAGGAAGGAGGGAGGAGGAGGAGAGAACAAAGTGTTTTTTACTTTTTGGGAGAAAAGAGTTTTGAAAAAAATGGACTTTCTAAGCTTGTGGATTAAAAAATGGATCAAAAAATGATTTTTGGATATGTATATACGTTGGGAGGGAGTTTTAAGTAAAAAATAAGTCAAAATGAATTTTTGTTAAAAAAGTCAAATTTTTGACTCTTAGTGACCCACGTTTTTGCTGATGTGGTCACACCCCTATGCTTCCTTCACTTTAAAAAAGCTAGAGAGAGAAAGTAACCCCTTAGGTCCACATCCTACATTTGTCTAGAAAAAAGGCCAGAAAAGCCTACTCAAAACTACCTTCTTCAATGCCCTTGCCCCTTTAACCCCACACAACATTAGCCTTAATCCCTAAAAATTAGGATTCCTTACAAGGCCCATGCAAGGTCCATATTTCTCCTAATGTTTTTGGCCCCGGTTTTCTCTTCAAACTCCATGTCATGGTCATCAATGCGAATAGCATACTCTTTATTAGGATCGAGGTAAATCTGAGCTCCATAGCGATTAGTCTTATAAAAGGTGAGTATGTGCTTATAACGCACTGTCGTTCCAGTTTTTGAACGAGTTGAATAGGAAGACATTTCAGATGTTGATTCTGAAAAAGTGTTTGAGACTTCTTCAAAGATAGTGTCCAAATGATCGCCTTGATTTACACTCTCTTCGGTGGATACTCTACTAGCGGTCTCTCCAAATATGCCTTGATTTGCTAGTATACGACCAGATCTAAGGTTCATAATGACTTGTGAAGCCTTGGATAGAGTATTTACCATCGGATTGACTTGTTATCACTTTTTTTCACTTGACTTGATGGCAACTGCTATCAAGCTTTCAATCCCTTGTCTGCAGCAACCTGATTCTTGTATCAGTTTTAATCAAGTTAGCTATTCTTTCACAAAGACTGTACAATTTTGCTAACTATTGTGACTGGTCTATTTGTATTTCTTCAAATTAAGCTAAGTGAGTCAACACTTGAGACTTTCAGATTCTACTTTTGCAAAAAGCCAAAGGACTAATTTGCAATATGGAAACTGAGTGAGCATGTACTAATTTGGATTCGATTGAACCCAAAATTTGGATTCGATTGAGCCCAAAAATTTCCCGGTGGCTTTGTATTATGTTGGTCTAACACAATACAAACTCAAAAGTCAAAAAGTTTGTCTCTGTGTATCAGTAGTAAATAATCGCGATTATTTACTTTTCTCAAATTTTTACACTTTTTGGCTTGTTTTGCCAAGTATGCAAATTGTTAAGGTCTCTCGACTAGTTTCACTAAGTTTGAATAAAATTTGTCCAAGTTATCAGCTGTTTCGTGTCCACAGACTCAATTTTCAAGAATCTGGCTTAAGTCTCACTTTTGTGATCGAAATTTCACCAAATTTGATTTGTGTGGTCTACTTGATATGCTTGACCTTGTGGTATACTCAAATGTGCAAAAATATCCAATTTTGTAATAGACGTAAATAATCGCGATTATTTACTTCTGCTATTTTTATGCAAGTTTTTGCCACAATCTTGACACAGGTTTGTTAATCAGCTTAACTTAAGCTTCTTGGCCAAGTTTCATCAAGTTTGGATAACTTTTATTCAAATGGTCAATAGTTTTGTGTCTATAGACTGACTTTGCAAATTTGGCCACAATTTTTACCCCAATGATCCAAATCTTACCCAATTTGATCTGTGGGCTTAATATAACATGCTAAAACTAGTGGTATGCTGGGTTGGTCAAAAAAGTTAAAAAATGAGATAAAAGTAAATAATCATGATTATTTACTTCTGATAAACTTTTGTATCTTTTTGGTCAATTGAGCATGTACACTTGTTTATCATATTAATATAAGCCTATAAGTCAAGTTTCACTGAGTTTGAACAAAATGTTTCCAATTTGCACTCAAGTTCTTGACAATCAGTACAAAGTTCAATTTCTACCAAGTTTTTGGTCAATTTGGTGATCCAAATTCTATGGGCCTTTACAAAAGATGTTTGTACACATGCATAGAGTCTCTGGTATCAACCTTGGTCACTTTTGAGCTGAAAGTAAATAATCGTGATTATTATTTTAGGCCTAAAATGAGCACTTTTTTCAACTTTTTCACTGGACAGTCTTTTTACGATCTATTTTAAGTCTTCAAGTCAAGTCAAAACTTAATTTTGCCTAAAACGTCAAGAAAAAGTAAATAATCTGATTTTTTACAAACTCTTGAAATTTTATCTCAAATGCGTCCTTAAGCTTATCCACCGGTTTATATAATTTTTAAAGCATACTCTCCAGTCGGATTCAATGGTGAACAGTCTTCTGGTGCTATTTCTAGCCGTAGACCTAAAATTCTACAGCTTCACATAAACAACTCACAATTGATTCTTTTGGATAGAGAAATGTTCTGAGATTCCACCTCGGATTCTACTTATCCTACTCCTAGGTTCTACTGCAATGGGGTTGTGAAAGGTGTCCACAAACACTTTTTTAATGGTTTTCTGAGCCTTAATCTTAATACTTGTCTCGTCCATCAATCATTCTCACAATCCTAATCTAATCCTACAATCCTAAAGGTACTTAGCAAGTACGCTTACTTACAAGCTACCTCTACACAACAAAAGACGAAAATCTTAAGCTATGCGGTCTTAAAAAGAAAGTTTTGACTTTAGGTGATCCTAGAGGAAGTTAAAGGATAACTTCAAAGGACGCTTGTGTTTTTCCCTAGTTTAGGGGTCTCTTTGTTCCCTAGCAACGGTGCCAAATTTGGGACGGGTGTCTATCCTCACTCCTATCTTATTGCAGACATAGCACCTACTTATGGTGAAATTAGGCCGCAAGTCAGTGATGCCAAAAGCTACGGATTACTATGAAATGTTTACGTCAATGCGTAGAGCTCTTACCTGCGGTTGCAATGCAACAGACTGCACTGCAATGTGACAACATGGAAGGGACTAGGAAGCGTGAGAAGGAGAGAAGTTAGCACCGGTAGCTTACGATGTATTTCTATCATCCAAAAACTTATCGAAAACTTACAAAAATTGGCTTTTATATCTTAGCCAAGGTTTTTGTGGTCAAAACTAATAATCTGGGAGCTCTAACTAAAGATAAATTGATACAATCTGGAAGCTCGTAGCTCCGGCTCATCAATTACAATGTTTATCTAGAAAGTAGGAGTTACAACATTCTCGCGTCATCAAAATAATAAGTGTTTCTACAATAAAAGCTCCGAAAAATGTTATCCGAGTTATTCGAATTAGCTTGCTGCTAACACGATCCTTAGCAGCCTGAATATCTTGTCGTATGGCTTTGGTCTGCGCTTCCATTTCTTCTAGCATTTTCTTTGAGGCCTCTACCCTTATAGTAGGGTCTAAAAAATTCAATGGCGATATGCTTTCATGCCCATATAGAGCATTGAAAGGTGACATCCCAATGCTTTTATGGAAAGAGGAGTTATAGAAAAACTCTACCAAGGGAAGAAATTGAATCCACTTGCAGGGTTCTCTACTACAATAAGCTCAAAGGATATCTTTAGTTACTTCATTTACCCGTTCTGTCTATCCGTCCATCTGAGGATGATATACCGAGCTAAATCATAGTTGTGTTCCTGAAGCTTCAAATAGACCCTTCCAAAACTTGGAGGTGAACTTTGTATCCCTGTCATCACTGATAATTTTCTTTGGAAGCCCATGTAGTCTAAAGATCTCTTTAACAAAGATCTGGCAAGATCCGGCTTATATCTAATGCGGTGTAAGTGTTTTTTACTCTCTTTTTATTGGTATTAAGTGAGATGCTTTGGTGAGCATATCCACGACTACCATTAGAGAGTCATACCCTCGTTGAACTGTGGGAAGACTTGTTACAAAATCCATACTAATAAATTCCCACTTCATTTGCCACGGGTTGCAGTTTTCCTGGCATCATCACTCGTTCAACCTTGTTTCTTTGACAAGAAAGGCATTGTCTGATGTATCAAAGTACATCCCCCTTCATTTTGGACTAGAAGTGACTTTTCCTTAACACTAGTTCTGTAATTGGACACTTGAGTGTCCTGAGACACTAAAGTGTCCTATTTGCCTTCTTGGCAATTTATTTGTCAAGCTAGAAAGAAGTTTTTTATACCTTGCTTCTACCATAGGTTGGTCATGAGGGAAAGAAAACACCTCGATTTTTCTCCATGTCAAAATACAATCCGTATAGATAGAATTCTGGTAAGTTCTAAGTCATAAATTTTAGTAAAATTTCAAGCTGTTTTTTTTAAAAAAATCATAAAATTCTTATATCATTTTGTAGAGATGCCCCTTTTTATGTTTATAAAAGACAAGTGTTAGCACTTAGTGTTACAAAACAATGGAGTGCACTTAAAAGACAAGTTTTCAAGTCACACGCAAGTTATAGACATAATTTTATACTTGAGCACATGCTGAATAAGAGCATAATTTTGGTCTTCCAAAGGTCCCCTTGTGAAATTGGGGCTATTCTAGTGCAATTTGACAACTACAAATGACTTTATATGTTGAAACCAAGAAATTACATATTTTTTGGGCTCCCTAACTCAATTAAATCTCATTGCTTGAACTCTATCTTGATCTTTTATCGTGGAGAAACTCTTGAAAATATTGAGTTTTCCATAATAACATTAGAACCAAGGTTTTGGGCACTCCAAGGTGGTCATACTCTTGGAGGATCTCACTTAGGCTTGAAAAAGGGCCATCCCAAATTTCAAAATCATCATACATATATCTCTTAAAGAAGATAAGGGAAGGGGTAGATGGGAGATTCATACTCTCTTCTAAAAATCAAAGGAAGAGGTATGCATGTTGGGGTATAAAGCCCAATGTGGTCGCCCAAGTAAGTGGGCGGGCCGCTAGGTATGTACACATATTCTTTTGTAAAACCTAATAAGAACTCACTATGCTCTACACATTACAGTAGAGAGAGTTCACCATATCGTCGTGCTCTTCTTCTCGCACTCTCTCTCTCTCTCTCTCGCATCGCACTTCCGCTCGTACTCCTTCAACTGGTATCAGAGCTCAGATCGAGGCTCGGGGCAGCATTTGTAGGTAGCCAGAGTCACCTTCTCATATTGGAGTGAGATTTGACAGGCGAAGACACGGCCCCAAAACTTGTGGGAGATCTCGAAAACCTCTGTGTTCTCAGAATTTCATTCTGAGGTCATCTCAGCCACCGTTCGGCTTCGACAAAGTTCTGCGCAGGCCATTTTTGACTACGTGGTCTCAGCGGGTGCAGATCCGACTCTGCAAATTTGGGGTTTCGGCCTACGACTGCAGGTGCTGAGGATATCGACACTCCTAGAGTGTTGATTTGTGGCTGTCTTCACATCGAAGGACGGCTCACAGTTCTTGGAGGCGTGTCACATACGACACGGGCGCATCTACACACAGACTGTAGGCGACATTCACTAGTTCATTAGGTAGCTTGTGTTTGCTGCTTGATATTCCAGATTTCATCCTGACATTGCAGGTACTTCCACATGGGATGTATTGTCAGAGATGATGTATGTCTGTTGAGGGTTTGCTGGCTGTGAGTCACGCAACAAACAACCGCCGCAGCGGTTACATCATATAGTGGGAAATTTGTGGATGTATGACTTTGTGGGAAGTCTATGTACTGTCAAATTTACTGCAGCCTTTGTTGAGGGTCGAGTGAGGTTTTATTGAGCTGGGGGATTCTCGAATGTTGAGATCCTTTCGGTGATACAGGTCTTGGAGCGATCCCTCGAGCACCCTTAGATAGGTAGCTAGGATGTATTGACTGTGAGTTAGACAGTTGGGATTGCATCTTTGCTTTACTGCCATTGAGGCATTGTCACAGTCTATTCTTATAGAACAGTGACAGGACAGTGAGAGACAGTAAAGGTGCAGGACAGGTTTACCCACAACTTACAGTGTTAGAGAGACAATGGTTTTTTGAGCTGTTTTTTGGTCTGTTTTTTGAGTACACCAGAGCCATTTTACAAAGGAGACTCTGCCAAAATTTATGCAGAATCTAAAGCTTTCTTGGTTCATTTGACAGGTTGATATTGGTTTAGAGGTCAGTTTACAGGGGAAACTCTGCCGAATTTTTCCCAGGAAAGTAAACTACTGTGAAGTGTAGCTATGGCTAGATCACAGGACACTGCTCTTTACAATATCAAGAAGCTGGATGGAACCAATTTCCCATTGTGGAAGAAGCAGATTTGGCACGTGTTGGTACAAAAGAAGCAGATAAAACCTATAAAGCTCAAGGGGATAAAACCAGAAGATATGGACGAAGATGAATGGAGCGAAATGGATGAATTGTCACTTTCTACCATTATGCTGACTTTGGCAGAAAGCGTTTACTTCAATGTAGCAGGCGAGATGTCGGCTTATCAAGCATGGTTAAAGCTGAGTGATCTTTATGAGAAGCAGAGTGCAGCTTCACAGGTATACTGGCTTCAGAAGCTTGTTGACTTGAAGATGAAAGAAGGGACACCTATGTCCAATCATCTGAATGAATTCAACACAATCTACAGTCAATTGTCAGCTCAAGGTGTCAAGTTTGATGAACCTGCTAGAGCTATGTTCCGGTTGATCACATTACCGGAAAGTTGGAACACTTTTCGCACAGCTTTGAGTAATTCTGCACCTCCAGATGGTTTGAACATAGCAGGTGTAGAAGGAAGTTTGCTTACTGAAGAAACCAATAGAAAGACAATGGACAAAGGCAAAGGAACAGCCTTAGTTGTCAGGGGAAGGACCAAAGAAAAGTACAAAGGTGGAAACATGGATTAGTATTGTTGCAAGTCCCGCAGTGCTAAAGGCAAGAGTGACATAGAATGCTACCATTGTGGCAAGAAGGGTCACATGAAAAGAGACTACAGAGAATGGAAAGCAGAAAAAGGCAAAGAGAAAGCTGAAGAACATGGTGATAAGAACAAGTCCTCAGTGAAGATTTAAGAAATAAATGTGACAAACACTGTTGCAGAGGATGGCAGTCTAGTGTAAGGAGATATCTACTTCTTGAAAAATACAATGGACTCAACTCTTCTTACAGCATCTGATGGAAATGCACTGAGTGACTGGATTATAGACTCAGGGGCATCACTTCATGTGTCTCCAAACAAGGAGTGGTTTACCTCATATGTGACCACTAAAGAACATGTTCGGCTAGGCAATGGGAAGACATGTGAGATCTTAGGTGTTGGAGATGTTCAATTGAAGTTTCAAAATGGCTCTTCTTTCACGGTGAAGAATGTGAGACATGTTCCCGCAATTACAAAGAGCTTGATCAACACAGGTTTACTTGATGATGCTGGCTACGTCACCACTTTTGGACATAACATATGGAAGATATCCAAGGGTTCTATGACAGTAGCACATGGAGTAAAGTCTGGAGGACTTTACATGATTTATGTATCAAATGTCTCTAAAAATGTAATCAATGTAACCGAGCAGCCGGACGTTTCTTTGTGGCATAGCCGATTAGGACATATGTACAAGAAGGGAATGGAAATCTTGTCTCGTTCTGGTTATTTGCCTGGCTTGTCATTTAATGATTTTGAATTCTGTGAACATTGTCTGTATGGTAAGCAAACACATCAGCCACATAAGCATAGAAGCAATAGAAGAGATACATAGTTGGCACTTGTTCATAGTGATTTTTGTGGACCTATGCCTAACCTATCTCTAGGGGGAGCTTCTTACTTTATGACATTTATAGATGATTACTCGAGGAAAGTATGGGTTTACTTTCTCAAGCACAAGGATGAAGCGTTTAGTGTTTTCAAAACGTTTGTGACACTTGTGGAGAATCAGAGTGGCAAGAAGCTTAAATTCTTACGCACTGACAATGGTGGAGAGTATGTTTCAAAGCCCTTTCAGGACTTTTGTGAGTCAAAAGGTATAAAACGTGAACTTAATGCTCCTTACAATCCTCCTCAAAATGGTCTTGCTGAGAGGATGAATAGGACCATACAAGAGAAGGTCAGAAGTATGTTGTCTAATGCACAACTACCAAATGGGTTTTGGGCTGAAGCTGTATCAACAGCTATTCATCTTATAAATAGATCTCCTAGCAAGGTTTTGCAGAAGGATTCAGTGGCAGAGATGGTATGGTCAGGCAAAATGCTCTCATACAAGCATCTCAGAGTCTTTGGCTGTGAGGCATATACTCATGTTCCAAAGGAATTTAGGAACAAACTTGAGCCAAAGAGTAGAAAGTGCATCTTTCTAGGCTATGGTAATTCTGGTGAGATGGGGTACAGACTTTGGGATCCCGAATCCAGAAAGGTTGTCCGCAGCAATGATGTTCATTTTAATGGATCCAAATATCATTCTAAACCAAAGAGGGTTGAGGAGATTAGAAGATTTTTCTTCCAAGAAGATGGACCTGCACGTGCAAGACAAAATGTCAAGGCTCAAGAGGAGCAAGGACAGGATAGATTGGAACCACAGGTTGTGGCTGAGCGAGCCACCTATTGTGCGTAGATATGGACGTATCACGCGACCTCCTGATAGGTTTGTTTCATCTATGAACTATGTCACATTGATTGATTGCAATGAGCCTTCATGTTACAAGGAAGCAGTGCAACTGAAGGACTCCGGGAATTGGCAATTGGCCATGCAGGCAGAGATGACAGCTCTGCATAAAAACCAGACATGTAAGCTAGTTAAATTACCACAGGGCAAAAAGGCTCTACCTTGTAAATGGGTTTACAGTGACGGGAGCAAAGCGAACCCCGAACCCCGACGGCCTCTAAAACACCGGGGACCGAATGGCGCGCCTCGAGGTTGTCATGGTAAAGCAAACAGGGGGCACCACCTAGCTTCAGCGGCTAGGACGTAAACAACAGACCACCATAACAAAGTTTTCATCCAAGAGAGATGGATGCTTGGGAGTAATGATGAAAAGGAAAGGGAATGAGATCAAGTGAGAGAGAGAGAGAGAGAGAGAGAGAGAGAGAGAGAGAGAGAGAGAGAGAGAGTATAGCGGCTTAGTACTTAGGCATCACAAAAGGATGGCGAATCCGCACACCCTTCACACATACACAAGCTCACTCCAAAACACAAGACTAGGTGGCGATTCCGCACACCTCACATGGGCAAAACATTGCAAGAAAACATACTCACAAAACCTCAAGCTTTATTTAGAGAATTAGGCGATGAAATGGGGAGCATAGGGTAGGGAAATGAGAAGGGAGAGAGTGGTAGAGCACATGGCGGATAGGTGGGAGTTGATGGCGAAGACTCGCACGAGGATTATGGCCATCATCCTTCATTTTAGTTGCCCTTCATCTTCCATAGCCAAGGGTGTAGAGGTCATGCTCAAGACAAACGTGGTGATTGCGGTGATGGTGATGGTGTGTGTGTGTGTGTGTGTGTGTGCACTAGGCACACACAGCGCATAGTGTGTTCTTTTGGTGATGTTGTGTGTTTTTGTGTGATGGTGACCCCTCTTTATATAGGGGAGGAGGGGGGGGGAGAAATTCTAGAATTTAGAGATGAAGAAATCATTATCTACATAGGCCATGTGACTGTGGGCCCCACTTGTCTGGCTGTGTGTATATGTGCCAGAACAGCAGTCTCATGAGAGAGAGACTAAGAGAGAGAGATGGGTTGATGAAAAAAAGTGAGAGGTGACATGGAGAATAAAGTAATTACAAGAGGGGAGAGAGAGGAGTGTGTTCAGAGGTGAATCTGTGTGAAGATGTGTGTGAACACAAGAAAAATCAGGTAACCACCGGGGGGGGATGGGTCTGTGGGCACCTTTTTTAGTGAAACTGAGTGTGTGTGAGTGTGGGGGAGGTTATTTAGCTACAAGACAAGAGACATGGCGCCCTTTAGAGAGAGGGGGGGGGTATTTGGGTCATGGGATATGATAGGAGAGAGAAAGGGGGGGTGGGGTATACTATTTTGGAAGATAGGGTAAGTTGCATGTGAGTTAAGGTGCATTATTGGTGAGTTAGAATGCATTATTGGTGAGAGGTGGGGTAGCTTGAGGGGAGAGAGAAAGGAGAAAGGACAAGGGGAAGAGAGAGGGGGTTGACCTTTTGAGTGGAGGAGAGGAAAAGGGACACATGGCGGGGCAACAATGAAGAAAAAGGAGGCAAGGTGGGGATGGGCTGCCCTGCATGCATGAGGTGGCCTATTTTACCTTTCTAATATATTTACATAATCATACTTTATTTTTTTCTTACTTTTTCCAATGTCTTTTATCACTCCCTCCCTAAGAGGGGGTTTTCATGGGGTGGGGATGAGAGAAGAGGGGTATGGGAGCTTGGCTTGTTAAAAGCCCCCATCATTAGCCCTCCCCTTTTGGCTAGAGGCATTCATGTCTCTAGCTCATCTGTTTGATCATTATCGTCGGAGGTGGCGGTTGATGGTGTGTCCTCATCTAGAATGTCAATAGGTGGAGCCTGGTCAAATCGAAGGAAATAAGGTTTAAGTCACCAACCATTTACCCTGGTTTTATGAAGTTTTCCATCAGCCTCCATAAGCTGGTAGCTTCCATTGGCCTACTTTTTCCTGACGATGAAAGGACCTTCCCATCGAAGTAGGAGTTTCTTATCCTTGCGCGTGTCGAAGCGATTGTCGTAGCGGAGCACCAACATTCTTTTCTTCAATTCTTTTTTCCGGAGATGCTCGTTAAAGCGAAGCTGTCTATGCTCTGCTTGTGCTGCATAATAATTTATTGCTTCTTCTCTGTCCAGCTGCAGTCTTTCCAAGTTGATGATGTGATCTCTCAAATGCATGTTGGGTTGTTGAAGTTGGCTTGCCATTACTCCGAGACTTTATAGTTGCACTTCAATGGGCAAGATTGCTTCCTTACCAAATACTAGATGATACGGTGTGAATCCCAAGGATGTACGAAATGAAGTTCTGTAGGCCCATAAAGCTGGTAGTAGATACTTATCCCAGTGTCCGGGATGATTGTTTACCTGCTTCGTAATAATTTTAGAAACCATTCCATTTACCTTTTCAACTAGGCCATTACATTGAGGGTAATATGGTGAAGAGTGCCTCCTTGTAATGCCCAGTTTCTGCATTAATTCTCCTACCAAGTCTGCTCTGAAACCAGGCCCTCTATCAGAGATGATCTCTAAAGGTGTGCCAAACCTACAGCATATGTGCTCGTAGATAAATTTAGCTACCTCTACCGCTGTGATTCTAGTGGTGGCTGTAGCCTCTGCCCATCTAGTCATGTAGTCGACCCCCATGATAATGTAGAATTTTCCTGAGTTGGCCCTAGGTAATGGCCCAATGGCATCGATACCCCATTTTTCAAATGGGCCATATGAGAGAATAGGTGTCTGTGGTTCAGGCATAAGTGACCTAGTGCCGGCCTTTTGACACAACTTATACGTTTTGCACCAATGGTGTACATCACGGTTGAGGCTAGGCCATATGAAGCCTGCCTGCAAGATTTTCCTACTTGTTATGTCTAGGGCAAAGTGACCACCACAATCCCCGTCGTGACAGCTAGCAATTACTCCCGTGATTTCGTGAGAGAGAGGGACCTTCCTGAGTATTTGGTCCTTACCCTTACAGTACAAACCATCATTGATGAGTCGATACCTTGTGGCCTTCCGCGTCAGCCATTGCTTCTGTCCCTTTGTTAAATCTGATGGGCATTCCCCTGTTTCCAAAAAATGCATGATGTCAGGCAAGGCATCACTTCCTTGAAATAGAGGGAGCTTTAGTTTTATTGCTCCAACCATCACTTCCTGTAGTCTTTCACTTGCTAGGGCATCTACTTCTTGGTTTTGAGCCTTTGGGATATGGTGTATTTGAACTTCTTTAAACTTTCCCAACAAGGTTTTTACACCACTTAAGTGAGTCCTTAAACTAGGATTCTTGCATGTCCATGCTCCATTTACTTGCCTTACCAGAAGTAGAGCATCCCCAAATACAATAAAGCGTTGTACACCTTGCGAGAAGCACCATTGTAGACCCTTGGTTA
This sequence comes from Adiantum capillus-veneris, assembly GCF_014529385.1. Classification (NCBI taxonomy): domain Eukaryota; kingdom Viridiplantae; phylum Streptophyta; class Polypodiopsida; order Polypodiales; family Pteridaceae; genus Adiantum; species Adiantum capillus-veneris. The sequence goes on along the minus strand of NC_140956.1, from coordinate 94,408,284 downwards.
GTGTTGCATACTCAGCTTCATTGTTAGAATGTGAATCTAACAATTGGCCCAACGAAAATACCTTTGTCCCTTTGTCATCAAAGACCACTATGCCTGCAGCTGCTTTGTCGGACGCTCGCTTGTAGGCTCCATCAAAGTAGAGAGAGTATGCTCCTTCTACAATCGGTGGTACTGGAGGTAATCGGACTTCTCCTTCTTTAGATTGCTTCTCCTTCCTTTCAAAGACTTGGTAGGTCATGAGTCCCCCCAAACTTTCCCTTGTCGTGCTTTCTACCTGTACCGTGTAGTCAAACTCTTGCAGACGAACTAGCCATTTAGTAATTCTAGCAGACACATCCATGTGTTGTACAACATAGGGAAATATTTCATCCATGGTTAGAATCACAAATTGCTTAGGCAGAAAATATGACCTAAACTTTGTAGTTGCAAATCTAAGAGCTAGGACTAAGTGTTCCACATGGGTGAAACCTTTCTCTCCTGCTGTCATCATTCGACTAGAGAAGTAGATTGGCCTCATGAAAGATGTCGTCGTATCCTTTTGGAGTAGCACAGCCCCCAATGAGTCATCACCAACACTTGAGGTGACATAGAATTTTTCATCCCACTTAGGTGGTGAGATAGTTGGCAGAGTGGCTAAGACCTCCTTTACCTTGTTGTAGTGATGTTCGCTTTCCTCGTCCCAAGTGAAAGTTGATCTTTGAGTGAGTTGTTGCAGTGGTAGAACAAGTTGTGATAGTATATGTATGAATCTACTTAAGTACCTCACCTTCTGTAGAAAAGAGACCAGTTGACGTGCGGTAGTTGGTGAAGGTAGGGCTATGAGTGCGGACACCTTACTTGGGTCGGCGTTGATACCTTTTGCTGAAATTTCATGGCCTAGTAGAATGACTTTACTCTCCCCAATGTGGCATTTATCCACATTTAATTGCCCACCTAGGCTCTGCAACCTGGCCAAACCTTCAGTTACCTTTTCTAAATGTGAAATACGCGAGCTATATATACAAAAATCATCAATGAACACTCTTATGGATGTTCCAAAGAACGGTTGAAAAACATATGTGGCATATCTTTGGAATGTGGCAGGTGCATTTGTGAGACCAAATGGCATAACCCTGTATGCAAAACAACCCCATGGCGTGATAAAAGTGGTTTTTAGCTGATCTTCCAAGGCTATGCGTATTTGAAAGTATCCAGAATAACCATTACAGACGGTATAGCATTCAAAACCCGCTACTTCATTCAGAATTTCATCCAAGAAAGGGAGAGGAAAGTGGTCTCTCTTTGTAGCTGCATTTAGTGGTTTGTAGTCAACACAGACCCTCCACTTACCATTCTTTTTAGGCGTCACCACTACGGGTGACACCCATTCTGAGTTTTCTATAGGATAGATGAATCCCGCCTCCAGCAGTTTCCTTACCTCGCCCAAGAGTGCCTTTTCTTGTATGACCCCCAATCGTCGTAGCTTTTGCACAACTGGTTTTACCCCTTCCTTCAGCTTAATATGATGTTCCACCACTGTAATGCCTGTGATTCTTTCATAGTTGTCAATGAACAGGTTAGGAAATCCCATCAACATTTGCAAAAAACTATCTTTCTCCTCAAGTGTTAATTCTGTAGACAACATACCCTTCAACCTACTTCCTCCTAGGCCAGGTGATTTTCTCTCCTCTTCATTGGGCTTCCCTTTTGGTGATGGATCACCAGTTGTGCTTACCCTTTGTGGATCCTTCATAATGATACCCATCACATCAATGGAACTGTCACTTTCGTCGGTGGATGTGGTCTCCTCCTAAAAACTGGAAGATTCGCTAGTGGTTTCATCTGCTGATGTTTCCAGATTCATTTGCTTCTGCTTGCCAATCCTCATGTCGTAGTAGATTGTCTCCCCTTTCTTACCGGTCATGCGTAGAAGGCCAGTACCCCAGTCCTGTTTTGCCTTCATGGCCATCAACCATGGCCTTCCCAAAATTAGTGGATAGCCCTCCCCCTTAGTAGGCATTACAAAAACATCTACCTCTACCTCAGTGTTGAAAGCTTTGATTTTCACGGCACTTACCACACCCACACACTTTACTTTTGCGTTGTTTGCCATCTTTGCCTTGCATGGAGAAGGCCTGTCAACCTCGAGCCCTAATCGAAGCATCATAGCTTAGCTCATTACACAGATTTGTGCACCTCCATCAATGTAGGTGTTTCCAACCCTCTTTCCTTTTATGTTTACGTCAACAATTGGAAGGATGTCATCCATGTTGCATCCCGAAATTGCTCCGGCTACCTTTGTTTTGGAGCGTCTTGTACTTACCATTTTAGACCATTGTCGCCTTACTTTTGGTGCAAGATGTAGCAGCTGTGGCCATGTAATCTTCGGTCCTTGCTCTGCCACATCCAATGTTAGATCATAGGGCTTAGAACTTTCCCCTAGCTGGAAGTCGGTGATGCCCAATTTCCGTCGTGGCCTGGATGGCCTCTTGCTAGTTTCTCCTCTCATGCTTCTCTCATCATCTGATTGTGTAGCTTTCTCCCTCCTAGCTCTTTTTACAGTCATGGCTTCAAGTGGTTCTAAAAAGGTTACCTTCTCCTTACCCTTGTCCCTCTCCTTTGCTCTGGGTGGATCCACTACTATGGCTTTTCCTTTCTCTTCTAGCCTTATGATGTTTACAGGGCGATCAGGTGGTGGGGCTGGTGGAAGAGGTGGGATGGATGCTTGTAGTGGTGTCTGGGGTGGACGTAGAATTTGTGTTGGTGGGGGTGGTGCTCGGGGTGGGGGTGTTCTTTCTCTAGGGGGTGACAATTGGTTCCTCCTACCTCCTCTATTATAGTTTTGTCGTGGTTTGGGACAGTAGTACATACCGTGAACGTCTTCTCCGCAGTTGTAGAAATGATACTCCCTGTTTTGTCGTCGTGCTCTTCCAGGGTCTTGATCTCTTTCTTGACTCCTCCCTTGTTGTATTAAGTGGACAGACAAATTCTGCAGTTGGTCAGTAATATGGGCCAACATATCTTGTTGGTCATCTCTTACCCCAAGAGCCGGTGGTGGTGGTGGAATGGTGGTTGTCGTAGTTGCTGGTTGACGCGATGTTCCTGATTTTGTTGACTCGGTTTCTTTGGCTTTCATTCGCAGCTTCTTGTCTTTAAGGTGAGCAATCTCAACGGCTAACTCCTACGTAGCCGGGAATCTACCTTTCACCTTGTCCTTGAGAAGCGGCCATAAGCCATGCGTGAACCAATCTTTTTTTAGGAAATCGGGTGCAGCTTCCCCCCTAGCCAGTGACTCAACCCACCGTTCCCACAAATCCACAAATTTGGACTCATAGGTGGCATATTCTAAAAGACCCTCCTGCTTCAAGTCTCTCAACTTGTCCCACAACTTTTCTGAAGTGGTACCTCCCCCAAAGTGCCTCTTAAAAGCGGTTTTTAAGGGTTCCTAGTCATCCTTGGTTACTTGTGGAAGTGCATTGTACCATGATCTAGCTTCTAGCTTCATGAGATGCTTCAAGATTCTAACCCGGGATTCATCCGTATCTTTGTTGCTCACTACACATGCTACTTCAAAGTCATCTAGGAAGTCTGTTACCAAATCCTCCCCCTTCTTTCCTTTAAATGTTGGAAATGCTACACTTACCATGATTACTGAGAGAGAGCTAGAAAGACACACTGCTTAACTTGCAAAAGTTTTTTTCTTCTTTACAAGGAGGCGTGTATACCCTCTTATACTAGGACATAGATTAAAACTTCAAACGGTACATTGCCTTGTACCAAAGGTAAGACAAATGGTTGATCTGATGCCAGAACCTCCAAAAAGCACTCCCCACCCGGCATGGTGTCAATGACGTGCTGGTAGTGAGCCTTCAAATCCAGTATTACCTTGATTGAGCGTACACGTGTTGGTATGTGTGATTTGTCTTGAGGTAGGTTGTACTGATTCATGTGAAGCTTAGACGTGCTTAGTCACTGTCCAAGCTTGTGGGAGAGGGTGGTGTTCTTTCCTGAAACAAACTCAGTAGATCCCTAGTTTCTGTAGTGAGAGTGTCAGCCAATGCTTCCGTTATCTGTGCTGCAGCATCAGGTGCGACTTGAAAACTTACTGTGATAATTACCTCGGTGACTTGAGTTACCCAATTCTCAAAGTAGAATAGTGTTGATTCTCTATTGTGTAGAGCTCCTTCCATTTTGTTGTTGTGGGTTGGTTGTAGGTTGCGGACATGGTTTCAACCTTCTCCTTCTCCTTCTTGGCACTTGGCCTATCTATATCCACTGGGTTTGGCGTGTTGGTTGACTCTCCCACTGCAAATCGATTACCGTTACGCCTGGCACTCGAGCTTCGATGGAGATGCGGAGTTCATCTAGTTGTGCTTGGAGCTCTTCTTCTTCTGTCGTCCAATTAGCAAATCCTGCAAGCCATTCATCCATTCACAATAGTTTAAGGGTTTCAGTCTTGTAAACTGAAGGGTTTCATGAAAAGATCCTCAGTGGGGGCACCAAATGACGGGAGCAAAGCGAACCCCGAACCCCGACGGCCTCTAAAACACCGGGGACCGAATGGCGCGCCTCGAGGTTGTCATGGTAAAGCAAACAGGGGGCACCACCTAGCTTCAGCGGCTAGGACGCAAACAACACACCACCATAACAAAGTTTTCATCCAAGAGAGATGGATGCTTGGGAGTAATGATGAAAAGGAAAGAGAATGAGATCAAGTGAGAGAGAGAGAGAGAGAGAGAGAGAGAGAGAGAGAGAGAGAGAGAGAGAGAGAGAGAGAGAGTGAGAGTATAGCGGCTTAGTACTTAGGCATCACAAAAGGATGGCGAATCCGCACACCCTTCACACATACACAAGCTCACTCCAAAACACAAGACTAGGTGGCGATTCCGCACACCTCACATGGGCAAAACATTGCAAGAAAACATACTCACAAAACCTCAAGCTTTATTTAGAGAATTAGGCGATGAAATGGGGAGCATAGGGTAGGGAAATGAGAAGGGAGAGAGTGGTAGAGCACATGGCGGATAGGTGGGAGTTGATGGCGAAGACTCGCACGAGGATTATGGCCATCATCCTTCATTTTAGTTGCCCTTCATCTTCCATAGCCAAGGGTGTAGAGGTCATGCTCAAGACAAACATGGTGATTGCGGTGATGGTGATGGTGTGTGTGTGTGTGTGCACTAGGCACACACAGTGCATAGTGTGTTCTTTTGGTGATGTTGTGTGTTTTTGTGTGATGGTGACCCCTGTTTATATAGGGGAGGAGGGGAGGGAGAAATTCTAGAATTTAGAGATGAAGAAATCATTATCTACATAGGCCATGTGACATTGTGTTCAGAGGTGAATCTGTGTGCAGATGTGTGTGAACACAAGAAAAATCAGGTAACCACCGGGGGGGGATGGGTCTGTGGGCACCTTTTTTAGTGAAACTGAGTGTGTGTGAGTGTGGGGGAGGTTATTTAGCTACAAGACAAGAGACATGGCGCCCTTTAGAGAGAGGGGGGGGTATTTGGGTCATGGGATATGATAGGAGAGAGAAAGGGGGGGTGGGGTATACTATTTTGGAAGATAGGGTAAGTTGCATGTGAGTTAGGGTGCATTATTGGTGAGTTAGAATGCATTATTGGTGAGAGGTGGGGTAGCTTGAGGGGAGAGAGAAAGGAGAAAGGACAAGGGGAAGAGAGAGGGGGTTGACCTTTTGAGTGGAGGAGAGGAAAAGGGACACACGGCGGGGCAACAGTGAAGAAAAAGGAGGCAAGGTGGGGATGGGCTGCCCCGCAGGCATGAGGTGGCCTATTTTACCTTTCTCATATATTTACATAATCATACTTTATTTTTTTCTTAGTTTTTCGAATGTCTTTTATCACTCCCTCCCTAAGAGGGGGTTTTCATGGGGTGGGGACGAGAGAAGAGGGGTATGGGAGCTTGGCTTGTGAAAAGCCCCCATCAACAGGTATAAGATCACCGCTCATGATAGTCAGCCAAAGTACAAAGCAAGGCTTGTTGCCAAGGGCTTTAAGCAAGAACAAGTCATTGACTTTGATGAAGTCTTCTCTCCGGTGTTCAAGATGACTACATTGAGATGCTTTCTTGCATTGGTTGCCATATTAGATTTGGTGTTGCACCAAATGGATGTCAAGACAGCGTTCTTGCATGGTGATTTAGATGTGGAAATTTACATGCAGCAGCCAAAAGGTTTTGTTGAGAAAGGCAAGGAAAATTTGGTATGCCAGTTGTTAAAGAGTCTTTATGGCTTAAAACAATCACCGAGGGCATGGTACCATAAGTTCCACAAGTTTATGCTTTCTCAAGGCTACAAACGTAGTGAGTTCGATCACTGTCTATATACAAAGAAGGCTAAGGATGGCACTTGGCTGATCCTTGTTTTGTATGTGGATGACATGTTGATTGCTGGCAAGCACTTGGAAGAAATTTCAGCTTTGAAATCAAAGATGGCAAAATCGTTTGACATGAAAGACATGGGTGAGGCAAATCATATACTTGGTATGCGCATTGAGAGAGACAGATCAAAGAAGTTGATTTGGTTATCTCAAACAGAGTATATTGACAAGGTTTTGCAACGTTTCAATATGGATAAGGGAAAGGCATTGAGTGTTCCATTGCCACCATATGTGAAACTTAGCAAACAAGATTGTCCGGTGTCTGAGGAAGAACAGGCTGAAATGGATAAGATTCCATATGCGTCTGCAGTGGGTAGTTTGATGTATGCAATGATTGCTACTCACCCAGACATTGCATTTGCAGTGGGAGTAGTAAGTCGATACATGTCAAACCCAGGCAAGAAACATTGGGAGGCAGTGAAAGGAATATTGAGATACTTGAAAGCTACAAAGAGTATGCGCATATGCTATGGGAGTCAGGAGCTAAGTGTAAAGGGTTTTACAGACTCAGATTATGCAGGTGACTTAGACAACCGAAGGTATACGTCAGGGTATGTCTTTACATTGGCTGGTGGAGCAGTATCATGGTGTTCTAGATTACAAGATTGTGTTACTCAGTCTACTATAGAGGCTGAATATGTTGCAGCATCAGAGGCATGCAAAGAATCAATTTGGCTTAATCGACTAGTAATAGATTTGGGAATCAAAGAAGAGATGCCTGTGTTATATTGTGATAGTCAAAGTGCTATACAATTGGCTCGCAATCCAGTTTATCACTCAAAGACAAAGCATGTGGATGTGAAGTATCATTTCATCAGGGAAATGCTCGAGGATAAGCAACTTCAGCTTGTCAAAGTTCACACCACAGAAAATCCTGCTGATCTACTTACAAAAGGACTTCCCTCAGAGAGCTTTGCGCATTTTCGCAAGCAGTTAGGTGTAGGGTAGTACATCACTTCTCTACATCTCTTGTATATTAGCTTGTATAGTAGCTTCTCTTACACTTAAAGTACCACATTGGACTTTAAGTGGGAGGTTGTTGGGGTATAAAGCCCAATGTGGTTGCCTAGGTAAGTGGGCGGCCGCCAGGTATGTACACATATTCTTTTGTAAAACCTAATAAGAACTCACTATGCTCTACACACTACAGTAGAGAGAGTTCACCATATCGTCGTGCTCTTCTTCTCGCAATCTCTCTCTCGCGTCGCACTTCTGCTCGTACTCCTTCAATGCATACGCTACCACAAAATTGGACCCCATTTCCGTACCCTAAACTCTTGAGGGCCAGAAGACCGTCGCGGATGGGGATGCTTGGGTAAAGGGATTCAACATCAAAGGTGAAGAGGATAATGTTGGGAGGAAAGGAGGTGGTAGCTAAGTAAAAAACAAGTGAGTGGGAGTCTTTAAGGTGTTGTCTTTTGGATAAAAGGATAGGATAGAGCTGCACATGGAGCCACTTAGAAGCATTTTCAAACAGGTACCCTTTGTAAGAGCAAATCGGGCATCCAACAAGGATAGGTTTATGGATCTTTGGTAGGAGAAAGAAAGGACAAGGCTTAGGGTTATCGAGAGAGACACAGAGGATAAAAGTTCTTTCATTGTTGGGAAGAGAAGGGTAGCTTGAGACAATAGAGGAGAGGAGGGAGTGTATAAAGAGCAAAGGTGGTGAGAAAACTTTAGAGTAAGTGAGAGGGTCCAAAAGGTGATGAAGGGCTTCATTATTATACCAAGACTTAGAGAGAATAACCAATCCTAAATTGTTTCCGGCTGGTTTGATAATTATGCTATGATCAGTTCTTAAGGACGAGATGGACTCTATCAAGAGGGACTTGGTATGGAAAGGGGGAAGGGAGGAGAGAAGAGGTTTCAAAAGAGTAGAGATATGTTTAAAGGATAGGCTAAGGGTCGAGGAGGGAGAGAGAGGGTTCCAAGAGGAATTAGGGATAGATAAAAATGAGGGAGAAGGAGAGGGTTCATCTTAAAAAATATTTTAAGTTGTAGACTCTTTTTTAAGTTAGAGTAAGCATTAAGAATAGAAGAAGGTGAGGGTGAAGGAGAGGGAGGAATATAATTAGGTCCAAGGCCCAAAAGCTTTTTTTCGATGCAGGAGAGGGAACGATTGGGGAGATTATGGAAAGAAAGGTTTGTTACTTTGTGCTCAAGAGAGAACGTGGAAATTTTTCTCAAGGTAAAAACTTTAAAGAGATGGGGGTTTGTGAGGGGGTGCCAAAATTTACAACGCTTTCTACCCATGCAGAAGGGGTGAGAGAGAAACGGAAAAGTACAAGGAGGAGGGGTTCAAATATGAGGAAAAAGAGGGTCTTGAGATAAGAGCAAATGGACCCAAGTGGTAGGGTGCTCCATCCTTATATCACTCTCCTCCATTGCAATTTTTTTGAAGTTCTAGGTAGACTATATTTAGGGTGACGAGGTTTGGATTGTGGTAGAGGGATGTTTGAAGGTGCACAAGAGTTAAGAGGATAATTAGGTGTTTTGAGAAAAGAGGGTAAGGGGGAGAGGTTGGAAGAGGAGTGGAAGGAATTCTTTGGAGTGGTTAGAATGGGTGGATTAAAAGAGGGGGAGGGGGAGTAGGGGTGGACCACCGAGGGAAGCTTCTTGAGAAGTTGTCGTGTGTTATTAGCATGCGAGCCGATTGGCGGAGGAGAGGGTTTGTAGGGACCCATGTGGTGGGGATTCTTGTAGTTAGAGGGGTTCTTTGAGAGAGGTGATAAAAGAATATTTTCATTTGGGTGGTGACTTTATGATGCACTAATACAACCAATGTTTCCTCCTTAGGTAGAGACTCCACCTCTTCCAAGAGGGAGATTTGGGTTCTCTTCCTAGCATTGTGTGACACTATGCTTAGGGACAAGGCCAAATGAGTTTGGAAAATCTCATTTGTAGATGAGCATCAAACTCATTGAGAAAATATTGCTTCCATACAAGAAGTTGATTAGCCCAAACTGATGGTAGAACTCTTGGGAAAGAGATGGGTGCAAGTTTCTTGGTGAGTTTCGAGAGCCTTTCTTCTACGAGGTCATTATAATCATCAAAATATTTTGGAGATTCTTGATGAGAAAACTTTGGGCTTGGATGTAAGACTTGGTGCAATCCAATTGGAATTGAATATTAAGGGCTTCTAGTTTGTCACTTAAGAGTGCTTATGCTTGAGTGTCGTCTAGGGTGAGGCGAGGAGGCTTCATGCAAAGTCTATGAGGATCTCTTTGGTTTGACACAAGGTTTTGTCGGTGAGTAAGGTGCGATTTGGATTTGTTGAGCTTAAGATTGAGATATTTAAACTCTTCCAAGGAGAGGGATACAATTTTATTGAACTCCATGGGTTTATCAATAGCAGTTAGAATGTGAAGAGAAGAGGGGGAGAGAGCTCCAGGTGAATGAAGATTTTCTACAATGCCAATGTATTACAGCTTGGGAGGAATTCGGTGGGTCATGCTTCATACAGTATATCACCCATATTTCCACCAACTACAAAATCATGTTCTTTGATGACAGAGAAAACCATACTCACCCTTACATGCTTGAGCCTATCCCCTTTGTCAGCGATACGCACTATTGTAGCCATTGGGCTTAGCTCCCACTCCCTTCGATTCAAGACAGGGTGTGGGGACAGTGGAGAAGAGTTGAATTTATTGTGCACATTATGCTCAATGCAAGTTTGAGATTCTAAGTACCATATGCTACTAGAGTACTCAGCTTTTGGTCACATCCAAACTTTCTTCCCTCACATTTTTAGCCATGACTTACACCTACACACTTTCCTCTCCTAGCCACAGGGTGAGCTCTTCATTGCAACTCTCATCACCAAAATTTGGAGCATCAAGAATCATTTATCAGCCACACACATACTACATCACATGAAACTTTGGTCCCATAGGTCATATTTGACCTCTAAGGACGATAATAAAATCTCTCTCTCTCTCTCTCTCTCTCTCTCTCTCTCTCTCTCTCACACACACACACACACACACACACACACACACACACACACACACACAAGTCCTATCTCTATTAAGCTATGTGATCTTTCTTCTCCACCATTTCCTTGTATGTGTATATAAGAACATGTGGTAGAGGATTCTTCAAGAGTCAAGCCACATCAAACGGTTTCCACCAAATCAGAGACCAATCATTGTCATCCCTGCATCTTATGCTACCTATTTAAACATGGTATTACCCCGGGGGATTCACCATGGAAAACTTACTGCACCACGTATGTGCAGGGAAGGGGGGTTTTTTTACAAGTTACATATGCATATAAGTTAGGGGAGAGACCCCCAATAATTTATCTCCCAAGCTAAAAAATAAGGGAGGGGGTATCATATTTATTGGGGGGGGGGGAGGGAGACTTGACCTGGGTTGAATGCTTGTAATGATTGGTCATCGATGTGCACTAGAACTCGGATGAATTTAGGAAAAGTTTTTTATCAGGTCACACATCTAGTTTTGCATTAAGCCGGTCATAGATAAGGGCTGATTTGGAGCAGGTCAAGGGTTGATTTACACTAGCTTTGGATGGGTCAGAATTGGAGAGTAGCCAGGGTGCAGGCTCATTGGACACATAGTTTGAAAGTCAAACTAAGACACATTGAGGGTACATCTAGTTATCAATAGAAGTGGTTCCTTAGTACATTACGAGTCACTATGCTAAAACTCTTTGACTAGTTTTACCCCATTAGATCATGTGAGACCTAAATTTTATATGTAATATAGGGGTATGATATTTTTCTTCATTGATTGTCATATAAGCGTATAAAGGGGGGTCATATTCCGTAATATGGGTCGTATATAGGGGTTTCATCAAAGTTGTCTGCTTGCAAGTGGCATCCCATTTTGTATATAGAGTGAATCCCCCGGGGGTATTAGAGCCTTGTTGTCATGGCCACCTTGGCTACACGGAATAGGCCAATCTAGTATGGTCTTATAAGAGACTTGATTGAGAAAGAAAAAGATTACTAATTTTTTCCTTGTGAACTAAAAGAGTTGACGACCATGTCCATGCATTTCGCCTAAGGTGGGATGCTTCTTTCCGAACCTATGAAGTCTCTATAAAATTGCCTCATGTGAAAGTGGTGTCAAACTATCAATAAAAGATAAATCTTTCTTTGTATCCTTAAAATTGGAAAAAGTATCAAAGTGTACACTTTGTCTACCATCCTTGAATTCTTTCTTGCCTTACCTGGCTCCAAATCCTCGTACTTAGTTGGTTTTTAGCATGTCCCTCTACTTTTTTCCAAAGGTAGAGGGTATGTCATCTGAGCCATCCTTTTCTTTCAAATTTTCATAGCGCATTCTTGTCCACCAAGGCTCGGGTTCTTCAATGATTTCTTTTCCATAGCCACCTCTCTTTTCATCACTAGATCTAGAACTTGTCCTCATCCTCAAATTAAACACATCAATAGTATTTCCTTCTTGACTGCTCTTTTGCAAAGTTAGAAGAAGTAGCTTTTTGGACCAAAGTGGTCCAAAAACCTAACATGTTGTTGTATACTCCAAACTCTTCATAAGCTTGCTCACTTGGCGCTCTACTTCCCTTTGAATGTCCTTTGTTGAGACAAGAATGTGATAGTTCTTGACATCTTTGGCTTTGCTTTAGCCTTCATTCCCACCACTCGTAAACTCCCGTCAATAATTGGTTCTATATGTGTTTGGCATAAAGAGGATCCTTTGTAAAACTAAGAAATGTATTTGTATAATCTTGGATTTTTAACTGCTACTTGAAATCTATAGCAACAACCAAGTCAAAACCAGGGTTCTCAGTAAGAGCTCCCTAATCCACATGTGTTCTATGTTGAGTCTCTAAATCATTACCTTCATTTTCCTATTCTTCATCATCATGATGCTCATCTTGATCCTGTGCTCATTTACTTGATCATCTTTGTCTTCTTTGTCAATTGCCTCTCCCTTGCCATTAGATTCTTGTCCAAAATTGTGCTCTTATGATTCAATCTCACTATTGTGTTCCCTGTCAAATTCTCTGTTAAATTCAATGGCATGTATTGAAAAAAATTTGTTGAATCCTGCATAGAAGAATAATTTTATTAAGCTTTGATACCACTATAAGTGGCAAGCCACTAGCAAGATGATGAATCAACACCAAACACACATTGGAGCTTAAAAACCATTAATATTTGAACCTTAAAACAGCTCAAGTGGAGACAAGGTAGAGCGTATTTCTCCATCCAAAATTCACTAGCCTCTAAGTCAGGCACCCCTTTTGATGTTTCTTTTCATATAAATAAGTTTTTGAATACAACTACCAAGGAGTCAGTCTCTACAACCATGTAACCATCGTCCATGCACTAATTTTCCAAGCAAGACCCACAAGGGACTCTTTTATAGGCACTGAGGCCAAAAGAAAAACCCAAAAAAATGGCACCCCAAAAGGCAAGTTCTGCTAAAAGCATGGTGTTCCAAAAGGTTTGCAAGTCAACTACTGCCAAAAGGCATCCCCAACTGCCATGTCAACCTCCTAGAAATTGTACTAATGCAATTTGTGATGACAAGATTTACGAGGCTTCCCCGTCATCACTATATAGTCATGACACATCGTCACTTTGGAAATTCTCTCTCTCTCTCTCTCTCATCAAGTCATTAGTTGCCATGTCATCACCTCGAGGTCATCACTTTGCAACAATCAAAACCATCATATCCTTCTTAGAGCCATGGATTTTCCTCAATGATTTTAAACATTAGGCCACCAAGCCAACTAGAGTCTCTCATGATGAGATCAACAAGTGGGAGGATCACAATCTCTTGATTTGTAGCTTTCTTATAATCTTTCCTCAATGATTTTAAACATTAGTCCACCAAGCCAACTAGAGTCTCTCATGATGATATCAACAAGTGGGAGGATTGTAACCTCTCATTTTACCCTTTCTTACGTTCTATCTAATAAAGTCATGGAGGTGGTTTGCAAAAAGGAGCATGCACATCACCTCTGGCGAAGGATACTTGAAAAGTAAAATGAGAAGTAAATTTCTCGTATACTTCAACTAGAACAAGACCTTTATAAAATCAATACATCTCTATTTGGGATATTCGGGATCTCATTGTAGGTCAATGGGCGTGTTGGGTATCACCTCAGCACTAAAAGAAACGGGGTATTAAAAGAAGCCCAGGTGCTAGGATTAATGTATGGGGATTTGGGTGTAGATTCTAGAGAGATATTGGCTATCCACGTAAGAAAACAAGTAAACATGGGCACGGGGCCTATGTGGAGTTGTCGAGTGGCCACGCTGGCAAGACAAATCTTATGTGGTAGGAATCTCCATGCAGGCAAAGCTATATGTTGCATGAGGATTGTCGGGAGTGGGTTGCATGTATAGGAGGTTGGGAGCTTGGAGGGTTGCGTGCACAGGAGGGCCACCATCGTTGTTTGAGGTGAGAGCCTCTATCTGCTTGCATCGTTTCATAGGGTAGGGGAGCTTGATGGAGGGTGGTGAATCTTGCAAGACCCGGGAAAGTGGGACTTCTTCTACAAATAGCACATAGGATAGATAGACATGTGGTCTATCTTGGGGGTGCATGGATCGCGGAGGAGTAGTGGGGAGGATTTGTGTCAACAGGGAGGGATTTAGGGTGATAGACACGGGGAGGAAGTGTCTACACCTTTGATTTTCCAAATAGCACCTCACTCAGGCCCATTGGGGCTTGAACATGGCCACTCCATTTACCAAATCTACTAGCACTAACATAGAACAAAATTTAGCCAAGACCATGAACCCACAAGCCAACCAAAATACAAAGGATCACTCAAAGGTGGGTGCCCAACCAGCTACTACAAGCTCAATACTACCATGAAGGTCGCAAAAAGATATGGAGTCCTAAGAGATAAATTAGCCAATTCCATATACACCACTTGCCCACCAAACCCCAATGAACAAGGAAACCACACCTTCTGATTTGGAAAATTCGCTTAATATTGATGGGCATCAAAAATCAAAGAATTCAAGGCCGACATGCCCCATGCATAGTGGTCCACGGTTACCTTCATTTGCCTACCCTTGTTCATCTAGATCCATCCTCAAGGCCATGCAGTGGTACTTGGCTACATCCATTTTCCTGCTTGTGTTCATCTAGAGCCATTGAGGAGGCCACATAGTGGTCCGTGTCTACTCAAACACAAATCCATGTCTGCTTGTCCATGAATACCCATGCTCCCCTACAAACCTATGTCTACTTAGCATCAACGATTTGTTTATCCAAAGCTATTTAGGGTGTGTTCGTGCTCGCCTACATGTCCACGTCTACTTGAATGCTTATGTCCTTCACGAGGTCTTTGTTTATCCAAAGTCGTTGAGGGCCGCATTTTGAAATCAACCCATCTCTCTCTATGGAAAACCCCCCCTTCGTTTTTTTTTAAAAAAATTCTCAAGCACAGGGCGTGTGAATGACCACTTGAGAATCAAGATAAACAGAATCTTCAGTAAAAGCTTTCACCAAAGCAGAAATCTTGCATGGTAAGGAGCCTTTGTCCCCAGTCGAGCCATTGGCATGAAATCTTGCATGGAGCCATTGGTAATCATTTTTCTCCCTCCTTTATTTTCTCCTCAAAGGGCTCCACTTTCAAAATATGTATGTATGTATATTTGTGTTATTTCATTGTAATACTCATACATAATGCAGATACACAATTACACTTAATTATGATATGCACACATAGTATATATACATACATAAATATCACAAATAACTAACACATTGTAATACTAGTAAACTTGAATGGAAGACTTACTTGCGTGATTTGTTAAAGTCGATCTTGTAGCGAGTTCTGGATGTATGCTGAGCTGATTTTCCTCTAATCTCAACAAAAGTAGTGTTGTTTAGTAAGACACCTAATGGACATAAATGGTTGAAACTAGGACATGTAGACCAAAAATACGTGTATTTCTTTGGATGAATATATACACTTTTTGGTGACCCTTACCACAAGTGGTGGACCTTGAGACCAGTGGACTATAAGGACCTCCAAACAATACCTTGTACACTCAATCCTTCCTGGTATCTAGGTTGGACAAGTGGTGGACCTTGTTCAAATTCTCTAACCACTCTCTCTAACATGGTGAAACAATTTAGGTGTGATAAATTCATATCTATACAAACTAATATCAGTTTAGGCTTGTTAATTTGAATTTGTAATTTGAATTTATGTACAATATAATGATTTGAGGTTTGCATATTTGAATTTAGATGGAATAATGATATCTTTTTGTGGTAAACTTGAATTTAAAATCAATTTCGCGTGGAATATTTTAAATTTAAGTGGTAAAATTTAAATTTTATAAAAAAGTTTGAATTTTGATATTTGGGCGGGATATTTTAAAATTTAGGGGGGATATTTAAAATTTGGGAGGGATATTTTAAATTTAGGCAATAAGATTTTGAATTTTAAAATTTAGACGGAAAGGTTTTTAATTTATAGGGAGATCTCCCTTACATAAGAGAGTATAGGTTGGACAAGTGGTGGACCTTAAAGCCAGAGCATCCATGCTACTAGACATGACAGGTAGGGAATCTAGTTGAATATTGTATGTATAGTATATATGTAATAGATCTAGCTTGGACACGTGGTGGACCTTGGAACAAAACACAATGTAAAACATATCATGCACATTCCAAGTGGTGAGAAAAAATATCATTTAAGATATAGCCTGATAGGTTGGAAAAGTGGTGGACCTTAAGACCCAAACCTTATTAATATAACGACATAGAGTGGAAAAGTGGTGAATCTTGAGACCAAACCACTCATGCTACTAAGGATAATAGCTTGGACAAGTCGTGGACCTTAAATGTAAACCCCCCATGTACAAAATATCATGGGTTTAAGGTATTTCAATGGAGCCTAGCATCTTGGAGACATGGTGCAGCTTGCTTCTCTTCATGTTTCAATGGAGCCTATCTTGGACAAATGGTGGAGCATCCTTCTCTCCATGTTTCAATGGAGCCTAACTTGGACAAGTGGTGGACCTTTGCTTCTCTCTATGTTTCAATAGAGTTAGATTGAACAAGTGGTGGACCTTGGAACCAAACCCCCATGTAAAACCTATATAGGTCACTCTAAGTGGTGAGAAAGAATAACCTTTAAGATATAGCGTTATAGGTTGGACAAGTGGTGGACCTCAACACCCAGATATTCTTAATATAATGACATAGAGTGGAAAACTGGTGAATCTCGAGACCAAAACCACTCATGCTACTAGCGATAATAGCTTGGACAAGTGGTGGACCTTGAAAGTAAACCCCTCATCTACAAAATATCGTGGGTTTAAGGTATCTCGAAGGAGCCTAGCATCTTGGAGACATGGTGCAGTTTGCTTCTCTTCATGTTTCAATAGAGCCTATCTTGGACAAATGGTGGAGAATCCTTCTCTCCATGTTTCAATGGCGCCTAGCTTGGACAAGTGGTGGACCTTTGTTTCTCTCTATGTTTCAATAGAGTTATCTTGGACAAGTGGTGGACCTTGGGACCAAACCCCCATGTAAAACCTATCATGGTCACTCCAAGTGGTAAGAAAGAATAACCTTTAAGATGTAGCCTTATAGGTTGGACAAGTGGTGGACCTTAACACCCAGATATTCTTAATATAATGACATAGAGTGAAAAGTGGTGAATCTTGAGACCAAACCACTCATGCTACTACCGATAATATCTTGGACAAGTGGTGGACCTTGAATGTAAACCCCCCATGTCTGAAATATCGTGGGTTTAAGGTATTTCGATAGAGCCAAGCATCTTGGAGACATAATGCAGCTTGCTTCTCGTCATGTTTCAATGGAGCCTATCTTGGACAAATGGTGGAGCATCCTTCTCTCCATGTTTCAATGGACCCTAGCTTGGACAAGTGGTGGACCTTGGAACAAAACCCCCATGTAAAACCTATCATGGTCACTCCAAGTGGTGAGAAAGAATAACCTTTATGATATAGCCTTATAGGTTGGACAAGTGGTGGACCTTAACACCCAGATATTCTTAATATAATGACATAGAGTGGAAAAGTGGTGAATCTTGAGAGCAAACCACTCATGCTACTACCGATAATATCTTGGACAAGTGGTGGACCTTGAATGTAAACCCCCCATGTCTGAAATATCGTGGGTTTAAGGTATTTCAATGGAGCCTAGCATCCTGGAGACATGGTGCAGCTTGCTTCTCTTTATGTTTCAATGGAGCCTATTTTGGACAAATGGTGGAGCATCCTTCTCTCCATGTTTCAATGGACCCTAGCTTGGACAAGTGGTGGACCTTTGCTTCTCTCTATGTTTCAATAGAGTTAGCTTGGACAAGTGGTGGACCTTGGAACCAAACCCTAATGTAAAACCTATCATGGTCACTCCAAGTGGTGAGAAAGAACAACCTTTATAGGTTGGACAAGTGGTGGATCTTCACACCCAGATATTCTTAATATATTGACATAGAGTGAAAAAGTGGTGAATGTTGAGACAAAATAATATCTTGGACAAGTGGTGGACCTTGAACATAAACCCCCCATGTTTCAATAGAGTTAGTTTCGACAAATGGTGGAGCATCCTTCTCTCCATGATTTATAAAGACTACCTTGGACAATTGGTGGACCTTTGCTTCTCTCTATGAGAAGAATAGAGTTAGCTTCGATTATTGGTGGACCTTGGAACCAAACCCCCATGTAAAACATATCGTGCTCATTCCAAGTCGTGACAAAGAATACCCTTTAAGATATACCCTTATAGGTTGGACAAGTGGTCGACCTTAACACCCTGATCTTCTTAATATAATGACATAGAGTGGAAAAGTGGTGAATGTTGAGACCAAACCACTCATGCTACTAGAGATAATAGCTTGGACAAGTGGTTGACCTTGAATTTAAACCCCACATGTAATGGGTTTAAAGTATTTCAATGGATCCTAGCATCTTGGAGACATGGTGCAGCTTGCTTCTCTTCATGTTTCAATGAAGCCTATCTTCGACAAATGGTGAATCATCCTTCTCTCCATGTTTCAATGGAGCCTAGCTTGTACAAGTGGTGGACCTTGGAACCAAACCCGCATGTAAAACATATCATGGTCATTGCAAGTGGTGAGAAAGAATACCCTTTAAGATATAGCCTTATAGGTTGGAAAAGTGGTTGACCTTAAAAACCAGATCTTCTTAATATAATGACATAGAGTGGAAAAGGGGTGAATCTTGAGACCAAACCACTCATGCTACTAAGGATAATAGGTTGTACAAGTGGTGGACCTTGAATGTAAACCCCCCATGTACGAAATATCGTGGGTTTAAGGTATTTCAATGGAGCCTATAATCTTGGATACATGGTGCAGCTTGCTTCTCTTCATGTTTCAATGGAGCCTATCTTGGACAAATGGTGGAGCATCCTTCTCTCCATGTTTCAATGGACCCTAGCTTGGACAAGTGGTGGACCTTCGCTTCTGTCTATGTTCAAATTCAGTTACCTTGGACAAGTGGTGGACCTTACAACCAAACCCTAATGTAAAACCTATCATGGTCACTCCAAGTGGTGAGAAAGAACAACCTTTAAGATATAGCCTTATAGGTTGGACAAGTGGTGGACCTTAACACCATGATATTCTTAATATAATGTCATAGAGTGAAAAAGTGGTGAATGTTGAGACAAAACCACTCATGCTACTAGTGATAATAGCTTGGAAAAGTGGTGGACCTTGAACGTAAACCCCCCATGTTTCAATTGAGTTAGCTTCGACAAATGGTGGAGCATCCTTCTCTCCATGTTTCAATGGCGCCTAGCTTTGACAAGTGGTGGACCTTTGCTTCTCTCTATAAGAAGAATAGAGTTAGCTTCGATAAGTGGTGGACCTTGGGACCAAACCCCCATGTAAAACATATCATGGTCATTCCAAGTGGTGAAAAAGCATACCCTTTAAGATATACCCTTATATAGGTTGAACAAGTGCTTGACCTTAACACCTTGATCTTCTTAATATAATCACATAGAGTGGAAAAGTGGTGAATCTTGAGACCAAACCACTCATGCTACTAGGGATAATAGCTTGGACAAGTGGTTGACCTTGAATGTAAACCCCCCATGTACGAAATATCATGGGTTTAAGGTATTTCAATGGAGCCTAGCATCTTGTAGACATGGTGCAGCTTGCTTCTCTTTATGTTTCAATGGACCCTTTTTTGGACAAATGGTGGAGCATCCTTCTCTCCATTTTTCAATGGAGCCTAGCTTGGCCAAGTGGTGGACCTTTGCTTCTCTCTATGTTTCAATAGAGCTAGCTTGGACAAGTGGTGGACCTTGTATCTAAACCCCCATGTAAAACCTATAATGGGCACTCCAAGTGATGAGAAAGAATAACCTTTAAGATATAGCCTTATAGGTTGGACAAGTGGTGGAGCTTAACACCCAGATATTCTTAATATAATGACATAAAGTGGAAAACTAGTGAATCTGGAGACCAAAACCACTCATGCTATTAGCGATAATAGCTTGGACAAGTGGTGGACCTTGAAATTAAAGCCCCCATCTACAAAATATCGTGGGTTTAAGGTATTTCGATGGAGCCTAGCATCTTGGAGACATGGTACAGCTTGCTTCTCTTCATGTTTCAATGGAGCCTATCTTGGACAAATGGTGGAGCATCCTTCTCTCCATGTTTCAATGGACCCTAGCTTGGACAAGTATTGGACCTTTTCTTCTCTCTATGATTCAATAGAGTTAGCTTGGACAAGTGAAGAACCTTTTCTTCTCTCTATGATTCAATAGAGTTAGCTTGGACAAGTGGTGGACCTTGGAACCAAACCCCCATGTAAAACCTATCATGGTCACTCCAAGTGGTGAGAAAGAACAATCTTTAAGATATAGCCTTATAGGTTGGACAAGTGGTGGATCTTAACACCTAGATATTCTTAATATAATGACATAGAGTGAAAAAGTTGAGACAAAACCACTCATGCTACTAGCGATAATAGCTTGGACAAGTGGTGGACCTTGAACGTAAACCCCCCATGTTTTAATAGAGTAAGGTTCGACAAATGGTGGAGCATCCTTCTCTCCATGTTTCAATGGAGCCTAGCTTGGACAAGTGGTGGACCTTTGCTTCTCTCTATGAGAAGAATAGAGTTAGCTTCGATAAGTGGTGGACCTTGGAACCAAATCCCCATGTAAAACATATCATGGTCATTCCAAGTGGTGACAAAAAATACCCTTTAAGATATACGGTTATAGGTTGGACAAGTGGTCGACCTTAACACCCTGATCTTCTCAATATAATGACATAGAGTGGAAAAGTGGTGAATCTTGAGAGCAAACCACGCATGCTACTAGGGATAATAGCTTGAACAAGTGGTTGACCTTGAATGTAAACCCCCCATGTACGTAATATCATTGGTTTAAGGTATTTCAATGGAGCCTAGCATCTTGGAGACATGGTGCAGCTTGCTTCTCTTCATGTTTCAGTGGAGCCTAACTTGGACAAATGGTGAAGTATCCTTCTCTCCATGTTTCAATGGAGCCAAACTTGGGCATGTGGTGGACCTTTGGTTCTCTCTATGTTTCAATAGAGTTAGCTTGGAAAAGTGGTGGACCTTGGAACCAAACCCCCATGTAAAACCTATAATGGTCACTCCAAGTGGTGAGAAAGAATAACCTTCAAGATATAGCCTTATAGGTTGGACAAGTGGTGGATCTTAACACCCATATATTCTTAATATAATGACATAGAGTGGAAAACTAGTGAATCTGGAGACCAAAACAACTCATGCTACTAGCGATAATAGCTTGCACAAGTGGTGGACCTTGAAAGTAAACCCCCCATCTACAAAATATCGTGGGTTTAAGGTATTTCGATGGAGCCTAGCGTCTTGGAGACATGCTACAGCTTGCTTCTCTTCATATTTCAATGGAGCCTATCTTGGACAAATGGTGGAGCATCCTTCTCTCCATTTTTCAATGGAGCCTAACTTGGACAAGTGGTGGACCTTTGCTTCTCTCTATGTTTCAATAGAGTTAGCTTGGACAAGTGGTGGACCTTGTATCTAAACCCCCATGTAAAACCTATAATGGTCACTCCAAGTGATAAGAAATAATAACCTTTAAGATATAGCCTTATAGGTTGGACAAGTGGTGGACCTTAACACCCAGATATTCTTAATATAATGACATAGAGTGGAAAACTAGTGAATCTGGAGACCAAAACCACTCATGCTACTAGCGATAATAGCTTGGACAACTGGTGGACCTTGAAAGTAAAGCCCCCATCTACAAAATATCGTGGGTTTAAGGTATTTCGATGGAGCCTAGGATCTTGGAGACATGGTACAGCTTGCTTCTCTTCATGTTTCAATGGAGCCAATCTTGGAGAAATGGTGGAGCATCCTTCTCTCCATGTTTCAATGGACCCTAGCTTGAACAAGTGGTGGACCTTTTCTTCTCTCTATGATTCAATAGAGTTAGCTTGGACAAGTGAAGGAACTTTTCTTCTCTCTATGATTCAATAGAGTTATCTTGGACAAGTGGTGGACCTTGAACGTAAACCCCCCATGTTTCAATTGAGTTAGCTTCGACAAATGGTGGAGAATCCTTCTCTCCATGTTTCAATGGCGCCTAGCTTGGAGAAGTGGTGGACCTTTGCTTCTCTCAATGAGAAGAATAGAGTTAGCTTCGATAAGTGGTGGACCTTGGGACCAAACCCCCATGTAAAACATATCATGGTCATTCCATGTGGTGACAAAGAATACCCTTTAAGATATACCGTTATAGGTTGGACAAGTGGTCGACCTTAACACCGTGATCTTCTCAATATAATGACATAGAGTGGAAAAGTGGTGAATCTTGAGACCAAACCACGCATGCTACTAGGGATAATAGCTTGGACACGTGGTTGACCTTGAATGTAAACCCCCCATGTACGTAATATCATTGGTTTAAGGTATTTCAATGGAGCCTAGCATCTTGGAGACATGGTACAACTTGCTTCTCTTCATGTTTCAATTGAGCCTATCCTTGACAAATGGTGGAGTATCCTTCTCTCCATGTTTCAATGGAGCCTAGCTTGGACAAGTGGTGGACCTTTGCTTCTCTCTATGTTTCAATAGAGTTAGATTGGACAAGTGGTGGACCTTGGAACCAAACCCCCATGTAAAACCTATAATGGTCACTCCAAGTGGTGAGAAAGAATAGCTTTCAAGATCTAGCCTTGTAGGTTGGACAAGTGGTGGACCTTAACACCCAGATATTCTTAATATAATGACATAGAGTGGAAAACTAGTGAATCTGGAGACCAAAACCACTCATGCTACTAGCGATAATAGCTTGCACAGATGGTGGACCTTGAAACTAAACCCCCCATCTACAAAATATCGTGGGTTTAAGGTATTTTGATGGAGCCTAGCATCTTGGAGACATGGTACAACTTGCTTGTCTTCATGTTTCAATGGAGCCTATCTTGGACAAATGGTGGAGCATCCTTCTCTCCATTTTTCAATGGAGCCTAGCTTGGACAAGTGGTGGACCTTGTATCTAAACCCCCATGTAATACCTATAATGGTCACTCCAAGTGATGAGAAAGAATAACCTTTAAGATATAGCCTTATAGGTTGGACAAGTGGTGGACCTTAACACCCAGATATTCTTAATATAATGACATAGAGTGGAAAACTAGTGAATCTGGAGACCAAAACCACTCATGCTTCTAGCGATAATAGCTTGGACAAGTGGTGGACCTTGAAATTAAAGCCCCCATCTACAAAATATCGTGGGTTTAAGGTATTTTGATGGAGCCTAGGATCTTGGAGACATGGTACAGCTTGCTTCTCTTCATGTTTCAATGGAGCCTATCTTGGACAAATGGTGGAGCATCATTCTCTCCATTTTTCAATGGACCCTAGCTTGGACAAGTGGTGGACCTTTTCTTCTCTCTATGATTCAATAGAGTTAGCTTGGACAAGTGTGTTGAGATGTCGAGCTCTACACCTTGAGCTGGCATCCACTACGGGTCTTGGCCGCTTATGGCATTTACTCACTGGCGCGTTAGGTGACCGACACGGAGGATCTCTGCCAGTGATTCTACAGCTGGACTACACTTATAGTGCCAGCCTAGTACGCTTCTAGCGAGTTCACACTTAGTGACCGCATGTACATATGTGCTACTTTTCAGCTTTAGCACTTAGTCATTTTGTACTCTCTTTTCTGTGAAGAAGAAGAAGAAGCTTTCCATCTCTGTGTGCTTTGTGCTTTGTGCTTGTCTTGTGTAGCTCTCTTGCATCCTCATTCTTTACATGGTATCAGAGCCTGGTGCAGGCAAGAGAGGCTAAGAGAGCAAGAGCATCACAATCCCTTCGTTCGCAATCCACGACCAGATTGCACAAGTTTTTCGCACAAGTTTCTGAACACGTCTCCAAAGTGCAGTATACAGAGATTTACTGTACAAGTACGGTGGTTGTATGTACGCTTGATTGTGGACACTCGTTGAGTGTAGAAAGCGTTACAGGAACCACGATAGCAGGTTCAACAGATTTGTAGGTTTTTGCAGATTGCAGCTATTTTGTCTTAGTGCTTCAAGATGTCTGACGGTTTCAGTCAGATTGTTACTGAGAAGCTTGAGAAAAATAACTACCCTGCATGGAAGTTCAGAATAACAAATTTCCTAAAAGGAAAAGGTTATTGGGACTATGTAGAAGGAGACAATGAAAAGGAACCAGAGATTACCGAGGGAAATGCTACAGCAGAACAAAGGAAAGCTTTGAGGGACTGGCAACAAGGCCAGAGCAAAGTGATGTATTGGCTTTCTATGAGCATCACAGATGGCATGATGGGCTATCTACAGGATGCTGAAACCCCCGCCATTGCATGGAAAAACTTAGGCAGAGTGTTCGAGGTGAACACCAAGGCCAGGAAGCTTCAACTAAAGTCGGAGCTAAATCAGGTTAAGAGGAACAACCTCTCCATCAATGATTATGCTTTGAAGATCAAGAGTATCATTGAGGCTCTTGGATCTATTAAAGTCTCAGTGGAAAACGATGACATTGTCCGTGCATGCTTGGATGGTCTAGGAGATGAGTATGTACATTTTAGGTCTTCCATGAATACAAGAGACGACATCCCCGTGTTCCAAGATTTGATTTCTATGCTTATTCTTGAGGAGAAGAACCTTGACACATCTTCTTCTCATGGCAGAAATAATTCTGAACAGGCCTTCTATTCTAACTCCAACAGAGGTAGAGGTAGAGGTCGTGGTCGAGGCCCAAGGGGTTGCAGGGGCCAATTTCTAGAAGGTCAATCAAATCAAAACAATACAGGTGGCAGGGGAAACCAGTCTCAAGGCAGGGGGAGTCAAAGAGGTCGTGGTGCAGGATCAAGCAGGCAGCAACATACTCCAGATAGTAGAGAATGTTGGACTTGTGGTGAAAGAGGTCACATGTCACGTGACTGTCCAAAGGGAAAAGCAAGTAGAAAGAGAGAACAGGGCAACTATGCATCTACTAGCAGAGATGCAGATGACAGCAAAAACGAGCGCATGTTTGTTATGCAACATGTAATGAATACAATGACTGCAGAGAATTCCACCCAAGATGATGTTTGGTATGTGGATTCAGGTGCCTCTAATCACATGACGTCTCGTGGAGAGTGGTTTAGAGATATGCGCAAACCAGATGTGTCAGGCTATGTGCAGACAGGAGATGACACAGCTCACCCCATTGCTCATGTAGGGGACATACCTCTAAATACGAAGAGTGGGAAATCAAAGTACTTAGCAGATGTACTTCATGTCCCAAACATTACAAAGAATCTTGTTTCTATTGGACAAATGGTTGAGCAGGGTTTGCAGGTTCGCTTCAATCCAAATGGTTGTTATGTAGAAGATTTCCAGAATGGCTGTAAGCTGATCACAGAGGGCAAATGTGTGGGCAGAATGTTTACGCTGAATGTAGACATGCCTGAGGTAAAAGCTGCATTATTTGCACAGGGCACAGGTGTTGTGGCTGATGTTGACATTTGGCACAAACGCATTGGCCATGTCAATGAGCAGAGATTGCGCAGCATGCAATCAAAACAGATTGTAAAAGGTTTGCCCAAATTCAAGGTGGATGGTATGCATAAAGTGTGTGCAGCATGCCAGTTTGGAAAACAGTCAAAGGGCTCATTTCCACATGAGCGCAATGTATGTAAAAAGCCACTTGAGGTGGTGCACACAGATGTTTGGGGTCCAACCGATACTGCAAGTATACATGGTTGCAGGTATTATGTCTCTTTCATTGATGACCATACAAGGAAAGTATGGGTCTACTTCATGCGTAACAAAAGTGAAGTGTTTGGTCACTTTCAAGACTTCAAAGTCATGATTGAGAAGGAGACAGATATGCAAATCAAGACATTGAGGTCAGATGGAGGGGGAGAGTACTTCTCCAATGATTTTTCAGATTTTCTGCGAATGCATGGTATACACAGGCAATTTACATGCAGATATACTCCACAGCAGAATGGGGTCGCAAAAAGGAAAAACAGGCACATTGCAGAGGTTACACGTGCATTGATGAATGAGAAGAACATGCCTCATCATTTCTGGGCTGAAGCTGTAAATACAGCTGTGTACATTATGAACAGGACACCTACAGCTATGGTGCATGATGTAACACCTGAGGAAAAGTTTACAGGTACAAAGCCTGATTTGGCACACTTGAAAGTGTTTGGCTGCATAGCTTACGTGCATGTACCAGATGAGTTGCGTAGGAAATTGGATCCTAAAGCAGAGAAATGTATTCTTGTGGGATATTCCCTTGAACAAAAGGGGTACAGGTTCTACAATCCTACTACACGAGAATTACGAGTGAGCAGAGATGTAGTCTTTGATGAGATGAGCAGCTGGTACAGTAATGCACATGGCACTATTGGGGCTGATGCAAAAGATGATGTGGTTGTACAAAATGTGAGGCCACAGTCACAGGTTTTGAGTGGACCACAAGAGTCCTCTTCTCGTGGCTCTGTTGAGAAACCATGGAATGGTAGACTACGTTTGCAGGTTACTCCACCAACAGGTACAGGGAATGTATCACGAAAAGGAAAGGAAAAGGTTGATGAACCTCCCTTTATGGTTGATGCATCATCAGGTTTTTCACATGTAGATATGGATTCAGATGGTTCTGAACAAAGTCTTGATGAGGAATTTGGAATTTTGGCTGTCAGGACACCTGGTGTAAGGAAAGTACAAGAAGATGCTAGAGGGCAAAGGAGTGACCCAGGACCGCGCAGATCTAATAGAGTCAGAAATCCAGTTCAGAAATTGACTTATGATGGGTATCTAGCGCATCACCAAGCCTACATGGCTAAGGTGATACAGGATGTGGAGCCCACATGTTTTGAGGATGCAGTTGGAAATGTGCATTGGGATGATGCAATGAATGAAGAGATGGCTGCATTGGAAGCAAATGACACATGGGAGTTGGTGCCATTGCCAATTGGCAAGAAAGCTATTGGCTGTAAATGGGTGTATAAAACCAAGCATAAGGCTGATGGTAACATTGAGCATCACAAGGCAAGGCTGGTCGCAAAGGGTTATGCACAGACGTATGGCATAGACTATGAGGAGACCTTTGCTCCAGTGGCAAAGATGACGACAGTGAGAGCTGTCATAGCAGTGGCTGCATCTAGAGGATGGATTATGCATCAAATGGATGTAAAGAATGCCTTCTTGAATGGTGAGTTGCAAGAGGAAGTGTATATAGATCAGCCACCTGGTTATGTCGATCCAGGTTACCCAGATTATGTATGCAGACTTCTCAAAGCTTTGTATGGTTTGAAGCAGGGCTCTAGAGCATGGTATGACAGGATTGCCAAGTATCTTGTCAGTATTGGTTTTAGGAGAGCTCATGCTGATCATTCACTCTATGTACATGAGAGTGATGTGGGGATTGTGGTCATTACCATATATGTAGATGACCTTATTATTGTTGGTGACAATGCTATGGAGATTGACCATGTGAAGGGTCTTCTCAAACAGGAGTTTGAAATGAAAGATTTAGGCGAGTTGCGCTACTTTCTTGGCATTGAGGTGATCAGGACTCCAGAGGGTGTATGGCTATCACAGAGACAGTATGCTTTGGACATGTTGTCAAAGTATGGTATGGCTGATTGTAAGCCAATTTCTATTCCCTTGGATGTGAATGCAAAGCTGAGTGCAGAGAAGGGTGATGTTGTTGAGGATGTCAACATGTACATGAAGATTGTGGGTAGTCTAATCTACTTGACTATCACGAGGCCAGACTTGAGCTACACAGTAGGCTTGGAGAGTCAGTTCATGCAACTTCCGAGGAAGCCACATTTGGATGGAGTACGACGCACACTTAGGTATGTGCAAGGTACTCTTGACTATGCATTGTTCTATGCAGCAGATGCACCATTAGCATTGTATGGGTATACAGATGCAGATTGGGCAGGTAGCATTGTTGATAGGAGATCTACGAGTGGCTTCATGTTCTCTTTTGGGAGTGCTGCTGTTACTTGGAGCAGCAAAAAGCAGCCTACGGTTGCTTTATCGAGCACAGAGGCCGAGTACAGAGGTGCAGTAGTTGCGGCGTGCGAGGTAGCTTGGCTACGCACATTACTTGAGGACTTGGGAGTGCAGGTGGACCAGCAGATTTTCATCCATTGTGACAACCTCAGCAGCATGCAGTTGGCTAGGAACCCAGTGTTCCATGCCAGGACCAAACACATAGAGGTCCATTACCACTACGTTCGAGAGCGAGTATTGGCGGGCGACATCGACTTGGTCTACGTCAGCACAGAGGAGCAGATAGCGGATATCTTTACCAAGGTCCTCGGAGCTGAGAAGCTTCGACGTTTCCGGACTATGCTTGGACTCTGCGACATGCAGAGCTCGAGGGGGAGTGTTGAGATGTCGAGCTCTACACCTTGAGCTGGCATCCACTACGGGTCTTGGCCGCTTATGGCATTTACTCACTGGCGCGTTAGGTGACCGACACGGAGGATCTCTGCCAATGATTCTACAGCTGGACTACACTTATAGTGCCAGCCTAGTACGCTTCTAGCGAATTCACACTTAGTGACCGCATGTACATATGTGCTACTTTTCAGCTTTAGCACTTAGTCATTTTGTACTCTCTTTTCTGTGAAGAAGAAGAAGAAGCTTTCCATCTCTGTGTGCTTTGTGCTTTGTGCTTTGTGCTTGTCTTGTGTAGCTCTCTTGCATCCTAATTCTTTACAAAGTGGTGGACCTTGAATGTAAACCCCCCATGTACGAAATATCGTGGGTTTACGATATTTCAATGGAGCCTAGCATCTTGGAGACATGTTGCAGCTTTCTTCTTTTCATGTTTCAATGGAGCCTATCTTGGAAAAATGGTGGAGCATCCTTCTCTCCATGTTTCAATGGACCCTAGCTTGGACAAGTGGTGGACTTTGGAACCAAACCCTAATGTAGAACCTATCATGGTCACTCCAAGTGGTAAGAAAGAACAACCTTTAAGATATAGCCTTATAGGTTGGACAAGTGGTGGACCTTAACACCATGACATTCTTAATATAATGTCATAGAGTGAAAAAGTGGTGAATGTTGAGACAAAACCACTCATGCTACTAGTGATAATAGCTTGGACAAGTGGTGGACCTTGACCGTAAATCCCCTATGTTTTAATAGAGTTAGCTTTGACAAATGGTGGAGCATCCTTCTGTCCATGTTTCAATGGAGCCTAGCTTGGACAAGTGGTGGAACTTTGCTTCTCTCAATGTTTTACATGGGGTTTTGGTTCCAAGTGGTGACAAATAATACCCTTTAAGATATACCCTTATAGGTTGGACAAGTGGTCGACCTTAACACCTTGATCTTCTTAATATAAAGACATAGAGTGAAAAAGTGGTGAATCTTGAGACCAAACCACTCATGCTACTAGGGATAATAGCTTGGACAAGTGGTTGACCTTGAATTTAAACCCCCCATGTAAAAAATATCATGGGTTTAAGGTATTTCAATGGAGCCTAGCATCTTGGAGACATGGTGCAACTTGCTTCTCTTCATGTTTCAATGAAGCCTATCTTCGACAAATGGTGAAGCATCCTTCTCTTCATTTTTGAATGGATCCTAGCTTGTACAAGTGGTGGACCTTTGCTTCTCTCTATGTTTCCATAGAGCTAGCTTGGACAAGTGGTGGACCTTGGAACCAAACCCCCATGTAAAACATATCACGGTCATTCCAAGTGGTCAGAAAGAATACCCTTTAAGATATAGGCTTATAGGTTGGAAAAGTGGTCGACCTTAAAACCGAGATCTTCTTAATATAATAACATAGAGTGGAAAAGTGGTGAATCTTGAGACGAAACCACTCATGCTACTAAGGATAATATCTTGGACAAGTGGTGGACCCTGAATGTAAACCACCCATGTATGAAATATCGTGGGTTTAAGGTATTTCAATGGAGCCTAGCATCTTGGAGATATGGTGCAGATTGCTTCTCTTCATGTTTCAATGGAGCCCATCTTGGACAAATGGTGGAGCATCCTTCTCTCCATGTTTCAATGGACCCTAGCTTGGACAAGTGGTTGACCTTTTCTTCTCTCTATGTTTCAATAGAGTTAGCTTGGACAAGTGGCGGACCTTGGAACCAAACCCCCATGTAAAAATTATAATGGTCACTCCAAGTGGTGAGAAAGAATAACCTTTAAGATATAGCCATATAGGTTGGACAAGTGGTGGACATTAACACACGGATATTCTTAATAAAATGACGTAGAGTGGAAAAATTTTGAATCTTGAGACGAAACCACTCATGCTACTAGCGATAATAGCTTGGACAAGTGGTGGACCTCAAAAGTAAACCCCCCATCTACGAAATATCATGGGTTTATGGTATTTCGATGGAGCCTAGTATCTTTTGGACAAGTTGTGGACCTTGAATGTCAACCCCCTATGTATAAAATATCGTGAGTTTAAGGTATTTTGATGGAGCCTAGCATCTTGGAGACATGGTGCAGCTTGCTTCTCTTCATGTTTCAATGGAGCCTATCTTGGACAAATGGTAGAGCATCCTTCTCTCCATGTTTCAATGGACCCTAGCTTCGACAAGTGGTGGACCTTTACTTCTCTCTATGATTCAATAGAGTTAGCTTGGACAAGTGGTGGAACTTGTATCTAAACCCCCATGTAAAACCTATAATGGTCACTCCAAGTGATGAGAAAGAATAACCTTTAAGATATAGCCTTATAGGTTGGACAAGTGGTGGACCTTAACACCCATATATTCTTAATATAATGACATAGAGTGGAAAACTAGTGAATCTCGAGACCAAAAACACTCATGCTACTAGAGATAATAGCTTGGACAAGTGGTGGACCTTGAAAGTAAAGCCCCCATCTACAAAATATCGTGGTTTTAAGGTATTTCAATGGAGCCTAGCATCTTGGAGACATGGTACAACTTGCTTCTCTTCATGTTTCAATGGAGCCTATCTTGGACCAATGGTGGAGCATCCTTCTCTCCATGTTTCAATGGACCCTAGCTTGGACAAGTGGTGGACCTTTTCTTCTCTCTATGATTCAATAGAGTTAGCTTGGACAAGTGAAGGACCTTTTCTTCTCTCTATGATTCAATAGAGTTAGCTTGGACAAGTGGTGGACCTTGAACTTAAACCCCCCATGTTTCAATTGAGTTAGCTTCGACAAATGGTGGAGCATCCTTCTCTCCATGTTTCAATGGCGCCTAGCTTGGACAAGTGGTGGACCTTTGCTTCTCTCTATGAGAAGAATAGAGTTAGCTTCGATAAGTAGTGGACCTTGGGACCAAACCCCCATGTAAAACATATCATGGTCATTCCAAGTGGTGACAAAGAATACCCTTTAAGATATACCCTTATAGGTTGGACAAGTGGTCGACCTTAACACCCTGATCTTCTTAATATAATGACATAGAGTGGAAAAGTGGTGAATATTGAGACCAAACCACTCATGATACTAGGGATAATAGCTTAGACAAGTGGTTGACCTTGAATGTAAACCCCCCATGTACGAAATATCATGGGTTTAAGGTATTTCAATGGAGCCTAGCATCTTGGAGACATGGTGCAGCTTGCTTCTCTTCATGTTTCAATGGAGCCTATCTTGGACAAATGGTGGAGCATCCTTCTCTCCATTTTTCAATGGACCCTAGCTTAGACAAGTGGTGGACCTTGGGACCAAACCCCCATGTGAAAACTATCATGGTCACTCCAAGTGGTAAGAAAGAATAACCTTTTGAGATATACCCTTATAGGTTGGACAAGTGGTCGTCCTTAACACCCTGATCTTCTTAATATAATGACATAGAGTGAAAAAGTGGTGAATCTTGAGACCAAACCACTCATGCTACTAGGGATAATAGCTTGGACAAGTGGTTGACCTTGAATTTAAACCCCACATGTAAAAAATATTTTGGGTTTAAGGTATTTCAATGGATCCTAGCATCTTGTCCACATGGTGCAGCTTGCTTCTCTTACGGTTTCAATGAAGCCTATCTTAGACAAATGGTAAATCATCCTTCTCTTCATGTTTCAATGGAGCCTAGCTTGTACAAGTGGTGGACCTTTGCTTCTCTCTATGTTTCCATAGAGTTAGCTTGGACAAGTGGTGGACCTTGGAACCAAACCCCCATGTAAAACATATCATGGTCATTACAAGTGATGAGAAAGAATACCCTTTAAGATATAGCCATATAGGTTGAAAAAGTGGTCGACCCTTAAACCTAGATCTTCTTAATATAATGACATAGAGTAGAAAAGTGGTGAATCTTGAGACCAAACCACTCATGCTACTAAGGATAATAGATTGAACAAGTGGTGGACCTTGAATGTAAACCCCACATGTAAGAAATATCGTGGGTTTAAGGTATTTCATTGGGGCCTAGCATCTTGGAGACATGGTGTAGCTTGCTTCTCTTCATCTTTCAATGGAGCCTATCTTGGACAAATGGTGGAGCATCATTCTCTCCATGTTTCAATGGACCCTAGCTTGGACAAATGGTGGACCTTTGCTTCTCGCTATGTGTCAATAGAGTTAGCTTGTTGGACAAGTGGTGGATCTTGGAACCAAACCCCCATGTATAACCTATCATGGTCACTCCAAGTGGTGAGAAAGATACCCTTTAAGATATAGTCTTATAGGGTTGGACAAGTGGTGGACCTTAACACCCAGATCTTCTTAATATAATGACATAGAGTGGAAAAGTGGTGAACTTTGAGACGAAACCACTCATGCTACTAGAGATAATAGGTTGGACAAGTGGTGGACCTTGAATGTAAACCCCCCATGTATGAAATTTCATGGGTTTAAGGTATTTCAATGGAGCCTAGCATCTTGGAGACATGGTGTAGCTTGATTCTCTTCATATTTCAATGGAGCGTATCCTGGACAAATGGTGGAGCATCCTTCTCTCCATGTTTCAATGGACCCTAGCTTGGACAAGTGGTGGACCTTTGCTTCTCTCTAAGTTTCAATAGAGTTTGAGCTTGGACAAGTGGTGGACCTTGCAACCAAACCCCCATGTAAAACCTATTATGGTCACTCCAAGTGGCAAGAAAGAATACCCTTTAAGATATAGCCTTATAGGTTGGACAGGTGGTGGACCTTAACACCTAGACCTTCTTAATATAATGCCATAGAGTGGAAAAGTGGTGAACCTTGAGACCAAACCACTCATGCTACTAGAGATAATAGGTTGGACAAGTGGTGGACCTTGAATGTAGCCCCCCATGTACAAAATATCGTGGGTTTAACGTATTTCAATGAAGCCTAGCATCTTGGAGACATGGTGCAGCTTGCTTCTCTTCATGTTTCAATGGAGCGTATCTTGGATAAATGGCGGAGCATCCTTCTCTCCATGTTTGATTGGATCTTAGCTTGGACAAGTGGTGGACCTTTTCTTCTCTCTATGTTTCAATAGAGTTAGCTTAGACAAATGGTGGACCTTGGAACCAAACCCCCATGTAAAACCTATCATGGTCATTCCAAGTGGTGAGAAAAAAATACCCTTTAAGATATAGCCTTATAGGTTGGACAAGTGGTGGACTTTAACACCCAGATCTTCGTAATATAATGACATAGAGTGGAAAAATGGTGAATCTTGAGACCAAACCACTCATGCTGGTAGTGATAATAGGTTGGACAAGTGGTGGACCTTGAATGTATACCCCTTATGTACGAAATATCATGGGTTTAAGATATTTCAATGGAGCCTAGCATTTTGGAGACATGGTGCACCTTGCGTCTCTTCATGTTTCAATTGAACCTGGCTTGGACAAATGGTGGAGCATCCTTCTCTCCATGTTTCAATGGAGCCTAGCTTGGACATGTGGTGGACCTTTGCTTCTCTCTATGTTTCAATAGAGTTAGCTTGGACAAGTGGTGGACCTTGGAACCAGACCCCTATGTAAAACCTATCATGTGCATTCCAAATGGTGGTAAATAATACCATTTAAGATATAGCCTTATAGGTTGGACAAGTGGTGGACCTGAACACCCAGATCTTGTTAATATAATGACATAGAGTGGAAAAGTGGTGAATCTTGAGACCAAACCACTTATTCTACTAGGGATAATAGGTTGGACAAGTGGTGGACCTTGAATTTAAACCCCACATATACAAAATATCGTGGGTTTAAGGTATTTCAATGGAGCCTAGCATCTCGGAGACATGGTGCAGCTTGCTTCTCTTCATATTTCAATGGAGCCTATTTTGGACAAATGGTGGAGCATCCTTCTCTCCATGGTTCAATGGACCCTAGATTGGACAAGTGGTGGACCTTTTCTTCTCTCTATGTTTCAATAGAGTTAGCCTATATTAGACAATTAGTAGACCTCGAATGTCTACATGTTGTCTAGAGCTGAGCTTGGACAAGTGGTGGACCTTACTTCTCGCTTCCCTTTGTTTACTAGCTTAAAAGATCACTATGTATACTTGCTTAGATATAGCTTGAACAAGTGGTGGAGCTTGTATTCACACAAACATAATCCATTACAAAAAAGTATATGTTAAAATAAAATTTGGTTTTTTTTTGTTTCAAGAAAGATGGCTCCAAAAAAAGAGGTTGCAAGGGTTGCTGTCTCAGTTGACTATACTTGCAATGATCTTAGGAAATGGTATTTGGACATACATGGTATAGAGGGTGCACAATTTCATAAGGTGCATCTATTTATTGCCAAAAAGGAGAATGAAAGCTTGTTTGAAGATGTTGGACAAGTTGTGGAAGCATATGTCTCTGTAGTTGATAGTCATCCGGAGGTGGAATGCATTGACATTCTAGTTCCAATGAATCTAGAATTTCAACTATCTCCAGGAGCATATGCATTGGAGCGCATGTCTAGAAACAAAGAAGAGACAATGTTTTCTCGAGGATGGAAGTTTGCAGAATCAAATCCAAATATCACAGCAGATCAACTTGAAAGCTCCATCATTGCCACACTACAACAAAAAAAGGTGAAAGCTTCACGACCACCATCCACAAAGAAGCAAGCAAAAGTGCAGAAAGTAGCAGCTAAGCAAACTAGTTCCATTTTGGTTGTAGACAAGGCATCTTTGGCATCCTCATCAACAGAGGGTTCAATGTCAAAGATGAGAATTGTGGATCCAGATTTTTTAGAAGCTGAGGCCATGAAAGGACAAGAAAAAGATACAGGTGGAATGAATAAGTACATAAACTATTTCCCTTTCCAATATAGGGAATTTGATATCCCTATTCAAAATTGTTGGCTTGTTCCTGATCACTATAATGCACGTATTATGGATAAAAAACACGCTGAAAGTGTATTATTTGGATTTTCACGGAGTACGACCAAGCCTGCAGCATGTGCATATTTGATGCCTGTTCGAAATGCAAAGTCAAAGAAGGGGACTCCTTTGGTAGTAGAAGAGGTAGAAGAGAAAAAAAATAAAGATTATCATTATTGGATTCTTGATGGGCAGCATTCAATCTATGCTGCAAAAGTTTTGCTTCACAATGAACAAAACAACAAAGAGATATTTGAAAGACTGATTAGCGTGTATAAATTTAGAAAGGCTCGCATTGTTGTGAACCCCGAACCCCTGACGGCCTCTAGAACACCGGGGACCGAATGGCACGCCTCGAGCCTGTCATGGTAAAGCGAACAGGGGGCATCACCTAGCTTCAGCGGCTAGGACGCAAACAACACACCACCATAACAAATTTTTCATCCAAGAGAGATGGATGCTTGGGATTAATGATGAAGAGTAAAGGGAATGAGATCAAGTGAGAGAGAGAGAGAGAGAGTGAGGGAGGGGGTATAGCGACTTAGTACTTAGGCACCACAAAAGGATGGCGAATCCGCACACCCTTCACACATACACAAGCTCACTCCAAACACAAGACTAGGTGGCGATTCCGCACACTTCACATGGGCAAAACATTGCAAGAAAACATACTCACAAAACCTCAAGCTTTATTTAGAGAATAAGGCGATGAAATGGGGAGCATAGGGTAGGGGAATGAGAAGGGAGAGCGTGGTAGAGCACATGGCGGATAGGTGGGAATTGATGGAGAAGACTCGCACGAGGGTTATGGCCATCATCCTTCATTTAGTTTCCCTTCATCTTCCATAGCCCAAGGGTGTAGAGGTCATGCTCAAGACGAGCATGGTGATTGCGGTGATGGTGATGGTGTGTGTGTGTGTGTGTGCACTAGGCACACACAGTGCATAGTGTGTTCTTTGGTGATGTTGTGTGTGTTTTGTGTGATGGTGACCCTTCTTTATATAGGGGAGGAGGGGGGAGAAATTCTAGAATTTAGAAATGAAGATATCATTATCTACATAGGCCATGTGACTGTGGGCCCCACTTGTCTGGCTGTGTGTATATGTGCCAGAACAGCAGTTTCATGAGAGAGAGACTAAGAGAGAGAGATGGGTTGATGAAAAAAAGTGAGAGGTGACATGGAGAATAAATTAATTACAAGAGGGAGAGAGGGGAGTGTGTTCAGAGGTGAATCTGTGTGCAGATGTGTGTGAACACAAGAAAAAATCAGGTAACCACCGGGTGGGGATGGGTCTGTGGGCACCTTTTTCAGTGAAACTGAGTGTGTGTGAGTGTGGGGGAGGTTATTTAGCTACAAGACAAGAGACATGGCGCCCTTTAGAGAGAGAGGGGGGTATTTGGGTCATGGGATATGATAGGAGAGAGAAAGAGGGGGTGGGGTATACTATTTTGGAAGATAGGGTAAGTTGCATGTGAGTTGGTGCATTATTGGTGAGTTAGAATGCATTATTGGTGAGAGGTGGGGTAGCTTGAGGGGAGAGAGAAAGGAGAAAGGACAAGGGGAAGAGAGAGGGGGTTGACCTTTTGAGTGGAGGAGAGGAAAAGGGACACACGGTGGGGCAACAGTGAAGAAAAAGGAGGCAAGGTGGGGATGGGCTGCCCCGCAGGCATGAGGTGGCCTATTTTACCTTTCTCATATATTTACATAATCATAATTTATTTTTTTTCTTACTTTTTTCAAGGCCTTTTATTACTCCCTCCCTAAGAGGGGGTTTTCATGGGGTGGGAACGAGAGAAGAGGGGTATGGGAGCTTGGCTTGTGAAAAGTCCCCATCAGTGCCTATTGGCTTATGTGTTTTAGATATGACAAAAAACGTTGGAGGCAATTTGAAGTGGAGTGAGGAGACATTTATCAATGCTTTGGATGGGATCTTGGCTATTGCTGGAGGGTCAACAGATCATGGATTTGTCTTTCTTGCATTTGTGGATTTCACTAACTTCACAAAATTGCAATGTGCCTTTCACGCCATGGGAGATAATCTGAGCTACTATTGTTGTGGTGCATTGCATCACTTTCCATCATCTCCTTGCAAAGGAGCAATTGAATTCCTAACAATTATTGCCTTCTTGGGACAAGGCAATGCATTTGAAGACATGAGAAGAAGATCAAAGGAACATCCCATGCCAATTGATTGTTCTCTTCTTCAAGTAGCAGATAACGATATGTCAGATTTGCAATATTTGGAGGCCAAAAAAAGAGCTTTGGTCAAGCACTACATTCGTACATATTGTTTTGAAGACCGCAAGCTTGTCGATGTTTTTGGTGATGGTTCCTTGGTTGCAGAAGAAGGAATACAACAGAAAAAAGAAGTTATATGCTTAGTTGATAGTGTGGAGGAGGAAAAAGACGTGGAGACCATGTTGCTAGACTTTGTTAAGTCTCATGAAGATATAGAAAAATGGGTTGGACTTCAACAATCCACTTCGCAATCAAACGACACTGTGCCTGTTACAGAGGAGTGCTCTCCACGAAGAGAAGAAGAAGAACAATAACAACATCCTCTGTCAATGGAGGACTTTTTGGAAATGGAGACACGTATGTTTTGAGTTTCTTGTGCATGTTAGTGTTTCTTGTTATACTGATTTGATACTCTGTCAATGGAGGACTTTTTGGAAATGGAGACACGTATGTTTTGAGTTTCTTGTGCATGTTAGTGTTTCTTGGTATACTGATTTGATACTCTTAATGTTAGATTTTGCTTTATATAGTATTGATTGAGTTTGTATTTTTTATCTCAAGCATTCAAGGTTTGAATGTAAATAGTAAATTACTTGAGTTTTTGAATGGTGGATCTTTAGACTAAAACTATAACATTTAATACTCACAAAGACTTAATTACTTAAGAGCTTGAACTCAATAAGTTTTGGACCTTTTATCAATACCCCCTTGATATGATACATTAGATTGTAGCATGGTTAAATGGTGATGCTTCATAAATTGAACCTAACTTAGACATGTGCTGGAGCCTAAATTTAAACTAACCTTGCTAGAAGGGAGCTTATGTTTGGACTTTGAGAACTAGCATAAGTAATCAATTAGAGCATAGATTAGACATGTGGTGGTGGCCTTAGAGACCAAAATCTTAATGAGCTTGGAAAGGTATTTAAGTACTGCAATTTACTTAGTTTTAGTACTCACTAAAGGCATAGCTTGACAAAAGGTGGACCTTACATGGATCCTAATTTCAAGAGGTGTGGTAGACCTTCAAACCAAGCTCATATAGCTTGAACATGTGGTGGACCTTGCATGGAGACTAGTTTAGACGAGTGTAGTATACCTTGTAACCAACACCCATTTGTTATATTAGTTTGGACAGGTGATGGACCTGATTTTATGTTTCAATGGAGCATATTTTGGACATGTGGTAGACCTTGTTTCTCTCTATGCTTCAATGGAGAGAAACATTAGCTTGGACAAGTGGTGGACCTTGCTTTTATGTTTTAAAGGAGCATATTTTGGACAAGTGGTAGAGATTTTTTCTCTCCATGGTTCAATGGAACCCACCTTAGACAAGTGAAGTACCTTGAAACCAAACCCCCATAATACAATCTATTAAATAGGTTGGAAAATTGGTGGGATATGAAACCATCCATGATAGAGCATAGTATAGGTGAAAACATAGTGGTCCTTATATCAATTACCCATGCATAGCTTGGACAAGTGGTGGACCTTGATTCTCTCTATGTTTCAATGGATCCTATCTTGGACTAGAGATATATCTTACTTATTTCCATGCTTCAATGGATTGTAGCTTGGATAAGGAGTGGACCTTCAAACAAAACTCCACAACATAGCATATATTAACAATTCATGGGTTTTCTAGAGATTTTCTTGCCTATTTTGGAGAGTTGGTAGACCTTTCTTCTCCATGCTTCAATGGATCTGAGGTTGGAGAAGTGGTCAACCTTAAAATGAAACCTCCCATGCTACAACCCATCATAGATCGTATATGTAGTGGACCTTGAAACTCTTTTATGTCCCTAGCTTAGAGAAGCATTGCACTCTTGATTATCTCCATACATGAAGGCAAGGTTGGACAAGTGGTGGACCTTCAAACCAGAATCTCTATGCAATCATAGGCAAGTGGTGGAGCTTGTTTTCTCCATGTTCCAATGGAGCCTAGCTTAGACAAACAATGGAGCTTGCTTCTCTCCATGTTTCAATGGATCCCAGCTTAGAAAAGTGGTGGAGCTTTGCTTCTCTCCATGTTCCAATGGACCATAGCTTAGACAAGTGGTAGACCTTGAAAAACACCCCCCTGTATACAACATATTATGGGGTTTTAATGTTTCAATGGCACCTATCTTGGACAAATGGTAGAGCTTGCTTCTCTTTATGTTTCAATGGCACCTAGCTTGG
Organism: Adiantum capillus-veneris; assembly: GCF_014529385.1. Taxonomy (NCBI): domain Eukaryota; kingdom Viridiplantae; phylum Streptophyta; class Polypodiopsida; order Polypodiales; family Pteridaceae; genus Adiantum; species Adiantum capillus-veneris. Next base: position 94,368,756 of record NC_140956.1, on the reverse strand, counting down.
ACAAATGGTAGAGCTTCCTTCTCTTTATGTTTCAAGTGATCCAATCTTAGCCAAGTGGTGGACCTTGAAACAAGAACCCCCCCCCATGTACAACGTATTATGGGTTTTGAAAGCACTGGGAGAAAATAATAGCTTTGATAAGTGGTGGACCTTGCTTCTCTCCATGCTTCAATGGAGCCGAGGTTGGACACATGTTGGAGAGAAGCTGGTTGCCTATGAAATAAGACCATGCATGCTATAATCAATCATATGTTGTACACATGGTGGACCTTGCAATTGTTTTATATGCCTAACTTGGACAAGTGGAGGACCCTTGATTACCTCCAGATATCAACAACAAGCCAAGTTTGGAAAGTGTAGTACCACCAAAACAGAATCTCTATGCTACAATAGAGTATAGGCAGGACACGTGGTGAACCTTGATATCAAACCATCCATGCTACTAGAGATGATAGGTTTCACATGTGGTGGAACCTTGTATCAATGTTCTATGTGTGTAGTTTTTGACTAGTGATAGACCTTGAAACTAATCCCTTTAGGCTACAAGAAAAAAGAGATGGATGAGGAGGCTAGACTAATTTTGTTGCATCAACGCATCCCATGTTACCACATATACTATAGGGTTCTTGGATAAGTGTTGGATCTTGTGTCAATGCTCCATGTCTAGCTTGGACAAGTGGTGGACCTTGGTTCTCTCTATGCTTCAAATGGGCAATAGATTGGAGACACAGTGGCCTTTTTTTTCAATGATTTTATTTTTTGGAAACCTTGGAGGCACCATGTAAGAGGCACTCTAAGTATTCCATACAATGGACCTATTGGACTATAAAATAATGATATCTTTCTTTGATCTTGTCATTATTTTATGCATAATATTTTCTTCTTTTTGCAGACACAAAGGAGTTAAGTGATATAAAAACTAGATGTATTTCACACTATGATTGGCATGAAGATCCTTTTGGGACACCAAATTTTCCTATTCCCAAAGATGTAATTTTCCATATTAACGGTGTGGATTTTGAAGTGCGACGTTCATGTATTCAAGGAGCTGGTTATGGGCTATTTGTGCATACTACTCTGGAAAGTGGTTTGACTATTCTAAACTATGGAGGGCATAAGTATAGATTTCAAGACTGGAAAAAGATATGCAAAATATTTCCAAGAGCTTATAAATATTCTCTTCTAGAGGATCCAAACATAGAAGAAGAGGAAGATCAATCATACATTATTGGTTGTGTAGAAGAAGGAAACGTGTCGGGCTATATAAATAGTTCTCATAGTACAAATGTTTGTCCCAACGTACACTGTACATTTGATCCAAATTTTCCACCTTGGCATAAATGCACCTCTTCACACATCAAGTCAGAAGAATATGGCCATGTATGCATTGAGACTATTTGTCAAGTTGAAGCAAGAGAAGAGTTGTTTGCTGACTATAACTTTACTTGACATTGTAAAGTATTGTACATGGATGGAAATCTCAAGTACATGCATCATTTTCATTTTTCATGGATGAAATCTCAAGTGAATATAACATTTGATTATTGTTTAGTTTATGCTCAATGAGAATCTAGAGTGCTCTTATGCTTTGTGTGTTGTCTAACTTATTTGACTATCTTGGCCATAGAATCTTGATTCTACTCTAGATTTGTGATAAATCTTACCAAAATTTAATCAATGTCTAGGTTGGACAAGTGGTGGGGCTTCAAACATTACTGTCTTAAATAAGTGGAGTTATCTTACTTGAATAAGTGGTCGCCTTTGAATCCAAATCTAATTGTTTGCTTGTAGTCTAGGTTGGACATTTGGTGGACCTTGTATCCATGTTTCCTCAACAAGTTGTGGCTTGCATACGAATGCTGAAAGTGTAGGATAGAAAACGTTGAGTTAGTAGATTGTATTTTAGACAAGTGGTGTTTTGTGTACAAATTGTGAAAATGGTTGCAAGGATTCTAACGACTTTACCTTAAATAAATTTCTTACTAGGAGTTCTACATATAAATATGGTGAATAAAATTCTAGTGGTTTTGAGATACCATTTGTGTGTGTGTTTTCTTAGATTCACAAACTGGGATGGATAATGCTCCTATGGTTCAGTCAACAACTATAGAATCCATAGATTCTATGGTTTTTAAAATGCTCAAGATGGATGATATTTCTATACTAGAGTCTAGTGTTGTGCAACTTGAGCAATCTTCCAATAATGAGAACCAAGAAATCGATGCTTCAAAAATGCAACATACATCAAAAGAGACTGAAAAGTCCACTCAGGAGCTATTGCCAATTGCTACTACGTCATGTAGTGTAGATGTTGAGAAATCCATGCTTACAATTATATTGGATTTAAATGGTCTATTGTTGAAACGTTCCCCTCAGCCATCCTCACACCACTACTCAGTGCAAATGGATTCAAAAAGATATATTATACTCAGGCCAGGTTTCATCCAATTCTTGAAGACTATTTTACAGAGGTTTAATGTTGCAATTTGGTCGACAGCTACTAGGAATAATGTCTATCAAATCCTTGCAGCACTAAACAACTTAGCTGAGGATACATTGCCTTTCTTTGCAATTTGGTCACAAGATGTTTGCTACACCGCTCAAAATCAAAAATTGTTTAGACCCGACAATCCAAACGTTGAGGCAATGTTCAAGACTCTAGCCAAAATTTCCATGGGGTTTGAATGTGATCCACAAAGAACAATGCTTATTGATGAATCTCCTTACAAGGGATGTATTTCACCAGCAAACAATTGCATTTTTCCACCACAATTTGATGCTGAGAAGATGGTTGACAATATGCTCTTGGAGGAGCTACTGCCATGCTTGATTCAGCTTGATGAGAGAAGGGATGTGCGTGATTTAATTGCTTCTAATTGTTATGGACAACCTATAGTGACAAATGATAGTGAATACAAACAAATCATGGAGTATTGGAAGCAGAAAAATGATTTTTGGTCAGCTAAGGTGTTCTTTACAAGAAGAGTACCACCTGCAAAAGGTGACAGAGATGAAACTACCATTGAAGACGCAAGTGACACAAGCCACCGCAATGAAATGAGAAGAGCCCAAATACAAGAGATCTTGGCAAAGGAGCGTACACCCATTGAAAGCATGAAGGCATCACAATTGACCGCTTTAGCTAGGCAATTGGGTTGTAACACAAAAGGAGTTTTGAAGGCAACCACAGCAAAGGCTTATATAAATAAGGTGAAAGCTGAGAACAATCTTCTAAGGCTGGATAGAAACCAACCCTAAGGTACTAGTGACATGTCATATATTCTTGATACACATGCTTGAACACTCATGTGCATGGTATCTAACAAATCTTTCTTTTTATTCCTTCCTGCAGGATCTTGCAAAGGATACTACTAGATGGGGCTCAATCACTAGAGATTTTGATATTTTTGCTCAAAATAATGAAGCAGTCACCTACATTTTTTGTTTATCAATTTCTTGAGAGACTTTCTTTTAATTTGTAATCATCAAATGAAATGAAAAGTATGCTTCTTATTAAGATTGCTGATCTTTTTCTTGTTCAAAACTTTCAATTGTGATTTATAGTTTTGTTAGCATGAGATTGTGCTTTTTTAGTTTGAAAAAAACTGTCAAAGATCCAAGTCTTTTTGGCTTTACTTAAGTTATTAATTGTGAAAGATCTAAGTCTTTTTGCTTTACTTAAGTTATTGATTGTCTATGTAATAGTCCTTAAAACAATATTGGATGGCTTTCTTGCTCCCATGTCTCACATTGGTCTTTAGGTAAGACAAGTGGTGACCTTGAAAGTATGGTCTCATATCTTGATCAAGTGAAGAGACATGAAGCTTAAATATCACTACTATGTATCTAGTGTTAAACTCCATCGCGACAAAGATACTAGAGTGCCAAATTGCAGTCTAGTTTAAGTGAAAATCCATTTGAGCTAAGGTAAAACTTATAGCGCCTCATTTTTCTAGGATTCTACCCTATCAAGGAAGTTAGAATCTAGCACAAACCAATTAAGACTCTTTTGGAGCCTAGATAGGACAATTCGTGGAACTTAAGAAACTTATTATTGAGTTAGAGTCTAGTTTAGATAAGCAAAAGATCTTCAAACTAGAACTTGACTTTCTTACTATTCAATATTCAAAGTCCCTTGAGGCTAACAAATTACATATCTACTTGTAACCTAACTAATGAGTAATTATATAGATCTAATCAAGTATATATAATGAGTCTTCAAACTAATAAACCAAGGGAAGAGAGTAGCAAGGTCCACTACTTGTCCAAGCTCAGCTCTAGACAACATAGAAAGATGCTAGTTCTACTAATTGTCTAATTATAGGCATGGAGAAATGATAGAAGGTTGACCACTTGTCCAACCTATCATCTCTAGTAAGATGGGAGGTTTGGCCTTAATATTCACCATGTAACCAACCTATACATCATTGTATTATGAAGAGTAGAAAAGCAAAGCTCCACCACTTGTCCAAGCTAGTTCTAAAATCCACATGGAGATAAGCAAGCTCCACCATTTGTCAAATCTCTCTTCCATTAAAACATGAAAAAACTCAGCTATGTTGTACAGGGGACTTTTTTCCAAGGTCCACCACTTGTCCAAGCTAGGATCCATTAAAACATGGAAATAAACAAAGCTCCACCACTCGTCAAACCTTTAGAGTTGCGAAGTGTATGGGTTGTCTAAACTAGGTATGGAAAAATAATTGAAAGTCCACCACTTGAAACATGGAGCAAAGCAAGCTCCACAATGTCTCCAATATGCTAGACTCCATTGAAACACCTTAAACCCATGATATTTTGTACATAGGGGATTTACATTCAAGGTCCACCACTTGTCCAACCTAGTATCCCTAGTAGCTTGATAGGTTTGGTCTCAAGATTCACCACTTTTCCACTCTATGTCATTGCATTAAAAAGGATTGGGTGTTAAGGTCCACCACTTGTCCAACCTATAAGGTTATATTTTAAATGGTTTTTTTTCTCACAACTTGAACTACCCATGATATGTTTTACATGGGAGTTTTGCTTCAATGTCCGCCACTTGTCCAAGCTAACTCTATTGAAACATAGAGAGAACCAAAGGTCCACCACTTGTCCAAGCTAGGCTATATTGAAACATGGAGAGAAGGATGCTCCACCATTTCTCCAAGATAGGCTTCATTGAAACATGGAGAGAAGCAAGCTCCACCATGTCTCCAAGCTAGGATCCATTAAAATACCCTAAACCCATTTTATTTTGTACATGGGGGGTTTTATTACAAGGCCCACTATTTGTCTAACCTATTATCCCTAGTAGCACAAGTGGTTTGGTCTCAAGATACACCACTTGTACACTCTATGTCATTATATTAAGAAGAACTATGTATTAAGGTCCACCACTTGTCCAACCTATAAGGTTATATCTTAAATGGTATCCTTTCTCACCACTTGAAATGCCCATGATATGTTTTAATATGTTTTACATGGGGGTTTCATTCCAAGGTCCACCACTTGTCCAAGCTAACTCTATTCAAACATAGAGAGAAGCAAAGGTCCACCACTTGTCCAAGCTAACTCTATTCAAACATAGAGAGAAGCAAATGTTCACCACTTGTCAAATCTAGGCTCCGTTGAAACATGGAGAGAAGTAACTTCCATCATTTTTCCAAGATAGGTGCCATTCAAACATGGAAAGAATCAAGATCTACCATGTCTCCAAGATGCTAGGCTCCATTGAAACACCCTAAAACCATGATATTTTGTACATGGTGTGTTTACATTCAAGGTCTACCACTTCTCTAACGTATTATACCTAGTAGCATGAGTGGTTTGGTCTTACGATTCACCACTTATCCACTCTAAGTCATTATATTAAGAAGAACTGGGTGTTAAGGTCCACCACTTGTCCAACCTATAAGGGTATATCTTAAATGGTATCCTTCACCACTTGTCAAGGTCCATCACCACTTTTCCAACCTATAAGATTATATCTTGAATGATTATTTTTCTCATCACTTGTAATGCCCATGCTATGTTTTACAAAGGGGTTTTGTTCCAAGATCCACCACTTGTCCAAGCTAACTCTATTGAAACATAGGGAGAAACAAAGGTCCACCACTTGTCCAAGATAGGCTCCATTGAAACATGGAGAGAAGGATGCTCCACCATTTCTCCAAGATAGGTTCCATTCAAACATTGAGAGAAGCAATCTCCACCATGTCTCCAAGCTAGGCTCCATTGAAATACCCTAAACCCATAATTTTGTACATGAGGGGTTTACATTCAAGGTCCACCACTTGTCCAACCTATTATCCCTAGTAGCACGAGTTGTTTGGTCTCAAGATTCACCTCTTGTACACTCTATGTCATTATATTAAGAAGAACTATGTGTTAAGGTCCACCACTTGTCCAACCTATAAGGTTCTATTTTAAATGGTATCCTTTCTCACCACTTGAAATGCCCATGGTATACTTTACATGGGGGTTTCATTCCAAGGTCCACCACTTGTCCAACCTATAAGGTTATATTTTAAATGGTATCCTTTCTCACCACTTGAAATGCCCATGATATGCTTTACATGGGGGTTTCATTCCAAGGTCCACCACTTGTCCAAGATAACTCTATTAAAACATATAGAGAAAGAAAGGTCCACCACTTGTCCAAGTTAGGCTCATTGAAACATGGAGAGAAGGGACCTCCACTGTTTCTCCTAGATAGGCTCCATTGAAACATGGAGAGAAGTAAGCTCCACCATGTCTCCAAGTTGCTAGGATCCATTGAAATACCCAATACCCATGATATTTTGTACATGGGGGGTTTACATTCAAGGTCCACCACTTGTCCAACCTATTATCCCTAGTAGGTTTGGTCTCATGATTCACCAGTTGTCCACTCTATGTCATTATATTAAGAGGAATTGGGTGTTAAGGTCCACCACTTGTCCAACCTGTAATGTTATAGCTTGAATGGTATTTTTTCTCACCACTTGTAATGCCCATGACATGATTTACATGGGGGTTTTGTTCCAAGGTCCACCACTTGTCCAAGCTAACTCTATTGAAACATAGAGAGAAACAAAGGTCCACCACTTTTCCAAGCTAGGTTGCATTAAAACATGGACCTTAATACCAAATTATTTCTAGTAGCATGAGTGATATTTTGTACATGGGGGGTTTACATTCAAGGTCCACCACTTGTCCAACCTATTTTCCCTAGTAGGTTTGGTCCCAAGTTCACCACTTATCCACTCTATGTCATTATATTAAGAATAATTGGGTGTTAAGGTCCACCACTTGTCCAACCTATAAGGTTATATTTGAATGGTATTTTTTCTCACTACTTGTAATGCCCATGATATGTTTTACATGGGGGTTTTGTTCCAAGGTCCACCACTTTTCCAAGATAACTCTATTCAAACATAAAGAGAAACAAAGGTCCACCACTTGTCCAGGCTAGGCTCCATTGAAACATGGAGAGAATGATACTCCACCATTTATCCAAGATAGGCTGCATTGAAATATGGAGAGAAGCAATCTTTACCATGTTTCCAAGCTAGGCTCCATCAAAACACTCTAGGGGGTTTTATTTCAAGGCCCACCACTTGTCTAACCTATAAGGTTATATCTTAAATGGTATCATTTCTCGCCACTTGAAATGCCCATGATATGTTTTACATGGGAGTTTCATTCCAAGATCCACCACTTGTCCAAGCTAACCATATTCAAACATAGAGAGAAACAAAGGTCCACGACTTGTCCAAGCTAACCATATTCAAACATAGAGAGAAACAAAGGTCGACGACTTGTCCAAGCTAGGCTCCATTGAAACATGGAGAGAAGGAACCTCCACCATTTCTCCTAGATAGGCTTTATTAAAACATGGAGAGAAGTAAGTTCCACCATGTCTCCAAGATGCTAGGCTCCATTGAAATACGCAAAACCTATGATATTTTGTACATGGGGGATTTACATTCAAGGTCAACCACTTGTCCAACCTATTATCCTTAGTAGGTTTGGTCTCACGATTCACCACTTTTCCACTCTGTCATTATATTAAGAGGAATTGGGTGCTAAGGTCCACCACTTGTCCAGCCTATAAGGTTATACCTTGAATGGTATTTTTTCTCACCACTTGTAATGCCCATGACATGCTTTACATGGGGGTTTTGTTCCAAGGTTCACCACTTGTCCAAGCTAATTCTATTGAAACATAGAGAGAAACAAAGGTCCACCACTTGTCCAAGCTAGGCTACATTGAAACATGGACCTTCATACCAAATTATTCCTAGTAGCATGAGTGATATTTTGTACATGGGGGGTTTGCATTCAAGGTCCACCACTTGTCCAACCTACTTTTTCTAGTAGGTTTGGTCCCAAGATTCACCACTTGTCCACTCTATATCATTATATTAATAATAATTGGGTGTTAAGGTCCACCACTTGTCCAACCTATAAGGTTATATATTGAATGGTAGTTTTTCTCACCACTTGTAATGTCCATGATATGTTTTACAGGGGGTTTTGTTCCAAGGTCCACCACTTGTCCAAGCTAAATCTGTTCAAACATAGAGAGAAACAAACGTCCACCACTTGTCCAAGCTAGGCTCCATTGAAACATGGAGAGAATGATGCTCCACCATTTATCCAAGATAGAATCCATTGAAACATGGAGAGAAGTAAGGTCCACCATGTCTCCAAGATGCTAGATTCCATTGAAATACCCAAAACCCATGATACTTTGTACATGGGGGTTTACATTCAAGGTCCACCACTTGTCCAACCTATTATCCCTAGTAGCATGAGTGGTTTGGTCTTAGGATTCACCACTTTTCCACTCTATATCATTATATTAAGAAAAATTGGGTTTCCATATCTAAATGGATCTTTGCTTGGATAAGTGGTAGACCTTGACACCTAAATACCCATTCTACACTAGAGCATTGGTTAAGCCTTATGCACTTCAAGCATACCTTTAACAACAAGTAGTAGTTATTAGTTGACTTAAGTCTAGTTGAACTCCATGGTATTGAGACTAAGAGAGAGTGTAGCATAAAAAAGAGTCAGGATTTTAATTTGACTTTCTTTCTATTAATGAGTAAATCATAAATGGATTTTGGTATCTAATAAAACCTTAGGGTAGACAATGTAAAACTCATGTCTATTGTTGTGTTTGCATTAAGTTTTCTTGTTCTTTAATTTCAGAATCATTACGGAAAAATGGATTGGCTATATGCTGGCATAAATTGAAGAAAACTATTGAATTACCCATCCAACCTCCTCCAAGACCTTGTCCAAGGAATACATCACCTCCTTATCACCTACCACTTGCTTTCAAGGACATAAAAAGAGTACTTATCTTGGATCTAGAGGGGTTACTTCTCAAGACAATTGAAATGAAACATGGAGATTCTATGCCAGCTTGGGCTCAACACATGCGACTTGTGGAGGATAAAGATGAAGTTTATCATGTGGTGCGACCAAACGCACAAAGTTTTTTGGATTTTTGTGCTAAATACTTTGAGCTATGGATATGGAGTTGCTATAACTTAACAAGGGTGCAACGCATCACACAAAAATGTTTTCCTGAGCAGTATACCAAGTTCAAGGTGTTTATGAGTAACAAAAATTGCCAAAATCCAAATATCATGTTAGGATTTACAAGGGTTTATCACAAAAATTTGAGTGATATTTGGAAGATATTTGAGGATTTTGATGCAAACAATACCTTAATTTTTTATGACACTCCATATAGGGTGATGTGGAACATGCCAGGGACATATCTTATATTTCCAAAGATGTGGAGACAAACTTCCGAGAAACTTCAAAACTTCTTGCAGAGAACCATAATTCCATGGTTGGTAGGATGGTTGTATGCAAGAGATAAGAGAGTCTATACATACAACACAATTGTAAATCAGTATAGTGATTCTGAGACAAATTATGTCCTTGGTGTGTACTTGTCAACACGAAAGCATTGAATAAATATGGCCATAAGATGCTTTTTTTATTCTAGTGTGTATCTTTCAACATTTGTATAATTTGATATAGTCTTTTTTAAAGAAAAAAAAAGGTGTGTCAAATTTATGAACACTTCAATGGAGTGCACCCTACTCTAAGGGGACTTCAATGTACTATTGGAGTGCATCCTATTGTAAGGGGACTCTGATGTATTGCTAGAGTGCACCCAAATTTTTGGGGACTCATTTTTTATTTGATTGGGGCCTATGTTGGGTCATATAGTAAAAGAAATTCATTTTTTGTCAATTCATATCGAGGTTGCATTTATTTGTAACTATGAGAGAATTGATGTTTGATGTCAAAGTAAAACTTGTAAGTGTGGATCAGAGAATTCATGGAGTTTAAATATGTGAGAGGGATCTTTTTCTTGGGCACAAATGTTTGCTTCAAGAATTTTTTCATTACATACTTTATGTGAAAGAGTTTTAGAACCTAAAAGACTTTGAAAAGAAAACTATGGAATCTAAGTGTATGTATTCTTGAATGGCTTGAAAGTTGATGTATACATGCATGTCGCCTTGATGAAGATTTAGATCTGACAAGATGCAAAGCTAGAATTCTTGGACGTTACCTTTGTCAATTTGGTAATAACATATTTAACTTTCTTTTCTTATGGGTGGAAAATATATTATTATGTGCATTTGGAACCTAATTGCTTGACCTTCAAACCAAGATTTCTATGTTATTTTTTCATATACTTTTTGGTAATGAATTAAGATTGTGGATACAAGGTCCACCACTTGTTCAAGCTAGATCTAAGAAAGTATATATACCGAGTCTTCAAACTACTAAACCAAGGGAAGAGAGAAGCAGGGTCCATCACTTGTCCAAGCTCATCTCTAGACAACATAGAGAGATGTTAGGTCTACTAATTGTCCAATATAGTCATGGAGAAATGATAGAAGGTTGATCCACTTGTCCAACCTATCATCTCTAGTAAAATGTGAGGTTTGGCCTTAAGATTCACCATGTAACCAACCTATACTTCATTGTTATGAAGAGTAGAAAAGCAAAGCTCCACCACTTGTCTAAGGTAGTTCCAAAATCAACATGGAGAGAAGCAAACTTCACCATTTGTCCAAGATAGGTTCCATTAAAACATGGAAAACCTCATATATGTTGTACATGGAAGATTTTTTCCAAGGTCCACCACTTGTCCAAGCTAGGATCCATTATAACAGGGATAGAAACAAGGCTCCACCACTCGTCCAACCTTTATAGCTGCAAAGTGTACCGGTTGTCTAAACTAGGCATGGGAAAATAATAGAAGGTCCACCACTTATCCAATATATTATCTCTAATAGCATGGGAGGTTTGTTCTCAAGATTTAGGAATTGGCTGACCTGTATTTCATTGTATTATGATGAATTTGGTTTTAAAGTCAACTACTTATCCAAGCTATAAGTTTATATCTTGAATGGTATTCCTTCCCATCACTTAGAAAACCAATGATATGTTGTACATGGGGGGGTTTGTTACAAGGTCCACCACTTGCCCAAGCTAGTTTCATTGAAACATGGATGAAGGCAAGCTCCACCATTTGTTAAAGCTAGACTCCATTGAAATCTAGAAAATCCATGCTATGTTGTACATGGGGTTTTTGTTTTAAGGTCCAACACTTGTCCAAGCTAAGCTCCATTGAAACATGGAGAGGAGAAATACTCCACCACTTGTCCAGGCTAGGAAACATTGATAGTAGTTGGTTTAGTTTGAAGATCCACCACATGTCTAAGCTAACTCTATTGAAACATAGAGAGAAGAAAAGGTCCACCAATTGTCCAAGATAGGCTCCATTGAAACATAGACAGAAGCAAGCTCCACCATTTCTCCAAGATAGGCTCCATTGAAACATGGAGAGAATCAAAGGTCCACCATTTCTCCAAGACAGGCTCCAGTTGTCCAACCTATAAGGTTATATCTTAAATGGTAATCTTTCTAATCACTTGGAATACCCATGATATGTTTTACATGGGGGTTTTGTTCTAAGGTCACCACTTGTCCAAGCTAACTCTATTGAAACATAGAGAGAAGCAAAGGTCCACCACTTGTCCAAGCTAGTCTCCATTGAAACAAGGAGAGAAGCAAGCTCCATCATTTCTCCAAGATAGGCTAGCCTGGATAAGTGCACCTTGAAACCAACCTTCCTATGAGGCAATAGAGCATATGCTACATATTTTATGTATGCCCCATGCCTCAAATTAAGAAGTTATAGATTAGAAGTGGACCTTGCTTGAATGTCACATGTAATAAATTAAGGAAAAATAGCCAAGTGGATTGTATTCCTCAAGGGATCCTTGCTTTCACAAGTTGTGAACCTTGAGTCACTTTTACATTAACTTGGACAGGTGGTGGACCTAGAAACCAAGCTCTCCATGTTGAGATAAGGTGTAGGTAGAACAGTAGAACATAGACAACGATAATGGATGCAATATACTCGTCTCCTAATAATTCAATTGATTGAAACCATGGTATTTTAGTTGTTTTCATTGTGTATTGTATGTGCATAAAGTGGAATGAGACCTTAAGAAAACTCAAATTTTTGACAAAATCTCTATATTTTGTACATGATATATTGAAAGTTGTCCAACCTGGGAATTGGGATTTTCCACTTTACCTAATATGGTCTTTGTTGCTCCAAATAGCCTTTGCTAAACACTAGGGCCCATAATACCTAGTGTGCATGCATTTAGCAAAAAAACAGATCCAAACTTGTATATCCATGATCATCCTTGCCAATACTTTTGGCAAATGTGATGCTCCTAGCACACATTAAAAAGGAATGTAAATAGTTCTCAAAAGAAACTAAATACTTTCAGATGCAATCATTTGCAAGCCTTGCTGAAACGTTTGAACCATAATAGAAGGTGAAACAGTAATCACTTTGAGGTACAAACAATGAAATCTTTTCCTTACCAACTCATAGCCTTGCTATTGAAGGAGTACGAGCGGAAGTGCGACGCGAGAGAGAGTGCGAGAAGAAGAGCACGACGATATGGTGAACTCGCTCTACTGTAATGTGTAGAGCATAGTGAGTTCTTATTAGGTTTTTACAAAAGAATATGTGTACATACCTGGCGGCCCGTCCACTTACCTGGGCGACCACATTGGGCTTTATACCCCAACAACCTCCCACTTAAAGTCCAACGTGGTATTTTAAGTGTGAGAGAAGCTACTATACAAGCTAATATACAAGAGATGTAGAGAAGTGATGTACTACCCTACACCTAACTGCTTGCGAAAATGCGCAAAGCTCTCTGAGGGAAGTCCTTTTGTAAGTAGATCAGCAGGATTTTCTGTGGTGTGAACTTTGACAAGCTGAAGTTGCTTATCCTCGAGCATTTCCCTGATGAAATGATACTTCACATCCACATGCTTTGTCTTTGAGTGATAAACTGGATTGCGAGCCAATTGTATAGCACTTTGACTATCACAATATAACACAGGCATCTCTTCTTTGATTCCCAAATTTGTTACTAGTCGATTAAGCCAAATTGATTCTTTGCATGCCTCTGATGCTGCAACATATTCAGCCTCTGTAGTAGAATGAGTAACACAATCTTGTAATCTAGAACGCCATGATACTGCTCCACCAGCCAATGTAAAGACATACCCTGACGTATACCTTCGGTTGTCTAAGTCACCTGCATAATCTGAGTCTGTAAAACCCTTTACACTTAGCTCCTGACTCCCATAGCATATACGCATACTCTTTGTAGCTTTCAGGTATCTCAATATTCCTTTCACTGCCTCCCAATGTTTCTTGCCTGGGTTTGACATGTATCGACTTACTACTCCCACTGCAAATGCAATGTCTGGGCGAGTAGCAATCATTGCATACATCAAACTACCCACTACAGACGGATATGGAATCTTATCCATTTCAGCCTATTCTTCCTCAGACACAGACAATCTTGTTTGCTAAGTTTCACATATGGTGGCAATGGAACACTCAATGCCTTTCCCTTCTCCATATTGAAACGTTGCAAAACCTTGTCAATATACTCTGTTTGAGATAACCAAATCAACTTCTTTGATCTGTCTCTCTCAATGCGCATACCAAGTATATGACTTGCCTCACCCATGTCTTTCATGTCAAACGATTTTTCCATCTTTGACTTCAAAGCTGAAATTTCTTCCAAGTGCTTGCCAGCAATCAACATGTCATCCACATACAAAATAAGGATCAGCCAGCTGCCATCCTTAGCCTTCTTTGTATATAGACAGTGATCGAACTCACTACGTTTGTAGCCTTGAGAAAGCATAAACTTGTGGAATTTATGGTACCATGCCCTCGGTGATTGTTTTAAGCCATAAAGACTCTTTAACAACTGGCATACCCAATCTTCCTTGCCTTTCTCAACAAACCCTTCTGGCTGCTGCATGTAAATTTCCACATCTAAATCACCATGCAAGAACGCTGTTTTGACATCCATTTGGTGCAACACCAAATCTAATATGGCAACCATTGCAAGAAAGCATCTCAATGTAGTCATCTTGACCACCGGAGAGAAGACTTCATCAAAGTCAATGCCTTGTTCTTGCTTAAAGCCCTTGGCAACAAGCCTTGCTTTGTACTTTGGCTGACTATCATGAGCGGTGATCTTATACCTGTAAACCCATTTACAAGGTAGAGCCTTTTTGCCCCGTGTTAATTTAACTAGCTTCCATGTCTAGTTTTTATGCAGAGCTGTCATCTCTGACTGCATGGACAATTGCCAATTCCCGAAGTCCTTCATTTGCACTGCTTCCTTGTAACATGAAGGCTCATTGCAATCAGTCAACATGACATAGTTCATAGATGGAACAAACCTATCAGGAGGTCGCGTGAAACGTCCAGATCTACGCACAATAGGTGGCTCAGGCTCAGCCACAACCTGTAGTTCCACTCTATCCTGTCCTTGTTCCTCTTGAGCCCTGACATTTTGTCTTGCACGTGCAGGTCCATCCTCTTGGAAGACAACTCTTCTAATCTCCTCAACCCTCTCTGGTTTAGAATGATATTTGGATTCATTAAAGTGAACATCATTGCTGCGGACAACCTTTCTGGAGTCGGGATCCCAAAGTCTGTACCCCATTTCACCAGAATTACCATAGCCTAGAAAGATGCACTTTCTACTCTTTGGCTCAAGTTTGTTCCTAAATTCCTTTGGAACGTGAGTATATGCCTCATAGCCAAAGACTCTGAGATGCTTGTATGAGGGCATTTTGCCTGACCATACCATCTCTAGCACTGAATCCTTCTGCAAAACCTTGCTAGGAGATCTATTTACAAGATGAACAGTTGTTGATACAGCTTCAACCCAAAACCCATTTGGCAGCTATGCATTAGACAACATACTTCTGACCTTCTCTTGTATGGTCCTATTCATCCTCTCAGCAACACCATTTTGAGGAGGATTGTAAGGAGCAGTAAGTTCACGTTTTATACCTTTTGACTCACAAAAGTCCTAAAAGGCCTTTGAAACATACTCTCCACCATTGTCAGTGCGTAAGCATTTAAGCTTCTTGTCACTCTGATTCTCCACAAGTGTCACAAACGTTTTGAAAACACTAAACGCTTCATCCTTGTGCTTGAGAAAGTAAACCCATACTTTCCTCGAGTAATCATCTATAAATGTCATAAAGTAAGAAGATCCCCCTAGAGATAGGTTAGGCATAGGTCCACACAAATCACTATGAACAAGTGCCAACTGTGTATCTCTTCTACTGCTTCTATGCTTATGTGGCTGCTGTGTTTGCTTACCATACAGACAATGTTCACAAAATTCAAAATCATTAAATGAAAAGCCAGGCAAATAACCAGAACGAGACAAGATTTCCATTCCCTTCTTGGACATATGTCCTAACCGGCTATGCCACAAAGAAACGTTCGGCTGCTCGGTTACATTGATTACATTTTTAGAGACATTTGATACATAAATCATGTAAAGTCCTCTAGAATTTACTCCATGTGCTACTGTCATAGAACCCTTGGATATCTTCCACATGTTCTGTCCAAAAGTGGTGACGTAGCCAGCATCATCAAGTAAACTTGTGCTGATCAAGCTCTTTGTAATTGCGGGAACATGTCTCACATTCTTCAGCATGAAAGAAGAGCCATTCTGAAACTTCAATTGAACATCTCCAACACCTAAGATCTCACATGTCTGCCCATTGCCTAGCCGAACATGATCTTTAGTGGTCACATAAGAGGTAAACCACTCCTTGTTTGGAGACACATGAAGTGATGCCCCTGAGTCTATAATCTAGTCACTCAGTACATTTCCATCAGATACTGTAAGAAGAGCTGAGTCCATTGTATTCTTCAAGAAGTAGATGTCTCCTGACACTAGACTGTCATCCTCTGCAACAGTGTTTGTCACATTTATTTCTTGAATCTTCACTGAGGACTTGTTCTTCTCACCATGGTCTTCAGCTTTCTCTTTGCCTTTTTCTGCTTTCCATTCTCTGCAGTCTCTTTTCATGTGACCCTTCTTGCCACAATGGTAGCATTCTATGTCAGTCTTGTCTTTAGCACTGCGGGACTTGCTATGAGACTGATTCCTCTTTCCACCTTTGTACTTTTCTTTGGTCCTTCCCCTGACAACTAAGGTTGTTCCTTTGCCTTTTTCCATTGTCTTTCTATTGGTTTCTTCAGTAAGCAGACTTCCTTCTACACCTGCTATGTTCAAACCATCTGGAGGTGCAGAATTAATCAAAGCTGTGCGAAAAGTGTCCCAACTTTCCGGCAATGTGATCAACAGGAACATAGCTCTAATAGGTTCATCAAACTTGACACCTTGAGCTGACAACTGACTGTAGATTGTGTTGAATTCATTCAGATGATTGGACATAGGTGTCCCTTCTTTCATATTCAAGTCAACAAGCTTCTTAAGCCAGTATACCTGTGAAGCTGCACTCTGCTTCTCATAAAGATCACTCAGCTTTAACCATGCTTGATAGATGGTGTTCTACATAAGTCAAGGGTAAATGGGTTGCGTCTTAAATTGTATCATGCTAGATTGATGATGGTGGAGCAAGATGAGCTATCTGTGGATCAAGCAGTGTTGGTGAGGGATGAGGATCCCTGTGATGCGGCGAGTCTCATATCTCTCTTTGCTGCTGCTGATCATGAATGGTCTAGCAGGCTAGGGGATGGGCAAATTATGTCAGGAGTTTTTTGGAGCAAGGAATTGCGCATATGTACATACACATGCATGGTGCATCAAATAAGGAATTGCCCATTTTCCAGAGCGAGGTGGTTACGTGGGGCCCACATGTGTACAGGTAGGACAGCATGTACATAGTGCAGCGATTTTCACTATTATCAATACTAGTGTGTTTTTTCTACAATAAGGAGGAGTTGGTAGCACGTAAAAAATCTCGAGGAAGCTATCCGCGGGCCGACGACGTGAGATCAGCAGGTGCGTCAGATGGCATTTAGTGGCGTTAGGAGGGCGAATGAGGTCAATATTTGCACGTGGATGAGGACGGACACAACGTGGGTGTTTTCTTGTGAGAGTTATGCAGAAAGGTCATCATTAGGACCACTTTTTGGGGCCACTTCACGTGGTGGCGAGATGCATTATTGTGAAAAAGCTGAGTGCCAGGTGTGCGAATGATGCAAAAAGGTGACAACTATGCACTGCAAGGTCAGTTTTTGGCCTGTTCGGGGTCCGTTTGAGGTCATCTAAAAGGCCACGGGTGCCCAAATAATAAAGCTAAGTGTGGGAACTGAAAAAACAGAGAGAAGACCAGAAAAAACGTGGAGAAGAGAGGAGGAACAGCCGTAGGTGTGTTTTTTGGGTTTTTGGAGCCTGTTTTGGCCGTAAACTGCTCATCCGATGTCGGATTTGAGCACTTTGACATTGTAGACTGGGGTTTTGGGCCATTCCGAACACGATGGCACTGTCCATTTTGCCAAATTCCTCACTCTTTTTCTGCTGTTTTTCTGTGTAATCTTCTCCGGTGAGTGAAGCTTCTTTTCCAATTTGTGATTGTATCTGGTATCTTTTACCCATATTGTGTGAGCTGTTTGCCCCATTGGTGTTGGCTCAAGCTCATTTGTATCTAAACATCAGAAATCCTCCTCTTTTGAGCTGAGTTTTTTGGGTGTGTGTGTGTGTGTGTGTGTGTGTGTGTGTGTGTGTGTGTGTGTGTGTGTGGAGTGGACAAGTGGATAGTTGGGTCTTACCCAAGAGCTGACAATGACTCTTAGCCAGCATGTGTGGTTCATAGCTCTTCTGGAAATTAGTGTTCAATCAACGAACCGATGAAGACTAATTTAGATGGCGTCTTGCCCTATTTCTAGCTGAGAGTTAGAGCACCTTGGCTCAGGCTGACTTCCAAGCAAACATGTTCAAAAGCTTCTTAGAAAGTTTTCATTATTCTTTGAGAGAAATAAAGAAAGAGAGAGAGAATGTTGGGCTGAGGAACTTTCCTTAAGTTTCAAGAGTGTGTACCTAGTCATTATGCTCTTACGCATTTTATGCCTGGCTTGCAGCTCATCCTATAAGCATACCACAGTTCATCGAGAGAGGTAACAAAAAAGACACAAACACATCCTGACCCACCTACCTTGCAGGGATCGTGATTGTACGAGGATGACTTGAATATGGCACTTTGTATGTGAATTAAGTCCTATTTGTAGGTTCGTTCTAGTGGTGTTGTGCGGTGACAGCAACCAAAAATCATGTGAAATAATCTAGATTTTATCTTGTACTTGATAGAGTTTCAGGTGTTATAGTGAAAGCATAATCCCAAGGGTGGCATGCCTTGCATGAAAAATTGTAAGCCCTTGGTTACAGTGACGGGCTCAAACATACAAGCCAAAATCATAAGTGCCTTGCATAGTCGGTACTGGTAAGGATGCTTGTGAGGTGATATCCCAATGTTTGCAAGTGCCCCAAACTTGCGTGCCAATTCCCTTGACGTCGAGTCAAGAGGCAGTATAAGTTAGCACGAGTTAGAAGCCTTTCTTCACGTGTACCTGGCAAAGCTCTTTGATTTGCATAACTGAAATCCTTTCCAATGGAAATGCATAAGCATGAAAAATCAAGCAAATCTTAACACTAGAATGGTAACAGGACACTTTTATGTCCTTGGACACTTTTGTGTCCTGTTAAGTGACCATTTTGCTTGAATTATTTGAAGAGTATGAAAATGAATTTCTAGGTGCTATATATCCACAAAGTTGCCTTATGAGCTCAAAAAAACTTAGCATTTTTTTTGGAGTATCGATCTCACCATTAACCTTACTCTTGCGCAACATTTTTGAACCTAAACTGTGTGAAAAAACGGGTCCTGTTTTTGGCTTTTTTTCAATTTTTGGCAACTATACCACTCTAAACTTTATGTTTGTGAGGTTTAGATGGCTAGAGGTTAGGCCTTCATAGTTCTCAACATGTTTTGATGCTTGTAGGGAGAGCTAAGTGTTAAAATTGAAAGTTATGACCAATTTACAAGAATTGCATAATCTTGTTTTTTGGCCAAAATTAGCACTTTTATGATTTTTTTGATGGCTTTCTTGATATCCAAATTCAATTTTGATTGTGTAAGTGTAATGTATAACATAAAGCTAATCTTCTTTGAGTTTTGGGGGACCTAATATGCTATATAGCATAGTATATGATGATGGTTGAGTTTTTTGATTGCTGAAGAATACGATACATTTTAGAGTAGCAAGTATAACTTTCTCAATATTGCTAGTTACTTAGGCCAATTGTGTGTATTTTGTAGGTAGTAACCATATATAATCATAGACTACAAACTTGGCTAGATATTGAGTAGTTTCTATGGGTTTCTAGAGGTCATAATGCTAAACCCAATTTTTTCATGTTTGCTGTATTTAGCACTTTATCATTGCCCCCAAGGTTCCACTTCTAAGAGATCCATTATCCTTTTGACATGCTCCATGGATCCTTTTGAATCCAAAGGCCCAAAAGGAACTAAGAAAACATGTATATAGTATCTGTATTTATCGTGACTATAGAAACTTTGATGATAGGTCCGCAGAATGGCAAAAATGCAACTTTTTTGTACCTTTTTCTTTTTCCCAAAACAAAATTAGTGAGGTAAAAGCAACCATATGTTTTGGTCACCAACCCATTGAAGTTAACATGACATTTTATCTCAGGTCCTACAAAAATCCCCACTCTTATTTATATGCAATCAACCGTAAGAAATTGTTGTTTTGGGCAAAATGCACTGGTCCATCAACTTTGGAGGCTTGTAGTGACCAAGGGATGAGAAAAATTACAAGTTTCTCATTTTTTCCATATGTAGTAGTTATTGAACTATAAGCTCATGAAAGGGATTTTCAAAATGAGTGGATCTACTATGGTTTTGGAATTTTTTCCCAAAACCCTGAAAGGACACTTTTATGTCCTGTTAGGTTACCATTCTAGTGTTAACATAGTCTAACCTGGTCTTCCGACTGAAAGCAGATGTCTTGTGATGCAAAAACCTTCTATTTAACATATTCTAAACCTGTGGAAACCATGATTCAAAATGTCATAAAAGAATCCGTGCTTCACGTTAATGCTCATGTAGTGTTGGTGCTCATAGAGAATATATGCTCCCTTTGACACACATGTGTCCAAGTGGAGAGGAATTGACCTTGTCAAATTGCTTAAAGAAAGAAAGTAGTATGTAATATATCTTGATTGAATATGCTATACTAAGCAAGGTATTGTCAAAACGGTTATCCAAAAGAGGAGATAACCACTAAAGAGCATGCAAAAAAGCTATTGACTACTGAACCGTAAAACCCATCAAAAAGGCCTAAGAATCCAGTACCAGGGGATAATGTTTCCGTTGACGCTGTCCCATGCAATTGAAACATAACTTTTGCACTTTGGCTTTCTGAAAGTCTATTGTGGAAAGTCTCCTCTTTGCCACCTTAGCGGAGACTAGTTCGACAATTGCCACAGGTATAGATACGGTAGCCTGTGGAATGCACGATATGACCAGCTCTGTAAGGTGATCCACCTGTGTGGCAAGCAATTGGATGTGAACCGCCAATTTACAAAACCGTTCTTCAAACATTTGAAGGTCACGTCTTGTAACATATTCTTTTTCATCGACGAGATTGCTAGTAACCTCCAAAATTTCCAACACACTTTGAGGAGGAGTAGATGCGGTGGAAGAAATTTCAAAGTCAAATAGACGATTCTCGGAAAGGTCCGTATCCAAAAAATTGAACGAGGAATCCATGAAGGATTTATGTGGTGCGAGCAAGGAAAGGGAAGAATATCATAAGAATACCTTGATTCAAAAAGAGGTCGTACTCGTGGTATGCACCGCAAACGGTGATAATCAGTCGTGCTAATTATTCCTTCCCGTCCAAATTATGCCAATCCATAAGTCCCATCGTTCAAAGACACCGCTTGAAACATTGCAGCAGACGATTGGATCGTCCTGAAGAAACGAGTTGTAATGGATACTTGGTGGAAAATCTCTCAAGCCACCGAAAGTTGACCTTGACTCACCTCTACAATTATGGAAGAGCCGCAGAAAATCGACGGCCTTCCGACGAAGTGCCTTGCCCCTTGTCGACAAGATTATACCAAACCGTGGCCAATACTGGTGGAAAAACTGCCAATGGGTGTGTGCCGGGGTGGGCTTGCACCCTTACGCTTTTTTAAAAAATTGGATTGCCCAAGGCCAAACGCCTTAGGGTGTTTCTAGTGTCAACAGAGAAGCCACTCTATCGCTAATGGAACCCAACACTGCCGCGAGGTCTCAACGACCCCTGTGTTGCGATCTGGGGTCACCTCCCATGACGTGAAACGTCCGCAGGGGCAACGCAAAACCGTCAAGCTTGACTGCACAAGAGATGGCGGAGGTCGAGTTCTCTCCCTCCTTGCCACAAGCCCCCCAGCCCACGCTGCGGTTCTTCGATTGCTTGGCTTAGTAGGCGACCATGCCCACCTCCAATCTCCTCGAGCCTCTAAGTTGCATGTGCATGCTAAAGTGGAGGTCCACAACCCAACCCACTTTGCCTAGAATAGACCTTGCTCTTGCTACCAATGTAAAACTCTGTGTGGGACTGCCTTGGAATGAACCTCCCATTAAATAGCCCCTTGGCCTCATTCCCTATCCACACTTGCAATCGGTCCCTTGGGACTCGTCCTTGACCACCGGGCATTGCCCTTGGCATGACATCAGCAAAGGATGTACCTTCTTACCTCGCTCCATTGATGGAATCTTTACACAACTGCCTTTATTGCCACTTGCTCGGGAAACCTTGCAGCCTTGAACACTTACTCCACGAACAGGATCACTCCATGGACATATTGTGTTGCGTCAGGTTGCCTAACATCCCCACTCTCTCGCCCTCCCTCCTGATACGCCGAGGTAGTTCTACCCCCACCCCCTTCCCCACTACCAATTCAAACTTTTCCCTCGAGCCACCCGTAGAGCGATTTCAAAACTCCTCGCCACTCAGGCTTCACCTCAGTACATTTTTGCCAGCCAGCGTGGCTCAACGTCCCTGCCCAACGGGCCCCCAAGCATTGTAACAAACTTGGACACCTCAAGTCTAGATTCTGTTGCGCCAAGAGAGAGAATCACTTAAAATACTTCACAACTTCAAAATCACAGTTCAATTTGGTTGACATAGCCCGGCGTAGTTTCGTGTCAAGAAAGATTGGCCCCAAAGACTGGTGCCCCTTTCGGTATTTCTTTTATATTAATCTTGAGCAAAGTACAACTCCCGCAGGGTCCTCTGCTCTCAAACTCTGAGTCCAGATGCTCTGAAGAGCGAGGCCCTTAGGGTTCTTTTATTCTTACAAGGGATGCCAAAAGCAGAGCCCCATAAGCAGTTAAACTCAAAAGCATTCAAGCTTTAAAATATTTTAAAATAAAGCAATTGTTCCAAAAGCAATTGATCCCAAAAATCTTTCCAAAAAAAGCATCAGCGTGATTTGCGAAAAATCCGTACAACAGCCAACGTAAAATCCGGCCCTACCACGTGAGCACCGTACGGAAACTGCCACATCAGTATGTCAATGGAATTTTCATGGGTGGCCGTACTGTCACATCAACAATTATTCATATCGTCACGTCAATAACTGCATGTGTATGTGTGTTTGTCCGGGTCCCTGCCATGTCACCAGTTTGTGACATATCACCCTCTTGAAAGAACTATAATCGCCCTCGATTATGCCTGCAAAATAGACAGAGGCCATAAATTGTTTTCGTAGACACTGACTATTAGTACTGACGCACTAGACACGACACATCTAGCACATGTATAAAGACGACAATCACATTACTGCACATGAGATCACATGACATCACATGACAAATCACGTTCAAAAATCATTCCAAGGCTCAAACAATGACTACCAGCAACGTATTTAGTAACCACATCTAGATCCATTTTGGACCTCATTGATGTCATGTTAACTAATCCCATATTGCAATCATGTCTATAGAGATTTTTTTTTACTCAAGCATTGTCGTGTGCAAGTAGTCATTCGCCTCAAGCACTATCGTGTGCCAGAAATCTTTCACTTCGAGCACTATCGTGAGCAAGAATCTGTTGCCTCAAACACTGTCATGAGAAATCTTTTTCGGGGATCTCAATCCATCACTAAGTTCATACCAAACAGAGTGGTCCAGTCATTCATTCCATTGAATCAATCGTGATTCATGATTCGTTATCAGGTTCTTTCAGGAGTTGTCTGTGCGCGTATGTCGCACGTGTCAATGCAAGGAACTTGCCAATACACCGCGTGCGAGCCACAAATGGCTCCAAGCACACAACAAGCCTAAACTAGTAAGATCAAAGATGACGATGGTGTGTCACTCACCTCTCTACGCTTGCTTCATGGAGGATTCCTCGCCGTGAAGAAGAGGGAGACGCCACTACGTTGCGCTCAACCACCTCGCTGCCGTCGTGCTGCCGCAATGCTCGATCGCACTCTCTCTCTCTCTCTCTCTCTCTCTCTCTCTCTCTCTCTCTCTCTCTCTCTCTCTCTCTCTCTCTCTCTCTCTCTCTCTCACGCATACACACACACACACAAGGAGATGAAGAAGAAGAAGATGGAGATGGAGCAAGAGCACTCTTCAATTGCACAAATGAGAGAATGAGTGAATTTTAGGTTTAGTTGACTTTTATATGAGCTCACCCCATTCACACTTGGGCGCCCAGCTTAGCCAACTAATCCCTTGAATGTTCCAGTTAGAGTGCACCTCTCATCGGCGATCACTCTTACCCTTTTCCTATTGGATCGACAAGCCTAGTACCTGACTCTACAAGTAAATAATACAACGTCCGTCGTAGGTGATAGGGTGTCCGTGAGCCGTGAGGGTTAACATGCCCCCCTTCCTGATGTAGATTCCGTCCTCGGAAGCTATTGAGTTGAAGCTCGTTTGTCGAGGTGAAAGAGCATTTGAGATGAATGTCCTTAGCCTTCTTCAGTCATCACTGCAAAACCCAACAACATTGGCATAGTAATTGCATTCTCATGTAGAATTAAAAAGCATATGCAGTTGTAGGCAGACAATGTGATTGGTAACAGAATTTTAAACCATTTGTCAGCAATAAACATTAAATTGCAATATAATCAAATGCATAAACAGATGTAAAGGTAAAAAATTAAGCAAGTCTGGGGTCGCTAATTTAACGGTCGAAAGGCACTAAAGATCGACTATTAATACCATGGGTAAGCTTCTTAATTTTCTCTGTTCAATAAGTTGTTTAATTGCGAGAGCCAAGTATTTCATGTTCGAGGGCTAACTAGAGGCTATCCCTAGAAGACCTTGTAGTTAAGCTACAATAAAAGGAATTTCTCATGAAATCATTGTCTACCTGATTTTCTTTTCTTTGACCCCCCAAAAGTCTTTTCTCATTGATTTACTTTTGTGTGCTTATTTTGTATGCCTTGGGTTTTTTGCTTTTCAAGGAAAAGCGTCCACATTGGGAACCTCTAGGGCTCTAGTACCATAGGCGATACATGTGAGTGAAGTACCAAATCAAGCTGAGGTTTCTCTTCCAGCTTGAGATTTTACATTGTGGCACTTTGTTTTTTTTTTCAACATTTTAATTTTGTCAGTTTGGGGGGTCATATAACACCGTTACCCTCCCCAGGCTCATCACACTAGTAAACTCCCTTTATAATACTTAAGCTAAAGGTCAATAGGGTAGTAAGCCCACTAGAAAGCCCTAGTACATTTCACACAATGCTACCTAAATCGGATTAAGAACCTAAGTAACCATTGATTATTAGGAAGGCATTCCCCATGGTATTAAGAGAAGATCTGTAACACCTAACTTGGTCAAACTAGCTTAGTCGGACTGCTTGATTTTTAAATCTAGACAAGTGATTATGACAAAAAATTACATTGAATTTAATGTTTGGTACTAAGCAAATGCCCTGAATATTATGCTACCAATCACAATCAAAGTATACAAACATGGCTGCAAAAAAATAAGGGGCAATGCTAATGGACAAGAAACACCTGTTTGCGTTGATAATTGCACTTGATTTGAAGAGTGAGTCGAGATAAAGATTCCATGAAGGTCCAGATCCTAACAACAGCAACACGCTCCTGTACACACTAGGAAACACAAAGAATGCCTCTAGGAGGCACATCAGTGGGAAAAGGTACCAACCCTTATTGAACACAACAAAAAACATAAGGAACCCTAACCTAATTATTTGCACTCCCCCTAGAGAGTCAAGGGAATGGATATTGTAGAGATTGGGGGAAACCCTAAGGCTAAACCCCTATCCTCATCATCGAGATAAACAAAGTCATCATCCATGAGACCATATGTGCCGTCCGTGTAGTCATGTTCTTCTTCATCATAGGTACCCATGTTTACTAAGAAGGTCACTAGATGCCTATAGTCATCTTGGTCAAAAGGGTAGGCTTGTGCAATGGGAGAAACGCTCTCTACTAAGTATGGATCAGTCATGGGTAAGAGATGTATCAGCCACTCTAACTCCTCAAAATTCCTCTCACATGCTAGCATACCTACCAAATACCATTCACATGCAAGCACCGGAACGACCATGTAAAACATTTGTGAAAAGTAACGAGGGTACCTCTCACCCAAGGCAGGAGTGGATAACTCTAGCGTACTAGCCATATCTGTACACGCAAATAGATGATGGTTAGAGTGCAAATATTACAAGGGTTGTGTTCTTGTGCATAATGTGTTTTTATGATTTTGTGTCATGGCTCTTGCACTTTTACTTTTTTTATCTTGTTTTTGTGAGTATAAGGCTTTATATATACATTCCCTAAGATTAAAGATTAAGAAGTTAGGGCAGAAGGTTGAGAGGGAAGCAAGTGAATGATGGATGTCAGCAAACACTCCCCCCTTCCTTGGATAGATCATACCTTTTGGAATGATGTCGTCACCTTTTGAAACCAATTGTTCCAAGTTGTTATGGGTGAAGGCTTTAACCAATAGTTTTCGACCGCCCTATGCATTTCATCTAGTGGCAAGGGTGGTAAGGTACTCTCCCATGATTTTATTTGCAACATTGTTGTAGGTGGTGAACTTACAACAGGAGGTGCAAACTCTTTCTTGCTTGTATGAAAATGTACAATGGTAGGTGGAGGTTTTGTCGAAGCTTCTATTTTCGTATAGGAACTACATGAAGAGCAAGAAGCTTCCTTTGATTTCCCTGTTCCTGAGCTAGGTGAACCAAATCGTTCTTTCTTCGGTACCCAAACTAGCTCTGGAGCGGGTGTGTAGCATTCCATGATTTTTTCGTTTCCGCGATCTTCAATTCGTTTTGGAGCCACATGATTGAGTTTACATGGGTCAGGTGATAGGTAAGAACACAATCTACATTTTGGCACCCAGATTTGATCATTTCCTTTATAGTAGCCTTGGGCTTCCAATAGTTTTTTAGGAATCCAACGCAACATTTCTTGGAGCAAGTGGTACGTTTCTTACAAGGCTTCGGTTTTTTAGCACTAGCTATGGTCGCTAAAGAAGCTTTAGGGACCCACTTGTATGTTTTCTTCGTTATATTAGGATGAGTATTGTCAGAAGCTATATGCATTGCTTGGAGCATATTTAAGGGTATAGGCATTTCATCCCCCTCAGGTGTTACCCAAGTCGTCCCCCTATTTCCCCAAGTATCTATGGTTTCTTCTAGGTGGTGGGACCCAATCCAGATTGTCCGACTCAGTCATCCCAGGTAGTACATCCATATAAGGAGAATCTTCCCCAACATCAGTGTCCGCTTTACACGTGTAACCATACGGCAATGGGGCCAAGTGAATTGTGGTGTCAGATCTATGATCAATTATAAACCTGTTTCCTAGAGGATATGCTCGACCCGTCACAAGATCCACTCGAATGACAGAATCTTGGAACTGCAAGTAGACATGGTTTTTAGACCAGTCATGCATCATTTTCGCTTCCCTCATGAAAGTGTTAGGAAATAAGACGTAGCTAAATAGATATTTGAGTAGATTACTTAATGGAGAGAGATATATTTCACACACAAGAGATTATAGAGTAGAGAGAGAGAGAGAGAGAGTACACACGATATACGTGGTTCACCCAAAGTGGGCTACGTCCACGGGAAAGCAGCCACTCAATGGCTTTAGCACTTCAAAAGAAGAAGTAGTTTACAAAGGGATTAAACCCTTAATAGAGCTCCCGCCTTGCTTCACTCTCACCACCTCACACTCACCTTGTTGCATCAACTTCACACTATGAAATGTGTGTAGAAATAGCCTCCTTTTATAGACCAAAAGGGCTGCCCTCTCTTATGAGAGGCAGCCATGTGTAGCCGCCCTTGTGCGAATAAGTCCAAATCGGACCCTCTAATCCGCCCATGTGTGTCCGCCCTTGAGAAGACAAGTCCGCTTTTGCATTTGGCCACCGGCCACCGGCAATTGACTTCTGACCACCGGCTATCAGCCATTGACTACCGGCCACCGGCCAACCGATGGTTGTTTTCCGACCACTTTCCGGCCGCTGTCCGGGCATAATATTCCGGCGAAAAGATATATTCCGGCGAGGGAAAAAAAAATTCTCGGGGGCTTTCGCCCCCGAGGCCCCTAAAGTTACCCTTGATTCTTGGCCGTGAAATTTTTGGTTTTCGGTGAGTGATTTTCCTTCACGCACGATGGCTTCTCCTCATAATGGGGGCCTTACAAATGTGCGCTTTTACCACAGAAAATTACAAGGGTAAATCAGGCTCCATACTTAACAATCTCCCACTTGGAGACTGATCTCCAAACCAAACCTGTGACTGCTTTCCATTCTGGCTTCTTATCCTTGAATGCCGATTGAAGATGAGCAAAAGCTCAACTTCTCCTTGTTGACCACCTTTGTAAACATGTCTGCAGGATTTTCACTTGTATGCACCTTTCCTAGCTTTAGTTGTCCCTCTTCCAAAAGAGTGCGTATGAAGTGATATCTCACCTCAATGTGCTTTGTCCTTGAATGAAAGGTTGAGTTCTTCACAAGATGGATAGCGCTTTGGCTATCACTATACAAGACACAATTGTCTTGTTTGAATCCAAGCTCTTCTAAGAATCTGTGAAGCCACATAATTTCTTTGCTTGCCTCCGTCATTGCTACATACTCTGCTTCCGTGGTAGAAAGTGAAACCACTTTCTGTAGCTTTGAAGCCCAGCTTGTTGCTGTGCCTCCAACCGTGAACACATAGCCAATAGTGCTCCTTCGAGTATCTTTGTCACCTACCATATCTGCATCAGCATACCCTTCTAGAAAAATATCAGTTCTTCCAAAATACAATGCATTTGTTGTTGTCCCTTTTAGATACCTAAGTATCCACTTCACAGCTTGCCAATGCTCTTTACCTAGGTTGTCCATGAACCTACTCACAACTCCCACTGCATGTGCAATGTCTGGCCTTGTCCAGACCATAGCATACATTATAGAACCTACCGCTGCAGCATATGGAACTTTAGACATATAGGCTATCTCCTCTTGTGTCTTTGGACACATATCCTTCGTTAGTTTAAAATGACCATCCAAAGGTGTAGAAACTGGTTTTGTATTTTGCATTGCAAACCTTTCTAGTACCTTCTTGATGTAATCTTCTTGAGATAGCTTTATTGTCTTCTTCGTCCTGTCCCTTGATATTTTCATACCAAGTATCCTCGTTGCAGCACCTACATCTTTCATTGAAAAAGATTTAAACAGCTCCTCTTTTAGGTCTTTGATGTCCTACATGTTAGCACTTACAATCAGCATGTCATCAACATACAACATTAGGATGATGAACTTCCCATCTCCCAAATTCTTTGTGTAGATGTAGTGATCCGAGTTGCATCTTGTGAATCCATGATCCAACATCCATCGATCAAACTTCAAGTACCATTGTCTTTATGCTTTCTTGAAACCATACAAGCTCTTCTTTAATCTGCAAACCATTTTCTCCTTACCTTTTACTTCATACCCCTTTGGTTGAAGCATGTAGATTTCCTCCTCTAAGTCACCATGAGGGAATGCCGTATTTACATCCATTTGCTTGAGATTTAGATCATGAGCAGCCACAAGGCTTAAGACAAGCCTAATTGAGTTCATTTTTACAACAAGAGAAAATATTTCATTGAAGTCAATACCTTTCTTTTGAGAAAACCCTTTTACCACAAGCCTAGACTTGTACCTTTTCTTCCCACCTTCTTCTTTCAGCTTGTACACCCATTTGTTTTGAAGTGCCCACTTACCTTTAGGCAACTCAACCAACTCCCATGTTTGGTTGCGATGTAGTGAGTCCATCTCCACTTGCATGCTCTTCGTCCATTCTTCTCTGGATTCTTGTTGCATAGCTTCTTCGTATGATTCCGGCTCTCCAGAATCTGAGATCAAGAGATGGTTGAAGGAAGGAACAAACCTTTCTGGAGGTCTACTTGCTCTTGTAGATCTTCGGGGAATAGGTTGAGGCTCCTCATTTGGTTGATGTTGTTGCACATTGTCAGCGTTTGTAGTCCTTGAGTCTTCACCATCATCAAGCTCCATGTACTCATCACCTATTTCTTTTGTTTGTTTTCTTTCCAAGTAATCTTTGTACATATTTTGTTCGTTAAAAATTACATCCCTACTCCTGAAGATTTTACCATCTTGAGGATTCCATAGGCGATACCCAAAGTCACCTTCTCCATAGCCAATGAAGAAACACTTTTTGGACTTTGCATCTAGCTTTGATCTTAGGCTTCTATCTATGTGCATGAAAGCCTCACACCCAAACACTTTGAGAAATGCATAATTCACCGGTTTAACTGTCCATGCCTCTTCTAAAACTCCCCCATCCAATTCTGTTGAGGGTGACCGATTGATTAAGTACACAGACGTACTTACAGCTTCCGCCCAAAGCTCAAGCGGTAGGCCTGCATGTAGCCGCATGCTTCGTGCTCGCTCTATAATTGTCCTGTTCATCCTTTCCGAAATCCAATTTTGTTGAGGTGTCCTTGGAGTTGTCCTTTGCCTCTGAATGCCATTGCTAGCACAAAATCTTGGCTACAATATTCGCCTCCATTGTCGTATCTGAGGCATTTAACCTTGGTACCTGTTTCATTCTCCACAAAGGCTTTCCACCTTTGAAATATGAAAAATACATCGGATTTATTCTTCATGACATAAACCCATGTTTTTCTAGTCGCATCGTCTATGAATGTTATATAGTACAATGAGCCACCAAGTGATGGTGTACTTGCAGGACCCTAAACATCAGAATGAACCAACTCAAGTTTTTTATTTTTTCTTTCATTTCTTTATTTTTGAAATTTTACCCTCTTTTGTTTACCATAAACACAATCTTCACAGAACTCTAAGTCCACTTCTTTCAAACCTGGTAGAAGCTTCTTTGTTTGAAGGATTTGCATTCCTTTGACACTCATATGCCCAAGTCGGTAGTGCCACACCTCACTGTCAACTTCTGTAGTTGCTGCACAAGCCGAAGGTTGCGTGCTAAAAGTACACAAGTAAAGTGTACCGACTTTTTCTCCCTTGGCAACCACCAAAGATCCCTTTGAGATCTTCCACCTTTTGTTTCCAAATGCAATGTTGTGACCTTCATCATCCAATTGTCCTATAGAGATCAATTTTTTGCGAAGAGAAGGAACATGCCTAACATCTTTAAGCTTCCACTCATTTCCATTAGCAGTTTTGACGAAAACTGTACCTTTGTCGACAATCTCACAAGCTTCATCATCTCCCAAGTATATATACCCAAAATTACCTTTGGTGTAGTCTTGGAAATGTTGCTTGTGTGGTGTCGCATGGAATGAAGCCCCCGAATCTACTATCCAGGAATTAGACACATTGTCTAATGAGAGAATTAGAGAATCTTGCTCTACTTTACCTGCCACATTGGCCTCCGATGTTGGCTTGTTTTCTTGAGACTCTGCCTCCTTATTCTTCTTGGACCAGAAATCCTTCTTGACGTGGCCCTTCTTGCCGCAGTTCCAACATTCAAGAACTGACTATGTGCGTGACTTGCTCCGCCTTGAGCAATCACGACCCTTTTGGTTTTTTAACCTTTCCTTAGGCCTTCCTCTTGTTTCCACTGACAGTGCAACACTTGATGATTCTCCTGTGCTTCTCCTTCATATTTCCTCGCTTAGGAGAACGCCCACAACATCATCAAACTTAAGAGTATTTGTGCCAGAAATAGAATTACTTACAGCCATCACAAGGCTGTCCCAACTATCCGGTAGAGATGATAGTATCAGGAGAGCTCGCACTTTGTCATCGAAATTGATTTTCACCGATCGAAGTTGACTTATATTTGTGTTAAAGTCATTTAGGTGTTCTGCAACTGAACCATTCTCTACCATCTTTAGATTGAACAAGCGCTTCATAAGAAATACCTTATTGGATGCCGATGGTTTCGTAGAAGTCATCAAGTGACTTCATCAAGTCCTCCGTGGTCTTCATCTCCGAAACATTGAAGGCCACGGTTGACACCAAGCTTAACCGGATTGTTCCCAGTGCCTTTCAATCAAGGACAATCCATGCTTCATCTGCCATTGTTGCGGGCTTCTTCGCAAATAGAGATCCTTCTGGTACAGATAGTCTTCAATCTGCATCTTCCAATGTTGGTGGTTTTTGCTGTTGAACTTCTCAATCTTGAGCTTCCCTTCCTCTGCCATAACTCCCACTCAATTCAAGGAATCCTTTCCTTGAGATAATTTAGCTACGAGCAAACCTTGCTCTGATACCAGTTGTTAGGAAATAAGACATTGCTAAATAGATATTTGAGTAGATTACTTAATGGAGAGAGATATATTTCACACACAAGAGATTATAGAGTAGAGAGAGAGAGAGAGAGTACACACGATATACGTGGTTCACCCAAAGTGGGCTACGTCCACGGGAAAGCAGCCACTCAATGGCTTTAGCACTTCAAAAGAAGAAGTAGTTTACAAAGGGATTAAACCCTTAATAGAGCTCCCGCCTTCCTTCACTCTCACCACCTCACACTCACCTTGTTGCATCAACTTCACACTATGAAATGTGTATAGAAATGGCCTCCTTTTATAGGCCAAAAGGGCTGCCCTCTCTTATGAGAGGCAGCCATGTGTAGCCGTTCTTGTGCGAATAAGTCCAAATCGGACCCTCCAATCCGCCCCTGTGTGTCCGCCCTTGAGAAGACAAGTCCGCTTTTGAATTCGGCCACCGGCCACCGGCGATTGACTTCCGACCACCGGCCATCGGCCATTGTCTACCGGCCACCGGCCAACCGACGGTTGTTTTCCGACCACTTTCCGGCCGCTGTCCGGCCATAATATTCCGACGAAAAGGAATATTCCAGCGAGGGAAAAAAAAAGTCTCAGAGGCCCTTAAAGTTGCCCCTGATTCTTGGCCGTGAAATTTTTGGTTTCCGGTGAGTGATTTTCCTTCCCGCACGATGGCTTCTTCTCATAATGGGGGCCTTACAAATGTGCGCTTTTACCACAGAAAATTACAAGGGTAAATCAGGCTCCATACTTAACAGAAAGGATGTCCTAAGATCATCTCCGATGCCATAGTGTGTTTGGAGAAATCCATAACAATGAAGGTAATCCTTATTTTATGTCCAAAGACCTTGATCTTGAGATCTTCTAGCATCCCAATAGGTTTAACAATAGACCCATTGGCCATTTTCACTACTATGGTTGTGGTCGCAAGGTGAGGTCTTCCCATAGTTTCCCAGAAATTTTTAGTCACAATGCTAACCCCAGCGCCACGATCAAGGATTCCCTTCACAGTTAATCCCTTAGTAGTGATTGGTATGGTCGCATTAGATTCATCACCCTTAAAGTATTGTCCCAACTTTTTAACAGGTATTTCTATAAGAAGGTTCTCATCTAGGTTGGGTTGTGGATCTAAGTGTTCCTCCTCTATTGACATCTTCCCAGCTCCATCCATCTGTGCAAATTGTGGTAGCCCAAAATTTAGTTCTCCATTGAGGAAGGCTCGAAGAACTGAGACTAGCTCAGGGTCTTTATATAGTTTGGACATGATGGTGGTTCTAACTTCTGAAGACATGAAATCCATCAATTTGGAAATGTTTAATGGCACCTTTTGGACTTCAGTCCCTTGACGTGGGGAAGATGGGATCTCCATTTCTTCGATAGGATCAAGTAGTCCCTTTGTAAACATTCTTTCCATCAAGAAGTGAGTACGCCCACTTTCCCATGACTTTAAGTCACTTTCTTCTTGGATGACACTAGGTATGGCTAAGGGTCTATGGTCTTGGTGAGGTTGTTGTTGCGTAGGGAGCACGGTGTCTGTAATCTGGATCTACCTAGGTGCCGGTTCTAGACCCCTTTAGGTATCTTCTACCAAACTCCTTAATTGCTTGACTCACTCAATCTCCTCGATAGGGTTTGGATAAGTTCCTATCTTCTTCTTGGATCCTAGCCATTGTGGCTCATGAAGATCTTCCTTGTTCGTTTCTATCTTAGTGGTTGTTTTGGTCTCCATGGTTTCACCTGAATCAGAATCTTCTTCAGCGTAGTTCATATATACGGGGTCGTCACCAGTCCCTATGTTGGTCTTTGAACTGGGATCTGAATTCGCTGCTTTTTGCGATCTCTTCTTTCGTGTTTTCTTCTTTTTCTGAGATTGGGCAATTGATGCCATGTCTCTTTCCTTAAGAATATAATTTTTTTTTTGGAGCATCGATCGTGGGAGTACGTTTACTGGTACCACATGTGTACTTTGTGATGGCTCCTCAGTAACTTCAATCAAATTTAATGGCGTGATCTTCGGTGCATTTGGATTATTTGGACATTGAGCAATCAAATGATCTATGCCACATCGATACACATGAGTATCTTCATTGTACACGTGCTCGCTTGATTGGTTTGCATTAGTGTGGTGTTATTTTGTAGCCTAATAGGACACTCGGCTACACGATGTGGACCTCCGCACTCATAGCATTGAAGAGGTGGTCTCTTAGCAGTGAAGAGGTGGTCTCTTAGCAGTGTAATTGATATTTTGGCCTCTTGCCGCAAGAGCAGCAACTTGATATACAGGTTTGACTTGTTCCCAATAGTCCTCCATGTAGTATTGTGGACTTTCTTCAAGCACATCCATCCCATAGGAAATATTAGGATCTATATCTTCCCACAGCCTTCCAAACAAGCAATAGATGACTGACAACCCACTTGATTCACACAAGTGATTCTCGGATGTGGTGGTTGCGGTCCTAGCACTGGAGGTGGTAAGGGTGTTCTTTGAACAACATTTTGGGCGCTAGGGACCATGTGTTGTGATGTTTGTTCAAGAGGTGGGGCCGGCATCAATGCAGGCACTCGAGGTGTGTTTGTCCATGCTAAGGTTGGTCTATTGGCCATCGCGCGCTTAAATACTACTAGTACAACGGCACCACCTTCGGTGGCGGCATGGCCCCTCTTACCCTCAAACCCCTTACTCTTACTTAGCATGTGTGTGTGTGTGTGTGTGTATGTGTGTGTGTGTGTGTGTGTGTGTGTGTGTGCATGCGTGTTCCACTTAGTAGCACTTCTAGTTTCATTTTTATCTTTTTGTACCCAAATGTGGTATCAAGTTCATTAGATCCTAATGCTTCGATGTCACTGATCATTTTGGCCTCTTGAATATGTTAATATATCTATTCATTTTTCTCATGTGGCAATCAACTTCAAAAATTTGAGGCATTAATATCAGTCTCTCTCTCCCTCTCTCTCTCTCTCTCATGTGCATCTATGTGTGTGTGTGTGTGCGTGTGTATGTGTGTGTTCTCTAGCATGTAGCACTTTTGGTTTTATTTTGTATTTTTTTGTAGCTAGACATGATATCAATTTCACCAGTTTGTAACGGTTTGGTCTCATAGGTCATTTGGTCTCCTGAGGTCGCTAATATATCATTTCATTTCTCTCTTGTGGCAATCCCTCCCCCAAAATTTGAACCACTAATCTCTCTCTCTCTCTCTCTCTCTCTCTCTCTCTCTCTCTCTCTCAATGTTCGCAAAAAGGTGTGCCTTGAGTCAATTGAAAAATAAAAAAATCCGGTTGAAGGGAGGGAACAAAAGAGAAATTTTGTTTGGAAATTTAACAAAATAGAGACCTACCCTATAGGGAATTTTGCATGAAGACGTTACTGTATCATTTCATTTCTTTCCTTTGGCAATCGACTTCTAAATGCCAAATATTTTGAAACATCTACTCTTGCAAAAAATGCCAATTGTTTTACTTTGAAGCATCCCCTCTTTCAACCTACCAAAAAGGGAATTTTGCATGAAGACATAGATATATCATTTCATTTCTCTAGTTTGGCATAATTGCATCAACAACAAACAGAATCGCTTGCTCTAAGTCTCGCTCTCTCTGCATCTCTCTCTCTCTCTCTCTCTCTCTCTCTCTCTCTCTCTCTCTCTCTCTTTAGTCAGTGTTCGAAAAATATACATACAAATTCCCTTCCTTGAATTCGCCAAGAGGAGATTTTTTTTAAATGGGTCATTTTTCTGATTTTTTACACTACTTTTCTCTATTTTGTGGCAAAATTTAAATTGGCATGATGTTAAGCTGGGACACATTTTTCCCAAACATTGTCTCTAGTGTCAATACCGCACATGCCTCTCTCTCTCTCTCTCTCTCTCTCTCTCTCTCTCTCTCTCTCTCTCTCTCTAGGGTTGATCACCTGCGCATACCTCTGTACTCTCTCCGGCAGTGTCAATCAAGTTCAAACTTTGAAGCATTAACTGCAAGGGTTTGGGGACTTTGAAACTACGCTCCAATTGCTCCTAGTTGGCTTCAATCTTAACTCTGCAAGTCTCGACTGATAGCCACGCATTGCACATACTCGCTATAGAGACTACAATCTCTCTCTCTCTCTCTCTCTCTCTCTCTCTCTCTCTCTCTCTCTCTCTCTCTCTCTCTCTCTCTCTCTCTCTCTCAAAAAACGCAGCCGTTTTTTGACCTAGTAGACAGCAGTCCATTCTTTTGATCATAACTTCTTCATCCGAACTCCGATTGGGGTGAACTATAGCCTCAATCGAAGAGCACGAAGTCCTCTATGCATTGATGTAAAGACAGAAATTTTCAGAGTTATGGAAGGCGTTTCTGTAGCAATATTTCCGAAGTGAACAGGTTCAACAAAATTGATTCTCATCTCCTATTTTACATACAATGTCTTCCGGCACTCGCAAGGGTTCTTCTTCTTCAACAAGGTCCACAACCATTGTGGAAAATGATCCAAAATCTCCTAAGTGTGGAGATAGCAACACAACCACCCAACCAACGACATCGGAAACCATGATCATGGCGTACTTGGTATCATTGCAAGAGACTGTAAACAAACAAGGCGAAGACTTACGAGCACTTGCAATGGAGAATGGCACACTAAGGGTACTTGTGGTTGAGAATGAGAATCTCAAGAGGACACTTGAGATGCAAACAACAGGTTTGATGCAACTTGAAGAGGAAGTCAAGGAATGTAAACGCTCTCTTGTGGACTTGAATGCTTTGAAGGAGCGAATGAGCAAAGTAGAGCATGACCATGTATTGAAAGAGGAAAAATTTGACACTATGAGCCGGGATGTATGCGACATGAAAAATGTATGCACAAACAAGTCTTGGGTTGATGTATGTGGTAGCAATGTGGTTTCTAATTCCTCACTCATGCAAGCTATGGTTCAAACAAAGAATGTTGAGAATGTGGATGTGGAGGAGTTGAAGGAACGGGAGCGACGTTCCAAGAACATTGTTATTCGTGGAATTCCCGAAGAGAAGTTAGAGACACCTCCTTCTCTTTCCATTGTTATTGAAGATTTCTTCAAAACCCACTTTGGCATGTCCGGAGTTATGGTCTATGGAGCACATAGAGTGGGGAAGCAAGGAGCTCCTCGCTCGAGAGAACGGCCAATTGTATGCACCATGCCGGATGAGACCAAGCGAAAGATTATCCTTGATAATATTTGGATCTATTTTAGGGATACAAAATGTTTTGTATGTGAAGATCACACTATTAAGCAACAAAATATGCGTCTCAAGGCATATGAGGAAAAGAATAATAAAAACAAGGAGATCTCTCATGAAGAAAATGTGCCCAAGGAGGAGGCAAGTCTCTCGAGCAAATAGGGATGCGTGACCTATGAGACGAGTTACAATTGAAAATATGCTTTTGGAATTGTAATGGATACCCATGGAATGCGGGGGTTGGCATTGATGAACTAACAAGCAAAGCCGATGTTGTACTTCTTGTTGAAACTTGGGAGCATGATACACAAAGGATTAACGACTTGGAGGATTACAATGTACATTCATTGATGTGGTCAAAGAATCTCAAGCAACGAAGAGGACAAGGAGGGTTAGCATGTATGGTTAAGAAAGGATTGGAAGATTTTGTATCAATTGTGAAAGATGACAAGTACAAACGTTATGTATGGCTGAAAATTATGACACCAAAAAGAGCACCCATTTTTGTAGCCGGTTGCTACATTCCTCATCATGATTCTCCCTTTTATGCTTGCATGGATAGAGATCAACCATTTTCTGATTTGAAAGAGGACATTGCTTATTTCAAAGGTGAAGGTGATGTTATTGTATTTGGGGATATGAATGCTTGCACAAAAACATTGCAACATGATACTCAACAATTTGATATGCCATACATTTCAAGGGAGTTGGAGGAAGTTCACTTGTATGATCGTACTTCAATGGATGAGAAAGATCCGGATCACTATGAAAAGTTACTTTTACACATGTGTAATAGCACGGGTATGCTCATTGCCAATGGTGTATCTTTGTGGAGTGAAACCAATGGATTTACATGTAGGAGACATAATGGGGATAGTGTGATTGACTATATGCTACTCTCTGAAGCCATCATGTATCTCATAAAGAGTTTTATGTTTGGTCAATGGACCCCGAAATCCGACCATCGCACCTTATGTATTGACCTTTCATGTGGAGAAGCAACTAAGCATGATAATCTCAGCCAAAGGAAAGAGAAGTTATCACTATGTATGGATTTCAAACGGGCACCAATGTACATTGAAA
This sequence comes from Adiantum capillus-veneris, assembly GCF_014529385.1. Lineage (NCBI taxonomy): Eukaryota > Viridiplantae > Streptophyta > Polypodiopsida > Polypodiales > Pteridaceae > Adiantum > Adiantum capillus-veneris. The sequence continues at coordinate 94,330,323 of NC_140956.1, read as the reverse complement.
TGGTTGAGCAAAAATTATGGATGACAAAGCTTCAATGTGATGCACCATTGGAAACTAAATGGAAAGCTTTCAAGAAAGCTATTTGTTCTTGTGCGGAAGAATGCTTTGCCATAAAGCATCTCCATGGTATCAACAAAGATAGATCACGCAAAAGGTGGTTTGATAAAGAATGTCAAGATGCTTGAAAGTCCTTGATAAAGCTTGATGCAACTATGGACAAAGTCATTTGCATGCATACAAGGCATTGATTCAAAAGAACAGAAGAAGATGGGAAGTAAAGCAACAAGAATTTCAAGTCCAAGAAAAGGCACATGCATGTGGAAGATTTTGGAGAAACTTGAGAGGCAAGCGGGTTGAGAATTTTGGTAACTTGAGTCTAGTGGATATGTACACACATTGTAGGCAATTATATGAGCAAGCAAATACTGAAAAAATGCCATTTTATGGTTCACTCCCATGTATGCCATCTTTTTTTACTATTGAGGATGTATGCGGTGGGCTTGAAAAGTTGGCCACTCGCAAAGCAGGAGATCTTCAAGGTATCAAGCCAGAGATAATCAAATGGACGGGATATTTTACCCATGAGTGGATGTGTGATATGTTCAACCTTGCACTTCACCATGGTATGCCTTATGATTGGAGTACTAATTGGGTTAAGCCTTTGCATAAAGGAGGGGATGTAAAGAATGTAAGCAACTACCAGACTATAATGATTGGGTCTCTTATGGAAAAGTTGTTTGGGTGCATAATGGAGATGAAATTGAGTGATTGGGCTGAAGAGAATGACAAGCGTGCAAAGGGACAAGCGGGTTTTCGTCGATGCCATAGCACCATTGATCATCTTGTCACTCTTCATGTTCTCATGGAGGAAAGTCGGTTGAAAGGCAAGCAATTGTATTGTTGTTTTGTGGACTTTAAGAAAGCCTTTGATATGATTCCACGTAACAATTTGTGGAGAAGGATGGAAGAACTCCAAGTGCCAAGTGAGTTTATGCTTGCGGTTTCTCAAATCTATGAGAAGGTGATTTGTCAATTGCGCATGGGAAGAGAAATTTCAGAAATTTTTGTAAGCACTATTGGGGTTAAACAAGGATGTCCATTGTCACCAAATCTCTTTGGTCTATGCATCGATCAATTGGAACAAATGGTACTTGACTTTATACAAGAAGAAGGCATTGAAGAGGTCACTATTTGCAATGCGGTAATCATGCTTTTGTTGTATGCGGATGATATAGTGCTTCTAGCACACACTTTAGAAGATGCACAAAAGCTTATGGTTGTCCTTGAGAACTTTTTCTTGCATAGTGGGCTGATTGTAAATGAATCCAAAACAAAGGTTATGCTTGTGAAAACCAACCATAAGGAGAAGCCATGCATTGTGTACAACAACGAGACACTTGAATTTGTTGAGAGCTTTAAGTACCTTGGCCTTGAGGTTCCATCCAATCACAAGTGGCATGAATGTGCTATGCGTCGTTTGGAAGCGGGAAAGAGAGCATATTATGCATTTGAGAACATGTGTAATGCGGGAAACATCAAGTGTTGGGTTCTCAAGAAGTATCTTTTTGATGCATTGGTGACACCGGTTCTTCTTTATGGAGTTGAAGTGTGGGGCGGGAGCATCTCAAAGTCTACTTGGAAAGAGTTTGAGAATGTCCAAAAGCGTTTTCTTACAAACTTTCTCCAAGTTAAGACACAAACACCATATATGCTCCTACTTCTTGAGTCGGGATCTCTTCCAATTGAGGTTATGGGCATGGAAAGGGTTGTGGAGTACATGATAAAGATGCGTCAAAACCCCTCACATCGACTTCCTACAATTGCATGGGAAGCAAGCAAAAAAGTTCAAAAGACGCATAAAAGCAAGATCTTGAGCACGGGATGGATGCAAGACATAAAGAAGTGGTTTGGGAGATGGGATGCATTACACTTGCTACATGATGCTTCAATTGACTCTCAAGTGAATGAAGCTTTTCTACAACGCCAATGTATTACAGCTTGGGAGAAATCCGGTTGGTCACGCTTCATACATTACACCACCTATATTGCCCCCAACTACAAAACCATGTTCTTCGCTGAGAGAGGAAACCGTTATCACACTTACATGCTTGAGCCTATTCCCTTGTCCGCGATACGCACTATCGCAGTGACGAGAGCAAAGCGAACCCCAAACCCCCGATGGCCTCTAAAACACCGGGGACCGAATGGCGCGCCTCGAGCCTGTCATGGTAAAGCAAACAGGGGGCACCACCTAGCTTCAGCGGCTAGGACGCAAACAACACACCACCATAACAAAGTTTTCATCCAAGAGAGATGGATGCTTGGGAGTAATGATGAAGAGGAAAGGGAATGAGATCAAGTGAGAGAGAGAGAGAGAGAGAGAGAGAGAGAGTGAGGGAGGGGGTATAGCGGCTTAGTACTTAGGCACCACAAAAGGATGGCGAATCCGCACACCCTTCACACATACACAAGCTCACTCCAAACACAAGATTAGGTGGAGATTCCGCACACCTCACATGGGCAAAACATTGCAAGAAAACATACTCACAAAACCTCAAGCTTTATTTAGAGAATAAGGCGATGAAATGGGGAGCATAGGGTAGGGGAATGAGAAGGGAGAGAGTGGTAGAGCACATGGTGGATAGGTGGGAGTTGATGGCGAAGAATCGCACGAGGGTTATGGCCATCATCCTTCATTTAGTTGCCCTTCATCTTCCATAGCCAAGGGTGTAGAGGTCATGCTCAAGACAAGCATGGTGATTGCGGTGATGGTGATGGTGTGGATGTGTGTGTGTGCACTAGGCACACACAGTGCATAGTGTACTCTTTGGTGATGGTGTGTGTGTGTGTGTGTGTGGACTAGGCACACACAGTGCATAGTGTACTCTTTGGTGATGGTGTGTGTGTGTGTGTGTGTGTGTGCACTAGGCACACACAGTGCATAGTGTACTCTTTGGTGATGGTGTGTGTGTGTTTAGTGTGATGGTGACCCCTCTTTATATAGGGGAGGAGGGGGAGGAATTCTAGAATTTAGAAATGAAGAAATCATTATCTACATAGGCCATGTGACTGTGGGCCCCACTTGTCTGGCTGTGTGTATATGTGCCAGAACAGCAGTCTCATGAGAGAGAGACTAAGAGAGAGAGATGGGTGAATGGAAAAAAGAGAGGTGACATGGAGAATAAAGTAACTACAAGAGGGGAGAGAGGGGAGTGTGTTCAGAGGTGAATCTATGTGCAGATGTGTGTGAACACAAGAAAATCAGGTAACCACTGGGTGGGGATGGGTCTGTGGGCACTTTTTTCAGTGAAACTGAGTGTGTGTGAGTGTGGGGGACGCCATCTGGCTACAAGACAAGAGAGATTTCGAATTTTAGAGAGAGGGGGGGGTATTTGGATCATGGGAGAGTGTAGGAGAGAGAAAAGGGGGGGTGGGGTATACTTTTTTGGAAGATAGGAGAGGTGGCATGTGAGTTAGGGTGCATTATTGGTAAGGATAGGGGGTGGGGTAGCTTCAAGGGAGAGAGAAAGGAGAAAGGACAAGGGGACGAGAGAGGGGGTTGACCTTTTGAGTGGAGGAGAGGAAAAGGGACACCGGCGGGGCAACAGTGAAGAAAAAGGAGGCAAGGTGGGGATGGGCTACCCCGCAGGCATGAGGTGGCCTATTTTACCTTTCTTATATATTTACATAATCATACTTTATTTTTTTTCTTACTTTTTCCAATGCCTTTTATCACTCCCTCCCTAAGAGGGGGTTTTCATGGGGTGGGGACGAGAGAAGAGGGGTATGGGAGCTTGGCTTGTGAAAAGCCCCCATCAGCAGCAATTCGGCTTAGCTCCCATTTCCTTCGATGAGAGATAGGGCGTTGGGGCAATGGAGAAGAGTCAAATCGATTGTGCACATTATGCTCACTGCAAGTTTGAGAGTCTGAGTACCACACACTACTAGAGTGCTCAACTTTTGATCACATCCGAACTTGCTTCTCTCACATTTTCAGCCATAACTTAGACCTACACACTTTCCTCTCCCAGCCAAAGTGTGGGCTCTCCATTGCGACTCTCATCACTACAATTTTGGAGCATCGAGAGTCACTCATCATCCATACACATACTACATCACATGTAACTTTGGTCCCATATGTCTATTTGACCTCCGAGGACGATAATAAAATCTATCTATCTCTCTCTCTCTCTCTCTCTCTCTCTCTCTCTCTCTCTCTCTCTCTCTCTCTCTCTCTCTCTCTCTCTCTCTCTTTCTCTCTCTCATGGACAGGCTACATCTCTGTTCTGACGATCATTATTGTGCTCATCCGGGCACCTTTTCATGTAAGCAGTGTTCGGGAAAAATGTGTCCCAGCTTAATATCGTGCCATTATTAATTTCCAAAATGCCGGTTGAGGGCAAGGGGAAAAGGAAAATTTCCACCCCAAAATAGAGAAAAGTAGCCTAATTTTTAAAATTTTCTTCTTAGCAAATTCAAGGAAAGGAATTTTGTATGTTTGGAAAAATGATTTTTTCCGAACATTGCATGCAAGTGGATTTGCCGCTGCTCAGTGAGCACAAAACAGGGTCAAGTGGATTTTTGAACGCGGGCTACGCCTACTCTACAGCGGTACTGGAGTCTGGGGACGTGGTGCTTGTGGGCCTATTTTCCCCTTGGAAAGGACACACATCTGTGATGATTTTTGGCACGTTTTTTGGTAGTGGTGCTTTTGGGTTGCTGATGGTGGTGGAGACTATGAGTCACTGTTGTCGTGCAGAAACACTGCTCGTAGACGCTAATACAATGAGAACCAAGCCAACAACAAGTTGTCAACCTAGGACGGAGTTGATCCGGAGGCGCATGGAAACAAATAGTTGATTGTCATTCAACTATTCGACCTTCTCTAAACAATCACTACCAAAGGAAATCATTCTAAAGCACTCTAATCATACTGAACTGCAATCTTTCCTACAATTTGCATGTGCTCTGTCTAAGCACTCACCTCTGTCTCCCCCATGCTCGGTCCTGCTTGGAGCTCTTGCAGCTGTCTTTGTATATCTACTTCCCTTTGAGTAGCTGTAGCTGCATTTTCGACCAGCAATTCTTGAAGCTCCGCGAGTTGTTGGCTTAACTGCTCGTTGTTGGCTTTTAGCTTCTCTTCTTCTCTTACAAAATCTTCAGCTAAAAGAGTCCTTTGTCATTGCTCAGACTTAAGAGAATGCTGTAGTCCTTTGATTTGCTCTTCGAGGGCCTGCACTTCTCTACTGCTGTCTTCCGGTCGGCCTCTCGCTGCCCTTGGAGTTGCCCATAGACTTTGGATTGCTGTGTCTTGAAGTTCCAATCTGGCTTTCAGCTCCATGATCTCATCTCTGGCGGCTTCTAACTCATCTTCCACCTTTTCTTTTTCAAATGTGACACTTCGGACCTCATTGGAGGCCTCTGCCATCTGGAGTGTTAGTCCATCTCGTTCCGCTTCAGCTTCTTTCAAAATTCTAGATACATCTTCAAGTTCATGCTCTGCATCATCTGCTCTTAGTTTTGCATCTTGAAGGTCTTTAAAGAGATGATCATATTCATCTTGCATGTTCGCTTCTCTTGTTCTGAGTATATTGTTTTCCTCAGTTAGTGTAAGAGACCGCGTCCTGATTCTGTCCAGAAGTTGGTGCGCGTCTTTTAGATCTTTCTCATTATCTTGCAATATGTTCTGTCTAGTAGGCCGATCAATTGGCCCAGAAAATGGAACTTGGTACCCCATGCTCAGCATCACCCCTGATGGAGGAGGCCTATACGGGCGCTCCAAGGGTTTCCAAATGTAGTGTTGGGGAATTTGTTCCATTCCCGGCACTTCAGGTTGCTCTTGCTGCTCTTGAGATTCTTCGCGTGCTTTTCTATCCCCCTGTTCTCTTTCCGCAGCTTGTGCTGGCGGCTTTTCTTCAGTCTTTTCCTTCCATGGTGGTTGTGGCACTCCGTACACTCCCTCGGCCGCTTCTTCTTCTGAGTAGCCTACATTGAGTAGGTCTTGAAAAGTGCATCTGTCTTCTTCCTCCTTATCCTTTGGTGGTGTCTGCACCTCTCCCTTATCTTTTGGTGAGCTCTTTGGAGGGGTGACTGAAGGTTGAGGGCTGGGTAAAGGAGAGAGTGTCCTTGGAGAGGGTGATTTCCCACTTTCCTTCTTTTCTTCTTGGGCATCTTTTGCTTCAGCAGGTATTTCCTTCAATCTCTTCTTTATGTCCTCCACTTCATCTGAAGTGAAAGGCTCTAGAGATTGTTTCTCTATCACTCTTTCCGACTCTTCATATGCTTTAATATAATGATCAAATTGATCTTCGAGTGGTCGGGATGAGCTGCCCCCGACTCTTGCTGGATCTGGCACCCATTATTCTTCAAAATCTCCCTTCAAGGATCTTTCGGCTCTAAATTGGTCAATTAGCCGTTCTGTCCTTGCCACTTTTTGGCTAGTGGTCTCCTTGGGCTTTGGCTCCTTGGTCATAATTGCTTTGCCTTTCTTTCGCGGAGGTTGTTCGCTTCCTCTTCATGTACTATTTCTAATCTCTTTTGGAATCTGGTCACAATCTGAATGGGTGGTGCTACATGTGGTTCTTCCTCTACATCCTCCTTCTCTCTCAGCCACTCATTCTGTGATGGGGATGCAGGCCATTTTCCTCTGGCTCCAATGGCTTCGTATGCTATCTTGGTTAAGACCTCTCCCCCGCCGATGTATCTTGGCTTCTCTGTCCCCATTTGTACTATTTGTTCATGCAAATATTGTGCATAGTTTACCGCTTTAGGCACATTGCTTCGGATGGCCCATGTCACTGTCGTGGCAACGGCATGTGGTGGTGCCGTATATTTCTGAGGTCTTTTGCTGCATAAATGGAAATACTGATTATACATCTTGTAGATTTTGGCTGCTCTTGGATCCACCATGTCTTCCCAGGTCTGATTTGGCTTCTTCTTTTGGTGATAAACTTCTAAAGTTTCTCTTCTTTCCCTAACAGAATTCCCTTCATTGCCCATACTTAGGGCATCTGCTATCACCTGTGGTGTAATCATCACCTCGACTTTTTGGTTGTCCAAGTCGGTGATCACAGCCTTTCCATCCTTTTGAATTGTGCTTGTGAGCTCATAAACTCTTTGTAGATCCACACCTGCTGGCTCCGTAGTGAAGAAATTGTGCAAGTCTGCCCTTTCCAGTTGAGTTAGCAGAGCTTCTTTGTTTGCATAATCAATGATTTCTCTTGGGTTCATAGGGATATCAACTGTGTTCCCTTGAGGATCTCTGAAAGTGCTTTGGTATATTGAGATCCCTTCATCCTCAAGTGTTCCGTCATCTATCCATGCTTTTACAGGCTTTAGTGATTCTTGAGGTATGATGTACGGCTCGGTCTTTGCAATGATGTCCTTCAGGGACATCCTTTTCTTTTTTGCCGGTGATCGGCTTGACTCCATTGATCCTGGTGTACTCAGAATGTCAAAGTTAGTGAGCCTGTTAAAATCTGGCATAATATCAGCTTCTTGCATCCATATAACTTCAAAATTGAAACACAAGCTATTTAGGGCCTAGGGGTGCTATGCATGTTGTAAAAAGTGCAAATCATGCTTAGAATAGTGCAATGAGACTTTATACGCGTATAAAATCTATGTGAACAGATGGTGGTGATTTTGAATGTGTGCATAGCCCTTGGCTAGTAGGTCACATGTATAGGCCTGGATTCCAATTTGGATGTCATTTGAACAAGTTTTGACCCTTTTTCTGATTTCAGACTTTTTGTGGGCTTTCTGTTGAATGACAATCATTAAGAGGATTTCTGAGGATGAAACTTGGTGGGAATTCCTCTGAGATAGGAGCAAAGGCTTGGGATAAGTGAAGCTTGAGATTGGATGTCAAATTTGGCTTGAGAGACATTATACGCGTATAAAGTCTAAGTTGGCAAATTTCATCTAATTTGATACCATGGATCGACTTTGGCTAGGCTTACACTCCCTTTGCACCAAAACCTGATTTGGGTTAGACATTAGCTGCTTTAAACCATGAATTTGAGATCTAGTGTGTTGACCCTTGTGATTGGGGCTTGAGTGGTCATGAGGCTATTGAATGTGGTAGAACTTGGGTTCTGAGCTATAACAGTTGTGTTACAACCCTGAAATGTGAAAAATGTTAACAACTTCTTCAATTTTGCCTCTGTAGTCTTTATACGCGTATAAAGTCTAGATGGCCAAAATGAGGCTGAACTTGATCTATGAGGTCCCCATGGCATGGTTAGCCCTTTGATCATTCCAAATTTGACTTTTGAGGTTTGTCACTGAGGCTGGGGTTCAATCTGTGGTTTTGGCATTCTTTTTTCACTCTTTTTGATCCCACTAGTCATAAACTTGTTCAAATTGGTCCAATTTGGATATTTGGCATGTATTCATGATATTGGATAAGATGAAAACAAAAAATGATGAGTTTTACCTCCAGAAGAAGATGAAGTCATTATACGCGTATAAAGACTACATCTGGATTTTTTTTACTGTTTTCAATGTATTTTGTTGCTGATGCATTGTATAGTGCCTGGATCAAGTTTGGTTGGATTACGAGAAAGTTTGTTAGTGTCTCGGTTATAGTTTGAGTTTAGGCCTAAAACTTGCGTTTTTTTGGCATTAGATGCTCCAACTAGCTCCAAACCCAATCAAACTTGGTAGGTCCTATGCTTAGAGTATGCACTATGGCAATATGAATCAGTTTGTGATGAACTCCTTGTGAAATTGGCAATGAGTCTTTATACGTGTATAAAGACTACTGTTGCAAAAATGTGATTTTTTGAATCCTGACTTGCATGGTGATTGTGCCCTAAGCCCTAAATACTTGATTTCAACTTTAAAAGTCATTACTTGAGCATAGAAACTTCCCTTTGCCTTTTCAGTCCTCGAAGTTGTTGCCTGGTCCTTGAGCCATCCTCCCACCAGTATTCCTGTTGAATATCAATTTCCTAGCTTGGGGAAGTGAGTAAGAACCTTTTCATGTGGTTGTTGCCGCATTTGGGTTCTCCAACACCCCTTTTGGCGATTTGTCGCTCTTAAAGCGTCTTTTTGATTGGCGATGATAGATAGCCGCTTTTTTGCACTTTTGGCCTTAAGCACAAATGGTTGGTGGTATGCCGATGCTGCTCCTGAAGTTTCAGGGCAATCGGTCGCTTCGTTTGCCCGTATGAACCAAATGACACTTTGCAAGCTCGAAGCCGTTTCTTGTATTAAGGCCATTTTTTTGTGATCGGAATTTGGAGAAACTTCACAGGCCCTCAAGCTATGCTAAAAGGTATCTCCTTGTGAAATTTCACTCCGTTCTGACAACTTTTTTTCGGATCGGGTTATAGAAGGCCTGAGAAATTAGGGTTTTTTCAGCTGACTTAATATGGCATTTGGGGTCATAGACATGTTCTTCTACTCTAGGGTTAACTTCCTAACAAGTCTTGTAGCTACCCGGTTAGTGGTTGTCGAGTTATGGCTACTTTTCTCTCTCTTCCCGCATTGCCCTACTGCTGTTTCTGAGAGTTTTTCGTGACAAAGTAAACAATGAACACCAAGAGTGCATGGTAGTAAGCTCACCTCTCATATCTGGCGCTGTCTAGTATACCGTGCGCGTCGTACAAAGCCGTCGAAGGTCGGAGCCCTCTAGGTGGCTGGAGGTCTCTGTCAACTGTGAATAGTAGAAATGAGCTTTAAATGGAGTGAAAATTTCTTATATTGGGGGTCCCCGGACCACTCTTGATGAAATTTGACATGTGCTCCCATCTTCTCGCGAAATGCAGTTTAGACTCGAAAAGTTCCTGATTTGGACTCCATTTGCCCAGTTTTCGAGAAATTTGACGTTTCGGTCAAAATCAGGCCAAAACACGCTTCCGGCTACATCCTCATAATTGCACCTCCATCGTACCATAGGTTGGCCTATAGTTGCTGATCATTCCCAATTTTTTGTTTTTCATTACGACCATATTTTACTTGCTTTTTGTATTTTTGAAGTTTTTCTATCGATAATTAGTAAATTTAAAAGGAAAATACCAAAATGAACCCCATAAACTCCCCAAAAATCACAATAACTCAAAAACAACACCGCAAAACACTATGTATACTCACATGCAATTTTTATGGCCGGATTTCTCCGTTTTCCTAATATTTTGCCTGAAAAATAGCTACTTTTACATATATACACACACCTAGAGGCCTAATTTGGCATTTGGCCTCATATATCTGTAGATTTCCTACTGTATAAGGGCATATGTACTTGGGTTAGTCCAGAAAATTTCGAAATCAAACAACAACCCTTAAAATAGTCAAAAATCATACCCTTTTTTGCTCTTTCTGCTATTGGTTCCGCATTTGAGAATGCCTCCCCCCCTCCTAGCCAGAGTCCTCCCGGACGACAAGGTATCGCCTCAGAGTATGTGCCGTGCATAGGTTGAAAAAGTTGTGCTAATGCTTGGCCAATTAATGTGGCCCTATTTTATGCATACTCGGTCAATGCATGAAAAATTAATGATGTGCAAGAGAAGGGAATAAGCAAGATGCTTATTGGCATTCGCCGTCAAGGTTTCCTATTTTCTTTGCAAGTAACAGTTGTAGCTCTACTGCTCTCTGTTGAATTGTCTTTTTTGCAAAAGGCAATTGCTTTGCCAACACTGTTGATATAGCCATAGCTGTTTCTATGGAGAGGATTGGCTTGGCCGGAATGGCTATGGGCCGTAAATTCTTTGCTTTCCATTGGTATTTTGTTTCTACCAGTTTTTGTAGATGTTTTGGTACTTCCTTGGTTGCCACTGGTTTGTTGCTGATTGGCATCCACATAAGTCGTCTGTCCTTTTTCAAATGCAGCTATCTGCCTTCCGATGTTGCTTGTACTGAAGGGAGTTTCTTTTGCTTTTGTTTTGGTATCCAAATGCGAGTGACATTTGGGTTATGGCTGAGCATTTTCTTTGGGATCCATATCTGTTTTATGCCCTTGGTTTTTGGTTGAACCATCTGCTTCATCGGCATTCTTTTATTGCATTGTTGTTTGTCTGCCATGTCATTTCTATCCTTCCGCATCCATACTTGCTTCGGTTGTTTTGGTAACCTAGAACTTTGCATTGTGGCCAGTGACTTCGTATGTCTGTAATTAGCATGGTTGGCCTTTACCTGATTGTTGGTCTCGGGTGTCATGTTGTTTTTTGGTGGCATTTTTGCTTTTGGCTCTTTTTCCAGTGAGTGCATGGCTTGCAGCTGATTATTCTGGTATTGCTAAGCAAAGTCTATCACCTGTTGTTCATGTGCATGCTAAATTTTGACTGCCTTTGCATTCCAATCTATTTGCACATTGTACTCTTTTTGCCACGGTTGTCCCAACATCATTGGGTGTTGTGTGCTTTCATCCTCCACCACATAGAATTTGTGTGGGTAAATAGATTTATGTATCTGTACATGCAATATAGTCCATCCCAATGTTTTCAACGGGTGTGATGTACTACTTTGCAGCACTTGAGGAGTAGGATGAAGTTGACCTGTGGATTTGAGCTGTTGGTATAATCCGTAAGAGATCAAATTTGCTTGAGCTCCAGAATCAAGAAATGCTATCGATTTAACTTGATTGTTGCACACTTTGACCACAATTATTGGCTCCACTGTGTCTTCATCTAACTTCGTCAGTCGAATGGCATTGATCCGCAATGGTGCTCCACTTTGTTGTTGTTGTCGCAGAAGTCGTCGTTTTGAGATGCGTTCTTTTGCTTCTACTTGAGCTTCCTCTCATACTCGCTGTTTTTCCTTCATTCGTTGTTTTCCTTGATGAATTTGTCGGAGCATCTCCTGTGTGAGTGGTAGATGATATTTCTTCAGTCGTCATCCACTAATCTAGTTTGGCATTTCTTCACCTGCTAATGTAGCAAGCTTGACAGCTCCACTTTGTGATAGATCACTAATCACAAATGGTCCCATCCCTTGCTTTTTAAGTTTCTTGGCATGTTTCTTCAAAGTATAAACAAGTACGTAATCACCTGTTTTAAACTCTTTAGTGCGCACATGTTTGTCAAAGAATTCTTTTTGTCTTCTCTTTTTATCATAGATTGAAGCTACAGCTCTCAAGTGTAGTTCATCTAGCTTTTCAAAATCATCTATCCTTGAAGAGAGCTCATGCCCTGTCGATTCTAAGTGTTTTGCTACTCGTAGAGTTGGAATTAAAAACTCTATGGGTAGTATAGCATTTAGGCCAAACACCATGTTGTACAATGTTGTTCCTATCGATGTTTTGTAAGCTACCCTGTATGCCCATAGTGTTGAGTGTAGCTACTGATCCCAATTTGTTCTTGATTCTGACACTATTTTAGTGAGAACCGTGCATAGTGTTTTATTTGTGGCCTCAGCTTGTCCATTGGCTGTGGATGGTATGGAGTAGATTTCCTATGTATGACCATGAATTCCTCTAGCAGATATTCAATGACTTCATTAAGAAAATGTGTTCCACGATCACTGACAATTTCTATTGGCAACCCGTATCGTACAAAAACATTCTCATACAAAAATTGTGCAGTGGTGCGTGCATCTGCTTTTTGAGTTGCCTTGGCTTCGACCCATTTTGTGAGATAGTCCGTAGCCACAATGATATATTGGGTATGGGTGCGATATGCAGGGGGTGAGATAGGTCCACGAAATCAATGCCCCATTTTGAAAATGCTCTTGCTCCCATCATTGGCCGTAGTGGCATCTCATCTCTTTTTATTGGCACCTTGGTGCGTTGACACGCGTCACAACACCTTACAAACTCTTCAGCATCCATGTGCAATGTAGGCCACCATTTACATGCGGTTAAGACTATTTCTCTTGAAAAATGGCCTCCACTTATTCCGCTATGTGCATGCTCTAGAATCAGCAGGTATTCTCTTTCACTTGCACATATTCTAAGTTGATTGTCCTTTCCTCGCTTATAGAGTTGGTTCCCAATCAATTGAAAGTCACAAGCTTCCAGCTCTATAGCTTTTTTCCATGCTCTTGTGATGTTCTCAGGGAACATCCTGGTGGTTAAGAAATCAATGATATATTGACTCCATGCAGGTGCAATGTTTACCTGAAACAATGTCGCGTGATCCACTGGTCGTTTGGCACTACATATAGTACAATTGGTAACATAAGAATATGAGTCCGCATACATAGTTGGCCAATAAACCCCTAATTGTTTCAGTCTCTGGTGTGTTTTCACTGTTGAACAATGAAATGCACAATCCTGGACATGTGCTTCTTCAAGGTAGCACTCGAATTCTTTCGGATTTATACATTATCGTAGGATTTGGTCCGATCCAAGATGATACAGCCGTCCTGCTATCAACTGGAAGTTTTTTGTTCGTTGAATTGTTTGTTGTTTGGATCTGTATTCCATATTATTAAACCCACTTCCAAAGGAAAGAATGCTAACAATTTCCTGAGACCATTTGGGTACCATTTCAATATTGAAAAGATAAGCATCTGGTATGTCATCATATACTCCTTCAGGAGCTTCCCCGTTGTGTATCCTTGAAAGATGATCCGCTCGTAGATGGGTTTTACCCTTTTTCACCACCACTGTGAAGTTAAACTCTAGCAATATAATAAACCAGCGTACAATTCTCCCTATATTGCATGGTTTATTTACCAGATACAAAAGAGCTTGATGATCTGTGAAGAACACAAATTTGTTTGTGAGTAAATAATGCCAAAATTTCTTTACAGCATAAATCACTCCTAACCCTTCCCGCTCGGTGGTTGTGTAGTTCTTTTCTGCACTGTTTAGCTGTCGGCTCGCATAACAAATTGGAAAATCCATTGTTTTGTCTCCAGGTTGAGCCAGAATACTTCCAATGGCATATGCAGAAGCATCAATGTGAACATGGAATATCTTTTCCCAATCTGGTGCCTTCAGTACAAGTGCTGATATAAGGTTTTCCTTCAGCTTTTGGAAAGAAGTTTCACACTCCCCGGTCCAATCGAAATTGATTAGCAAACGATACAGAGGTTGTGCGATAACCGTGTACATGTATATGAATCTTCGATAATATCCGCAGTGTCCCATGAAGGATTGCACTTGTTTCGCATTAGTAGGCCTGGGTAGGTCTACAATGACTTTGACTTTGTCTAGGTCAGTGGTTATGCCATTTCTTGAGACAATGTTTCCTATGATGCGGCCTTGCTTAACCATGAATACACACTTTTCCGGGTTAAGACACATTCGATATGTCTTGCATTTTTCAAAGACCTTTTGCAAATGGTCGATATGTTCCTCTCGTAGAAGAGAGTGTACACAAAGATCATCCATGTAAATTTCTAAGAATATTCTTAAGTATTCCTTGAATGCGTGCGTCATTAACCTTTGGAATGTAGCTGGGGTATTAGTTAAGCCAAACGGCATAACTCGATACGCATAAATCCCACATTCGGTGGCAAATGCTGTTTTGTGTTGATCCTCCCTTGCTATTGCCAGTTGGTTGTATCCTGAAAACCCATCCAGAAAGGAATAAGCCCGTTTCCCGGCCACCTGCTCAAGTACATGTTCTAGGGATAATTATCCCTTATGGTGGCTGCATTCACCTTTTTGAGGTTTATACACACTCGCAGTTTTCCATTCTTTTTGGGAACTACCACAATGGGTGACACCCAATCTGTATGTTTGATTTCGTAGATGAATTCAGCTTCCATCAGTTTATCAATCTCTTCTTTGATTTGTCTAGCAAATGTGTCATTATATGTATAAGGACGTTGTTTGCTAGGCTTTGCATCTGATTTCAAAGGAACTGTATGTTGGCATATCGATGGATCAACTCCCTTGAGGTCTTTATACGACCATGCAAACACATCTTTATACTTCTTGAGGAGTTGTGTTAGCCGTTCTTCTTCTTCATGCTCTAAATCGTTGGCTATATAGACCGGCTGAGGCTTTTCACCTGGTTCTGCAAGGTCTATCCTTTTTGCATTTTTTGGCCCATCGTAAGATTCTTGGTTGGTTCTTTCCTTGACTGGTGGTGTCATGATGATTTTTCTGTCCTAGATAGTAAATTTCCGATAGTGTGATGGTACATTCATGTTCCCCTTTTCTGACTCCCCTTTACCATCACTATCTTCTTCAGTAGTCCATATCTCTCTTAAAGACCGTTTCAGTTCTTGGTATTTCTGTTTACGCTCCAGTTTGGTCCACTCTTGGTCTTTTGTTGTTTCTTTTTTTTATTTTTGAGATTTTTGTGATTTTGTTTCTGTTTTAGCTTTTCATTCCTGTTTTAATTTCTCTTGCGTTCTTTCCCTTCGATCTTTTGAGAATCTTCCTGATATGTGATCTTTTACACGATCCTCTGCTTTTAGAAGCATCAAATAGTGAGTTTTACCTTTTATCCTGGGCATCAGGTTCTCTCTCGCTTTTTTTTCTGCCCTTTTTTTCCTATAGCGTTCCTGACATCTAGGGTGTTGATTTGCAAAATCATAAAATCTGATATCTGCAGTGGTTTCCCTACTTTCAGTCGAGCTGTCTGAACACTCATTATCTGCATCATCATTTACTTCCAGATGTTCAGAGGAGTTATAAAACTCTTCTTGTTCCGGTGGTTCTATCATCTCATCTTCTCCTGGTATAATGCTTACCATGTAATAGGGTAGCACATCATAGCCATCCTTATCACAAAATTTTGTTGTTGGACTATCTGTAATGGTACAGACATCCAATGTTGCTAGTATGTGTTCCCATTCTAGAGGTTCCAAGTCATCTTCAGGGAAAGGTTTTGGAATATACTCCTTGTCCTCAATTTCTCTCTCTAAGATGCATTCCTCTCTTCTTAAGCTTCCACAATGTGAAGCTCCGCACATCCAAAGCTCTTTTTGTTGCCCTAACCATGCTGGGAGTTCTAATCCTGCTATTGTACCTGAATCAAACTCTTCCACAGGTGTTTGGTTCACATCTTTGTAACTATGGTCTTTCAGGTGTATTTTAGTTGTTGTCTCGCCATGTCTGAGGTATATGTGGTCGTAACCCCAATCTTGGACCATCTTCAATTGTCGCATGAATCGTCATCCCAAGATGATCTCATAATTGTTCTTTTTGTCGAAATCGACCATTGTAAATGTATGCTCATACTCGATTCCGCACGAAGTGACAATCACTTTTTCTAAGAGTCCTAGAGGCTTCTCCATGAACCCATTTGCCAATTGCAATTTCATTCTGGTAGCCCTCAAAGCTGGTTTTCCCCATTTTTTCCAGATTTCCTTGGTGGAGATAGCAACTCCCACTCCACTGTCAAGAATAGCTTTGGACACTACTCCTTGGAATTCTACTGGTAGCGTGGTGTTTCCATCTTCTCCCTCGCAATACTCTCCAACCTTGTTTAATGGTACTGGCCTAGTGTTTAGTTGAGGCCTGTCCAACTCTCTGATCCCTGCCTGTAGCTTCAAGATGGGGTCTTTCACTCCAAATTTTTCTAGGCATTTACCTATTGTGGTCCACATGTTTGGCCATAACCTTAGGAGTTCTGCTAATGTGATGGTGCATGCCACCGGAGTGGACAACAACTCAATCAATCCTTGCGAATCCATCACTTTGTTAGAAGAAAGTCTTTGAGATGGGATTGCTCTCACTTCCGACTTGGCTTCATACTCTCCTAGGTAAGAG
The DNA here is from genome assembly GCF_014529385.1 of Adiantum capillus-veneris. Lineage (NCBI taxonomy): Eukaryota > Viridiplantae > Streptophyta > Polypodiopsida > Polypodiales > Pteridaceae > Adiantum > Adiantum capillus-veneris. The sequence continues at coordinate 94,313,711 of NC_140956.1, read as the reverse complement.
GGTAAAGTTCTCAGCGAGTCTGGTTGGCTGTGCCCCGAACTAATTGATCCTTAGTCTCCCCCTTGTGAATGTATCTCAAAGTTTATTTGTGATCTCGCCTCAAATTCTTCAATAGGAGGTAAGGTTACATTCTTTTCTTTTCTTGTGCTATTCATATGGTTACTCATTCTATTAGCCTCGTTGGCCTCACGGATTTTCTTCCACAGATCGTCTAGATCGTTACAGTCCTTACCCATTTCTGCCAATATTTTAGGCTGGAACCCGTCACTTGCCTCATCTGTGGTATTTGGCACTATGATAGGCTCTGGACTCATAGGCACTTTCCTTTGTTTCTACATGTTTCTAAAGTTGGTTGGGTAGGGGTTGGAGCTGGTGCCTCATGCCAATTTGCAGGTTTACCCAGCGAGTCTTCCATCAATGATTGAGCTGTTTCGATCATCTTTTTGCACATTTCCAACCTCTGTTTTTCTATTTCTGCATATGGATAAGTCATCCACCTTTGCTCCTGGGTTTGGTTCTTTTTGAGTCTAGCTTCGTAAGCCTTTAGAAGCGCATCCAACTGCTCATTTACCTTGTCAGCCAGTACAGATCCTCCTGATCCCGCATTTTTGGGCTCTGCTATTTCCTTGGGTGCTATGGTTGCCGTGGTGTGTGAGCTTAAGCTAGTTGGATCCTCTAATCGCTCCAACCTCTCCTTTGTTTGCTTCAACTCCTCCGCTAAAGCGGTTTGCTCTCGTTCCTTCCTAGCTTTCATACGAGCCTTTCTAGCTTTCCAAGTGCTTCGTTGATTTTTTGTTTCTGAACTAGGGGCATCGGTTTTTGGCTCTTCAATTATGGGCTCGTCTATCCTTTTATGAGCTTGTGTCCTTGTAACTACCTGAACGGGTATTACCGTTTCATTTTCTGACCCTCCACTGGATGGCACTGCTTCCAGCATGTTTAGAGTAGTTTTTGCTCCTTTACTAGGGTTTTTAGGGCATTCAAGAATCAAATGAGTAATTCCACATTCTGGGAAATACGCATTGACTCTGATGATCTCATCGCGTGAGGACAGTCCCTTAGCCAGTGATCTCCGCCACACTTGTAGGTAGCAGGGTCCATTGGGCTATTGAGGTGCTCCTTGTGCCCCTCTTTGTTGGTAAGCATGTCTCTGTCCGCCCATGCCCCCATTGGCTATGAACATAAGTGTTCGTTCATCCAAAGTGTATCTTCCCTCTCCTACAGCCTGGGCAGCTGTTGGTGGTCCCGTACTTCCAATCATGCTCCAAGGTTCTGGCATTTTAGGTTCTTCAGGTGGATAATAGACAGGATTTTCTATATATCCACTCGGTTCCTCGTAATATGCATGCATAGGCACCAAAGCCTTATCCTCTGATTCGGTTACGGTTGGAGTGTATCTTATACCAACTGGTCGTGATCCTGGTAGGGTGGTTGTTGCCCCAACACTGGTTGTGGTCTTTCTACACCTACAGGTCCTAGTAGGTTTCCTGCTTGATATCTAGGCATCGGTGGATCTTAAGGAAAAGCTACCGGAGCTTGGGGGAGCGTAAGGTCTCTCTCTCACATATCCCTTGTTATAATAACATCCCTCGGTCCCATGGTTTGTCCATTTTTGTTCAATAGCACACCACTTGGGTTGTTTAGCCTGGGGTTTGGCGTACAAGTTAATCTTTTTTAGCACTTCATCTACAAGCTGCTCCTGGTTTACAGCTACTTCTCCTTTCGGTGCTGTCTTAGAAGACTTGCTTCCGCTTTGTTGTGAAGACGAATCGTCATCAAGGTCCTTGAACTCCCCCTCTTTGTAGACCGCACAATTGTCCACAAGGTAAAGAGCCTCCTTGGTCAACTCATTCAACGTCGTGCTCCTCTTCATATGTAAGTCTTTCTGGAGATCCGCATTCCTTAGTCCCTGGATGAATATTAGCATGAGCCTGGACTGAGTTGGCAGTTCTTCCACAAGACAGAACTTAACATATCTTTTTAGTCTTAGGACTGCCTTTCGTACAGATTCTCCATCTTTCTGTTTGAATTTATGGATTTGTGAGATGGTATTATGAGCTATCCCCCTTTGTGAGAATTCCTCGATAAATCGTCACACACTTCCTCCATAGACTCAAAGTCTCTACCCTCTACAGAGTCAAACCAAGTGGCAGCATCATCCGCTACGGTTAGTCCAAACCCTGCAAATTGGGTAGGGAAGTCTAACACCTCTTCGGCTCTAATTACCCGCACAAAGGTTGCTACATGATCTCTTGGGTCTCTGCTTCCTGTGTATTTCTTGTTTACCCATTTTTGCACTTGAGAAGGTCTAATTCTCCGATGGTCTACAAACCTCATCATTGGATCTCCACGTCCTAATCGATATACCTCCTCAGGTCTTCTGTAATAGGCTGGTTCCTCTCCCAGTGGTGCTCCTAAGCCATAATTTCTAACGGTTCTCGTTGGAGGTGGTTCATCTCTTCGAACTCGTTCTATGGGTGGTTCTCCAGGCTCTGTTGACCCTTGAGTCTTTGGCTTACTCTCTCCTTTATACTTTGAATAGAGGGGTGGTTCTTGCAAATCCCTTAGCCCGGCTTGATAACCTTCTCGGTTTCGGTCTTGTTCCAATGTTGCACTCTGTCGAAGCCATGCCTGCAATGATGGCTGGTTTGTTGGTTGGTTTTGGTTGTTGAATGCTTGCGGTCGGGTGGAATGTGAGGTAGCATCATACTCATCTGAAAAAGGATTCATCGACTTACTTGGGGTGTAGGTGGCTCTTGGCACTTCTTCAGGGGCATGTGCTGATGCTCCTGGACCTATTGCCCTTTCTACCTCCTCTGGGAGAATACGTTGGTATTCTCGCCCGTATCTATCAACAAAAACTATACCCTTCCCCATGGCAGTTTCATAAGAGAATAAGTAAAGAACCTTGTCTTTGCTTAATTCATTTATGTATCGTTCTTTGCTGCAAAAGTAAGCGACTATACCCTCACTCTCATGCTTGTAGATTCACACGTTCTCGTTATAAGTTGGAACCCTTGTTGTTTTCTTAGCATACATAAAAATAGCTCCGAGCCGATCAATGTTTGGTGGCGGTTCTTGAGCTTCTGAAACCATTTTCCCTTTCGCCACGTTATCTCCATATCTGTTGTAATCTTCAAGGTTACTGACTATTAGATAGTGGTTCCCCTTTTCGTCTTGGAATCTATCTCCATCATCATAGACTCGGATTATCTCCAATCTCTGAGCCGGCCTCTCTTCGATACAAATGCACTTGCATCCTCGATAGTCAGAATAGACTAGGGCTCCCCTTGAGTTTGTTCCTTCTAAGAAGATCACAGTGAGTTTGGAATCATTCAAAGGATTCACGGAGGTGCTTCCTCCTGGCATTGGTCCGTCGTATGTGAAACCTCCTGGCTGTTGACTACCCATCATGAAGAAAGATTTGTCTGACGAAGTGTCAGTATCACTACCTTCCTCAATAATCAGTGCTAGCGGATCTAACCTTGCTTGAGTCACACTCTCTTCGGTGGACACTAAGCTAGCTTGGTCTCCTGCTACTTTTTGGTCTCTTGGAATGTGTCTTCCTGATCTCAAATTCATCAAACTTACCTCTTAAACAGCCTTTTTTTAAAACCAAACCTCTTATCTGAGAAGTTCTGTTGTTCGTGTCTTTTCCTTGACCTACTCCCTTGTATAGTTGCAATCCCTAGTTCCTGCTTTCTCAGAAAATATTTAGCCTCTGAAACTTCATCAAAATATGAGCATTCACATTAGCCATCCACAGCTGTTAGAACTAGTCAATCAATCCTCAATCAATGACTGTATGCAAAGTTTATGCACTCGGTGGGTAAGTCCCAACTTTTCACACCTATTCTGGCAATTGGACTCGTTGTTTAAGTCCAAATCTTGTTTTGACAAAATATTTGGGATTTCAAGGTTGACAGAATATCTTTGGAACATTTAGTTTCTCTTTTGAGCCCAGATCTAGCCTCAAGTCTTTATACGCGTATAAAGACTACTGTGGTAGAATTACACCAAACTTGGTCCCTTAGTTGACTTTACAATACTGAACAACCCTATGACGTCAGTTCCCAAATCTGGTGTCTATCCTAGGAGATGAGTCTTTATACGCGTATAAAGACTTCTAACATAGATTTGACCCAATTTTGTTTTGGATGTTCCCTACACCCTACGGAACTCCTAGATACTCTCAGTTTCTGTTTTCACCCCTTTTGGTGTCAGTTATGAACAATTCAAGTTGTTATCTAGTCCAGGTTTGCCTTTTTTGCACTTTCTAGCCCATATGAATTTCAAAAGCAATCAAATTTTGGCTAGGTACTTCTTTTCTGCCTTAGAACACTAGGGAATATTCATTTGCTCCATTTGCGTCGTTCATATATACGGGGTCGTCACCAGTCCCTATGTTGGTCTTTGAACTGGGCTCTGACTTCGCTGCTTTTTGCGATCTCTTCTTTCGTGTTTTCTTCTTTTTCTGAGATTGGGCAATTGATGCCGTGTCTCTTTCCTCAAGAATATAATTTTGTTTTTGGAGCATCAATCGTGGGAGTACGTTTACTGGTACCACATGTGTACTTTGTGATGGCTCCTCAATAACTTCAATCAAATTTAATGGCGTGATCTTCGGTGCATTTGGATTATTTGGACATTGAGCAATCAAATGATCTATGCCACATCGATTACACATGAGTATCGACATTGTAGACGTGCTCGCTTGATTGGTTTGCATTAGTGTGGCTTTCTTTTGTAGCCTAATAGGACACTCGGCTACACGATGTGGACCTCCACACTCATAGAATTGAAGAGGTGGTCTCTTAGCAGTGTAATTGATATTTTGGCCTCTTGCCGCAAGAGCAGCTACTTGATATACAGGTTTGACTTGTCCCCAATAGTCCTCCATGTATTATTGTGGACTTTCTTCAAGCACATCCATCCCATAGGCAATATTAGGATCTATATCTTCTTCACAGCCTTCCAAACAAGCAATATATGACTGACAACCCACTTGATTCACACAAGTGATTCTCGGATGTGGTGGTTGCTGTCCTAGCACTGGAGGTGGTAAGGGTGTTGTTTGAACAACATTTTGGACGCTAGGGACCATGTGTTGTGATGTTTGTTCAAGAGGTGGGGTCGGCATCAATGCAGGCACTCTAGGTGTGTCTGTCCATGCTAAGATTGGTCTATTGGCCATCGCGCGCTTAAATACTACTAGTACAACGACGCCGCCTTCGGCGGCGGCATGGCCCCTCTTACCCTCAAACCCCTTACTCTTACTTAGCATGTGTGTGTGTGTGTGTGTGTGCGTGTTCCACTTAGTAGCACTTCTAGTTTCATTTTTATCTTTTTGTACCCAAATGTGGTATCAAGTTCATTAGATCCTAATGGTTCGATGTCACATATCATTTTGGCCTCTTGAATATGTTAATATATTTATTCATTTTTCTCATGTGGCAATCAACTTCAAAAATGTGAGACATTAATATCTCTCTCTCTCTCTCTCTCTCTCTCTCTCTCTCTCTCTCTCTGTGTGTGTGTGTGTGTGTGTGTGTGTGTGCGCGCGCGCGTGCACGCACGTGTGTATGTGTGTGTGTTCTAGCCAGTAGCACTTCTGCTTTTATTTTGTATTTTTTTGTAGCTAAACATGATATCAATTTCACCAGTTTGTAACGGTTTGGTCTCATAGGTCATTTGGTCTCTTGAGGATGCTAATATATCATTTCATTTCTCTCCTGTGGCAATCCCTCCCCCAAAATTTGAAGCACTAATATCTATCTCTCTCTCTCTCTCTCTCTCTCTCTCTCTCTCTCTCTCTCTCAATGTTCGCAAAAAGGTGTGCCTTGAGTCAATTGAAAAATAAAAAAATCCGGTTGAAGGGAGGGAACAAAAGAGAAACTTTGTTTGGAAATTTACCAACATAGAATAAAAATGCATAAAACGCCTCTTTCAACTTAGCCTATAGGGATATTTGCATGAAGACGTTAATGTATCATTTCATTTCTTTCCTTTGGCAATCGACTTCTAAATGCCAAATATTTTGAAACATCTACTCTTGCAAAAAATGCCGATTGTTTTACTTTGAAGCAAATCACGTATAAAGACAGGCCGAAATTTACAGGTCGTCGAATCTGGAAATGTTTAGTCCTAAAGTGTAGTTCTACTCGCCATGAACGCAATGACATAAAGCAATCACAAAACGGACACACGGATAGAGAGAAAACTCACTCGGAAGCTCATAGAAGAGCTCTTCGTGAAGAGACTGAAACCGCTCAAGCTTGGCGTCGAAGCGTAGCTCTCGCCATTGCTAACACGATGGCGTAGTCACTTCCACAATGTAGTAGTCATAGCATGCAAGGGGAAGGGAAGAAGACCTCTCTCACTCTCACACACAGTACGCAGTCACCGTACGTCAGATAAACCCCCAAAAATGATTAAAAAAAGACCCCTTAGGTTTACAAAAGATTGGCTTTTATACCTCAGCTTTGTAGGTGTCATCTCATCAAAAATGACTTCTACTTCCTATCAGGGGTGTTGTTGAGTAGCAAATACAATGACATATGTTCCGAAAATTATCTGGAGCCTGAAGAATTAATTACATTTAAGCTCATCGTGTGAATAGTACAAGAAAAATGGGAGTTCGGATGCGGTTGATTTGCAGGTCAACAGTCACATCTCTAAGCACTGAACAATTTCCAAACTATCATCTCTCTGTCATACATCGTCTCTCCACTCACATATTCGCTATGATGTTTTTCTCTCTCTAGACCTTTGCAATGTTTGCATTGTGCACACTGCCGAGACTTTTGTACTCTCTCCGAATCTGGTACTCAATGCACACACATATACACACAAACAGGGACTCACACTGCTACACCTCTCCCTTGCGTGACCTGTCTCTTCTTTTGAATGCTCTCACCGTGGAGTAGATGGGAAACACATACAACATTACTACATCTGATTAAAGGGTTGTGCGCACTCGCACTCTGGATAGTAAGCAGTCATGTCCTCGACTTCACTACAGCATGTCGACGTCGAGACCATCGAGTACCCATCCTTACCATTTACGTTGTGTAGGAGTTAGAACTCAGGACTCGGGCGGATTTGCCGTTGCTCATTGAATTCTCCTGGGCCCTGCATGCATGCATCGTGCGTGGATTCGAATTCCAAGGCTCCAGTCCAGGCCCTAGTCTCTCTCTCTCTCTCTCTCTCTCTCTCTCTCTCTCTCTCTTCCTCGCGAGGAAATCCAGGGACCGGACCAGGTTGTCTCGCTGTCCACTTTTGCGACCGCATGTCTACTGTGTCACGTCACGCAAGGCACACATGCCTGGAAGTTGCCGGATGAAGCTCCTTTCGCCACGTGTCCGGGGGAGGGAGCCAGAATCCCTTCCCCTATTATACTTAGTATAGATTATAGAATAGATAGACTCATCCAAGAAAGGGTACACATACTGCCCACCCGCCTCATTAAGATTTCTCGCAAACTAATCTCCACCATCAGCTCCAATGGGTTGTTTTGAAACTATTGAGCTTGGGAAGGGGGGGATAGAGAGAGAGTTACTAATGAAGTCCCTGAATGACATGTAAGGCCACGATCTCTCTCTCTCTCTCTCTCTCTCTCTCTCTCTCTCTCTCTCCCCCCCCCCCCCCCCCCCCCCCCCGCCCCCCCCAATATACTTGTTGCATGTACTTGGGAAGCTATTGTGGCAACTCGTGCATCCCAAGAGTTCGTGGCCATGGAGCAGTGTTCAAGAAGAGTGTGTCTCAACTTAGCCTTGAGCCGGTTTGAAGGGAGAGGGAGAAGGAGAAAATCTGCTTGAAAAGTTTAAGGAAATAGATATAAATTGCAAAAATTCCAATTAGTCTACAAAATTTCCTCCTTGAATATATCCTAAAGGAAATTTGTCTATTTTTGGAATTGTTTTTTTTTAAACCACCGCCATGTAGTGCGTGCGGCCAAAGAAAGGAGAAGTTGCTCATTGAGTTCGCATGGGCCCTACATGCGTGCATTGTGCGTGGATTTGAAGTCCAGGGCTCGTGTCCAGGCCCTACTCTCTCTCTCTCTCTCTCTCTCTCTCTCTCTCTCTCTCTCTCTCTCTCAGGGACCATTGGGCCAGGCTGTCTCGCTGTCCACTGGTACGATCGCATGTCTATTGTGTTGCATCGCGCAAGACACACAGGCCTGAAAGCTGCCGGTTGAAGCTCGAGGAAATTCAGGGACCATCGGGCCAGGCTGTCTCGCTGTCCATTGGTACGACCGCATGTCTATTGTGTCGCATCGCGCAAGACACACAGGCCTAAAAGCTGCCAGTTGAAGCTCCTTTCGCCACGTGTCCGGGGGAGGGAGCCGGAATCCCTTCCCCCTTTATACTTAGTATAGATGCAATCCTTAGCTTGATGGCCATACCTTCCACATGCATTGCAATTCCCATTGAATTTTACTCTAAAAGTAGGGCATTCACTGGTACTATGCGGTCCATAGCATACTGAGCACCATTGTTGCTCCCTTCTTGGATACATATGATTGTTTTGCGGAGCACGATTGTCTCTAAGACTCTCTTGAATAGCCTTGGTGAGATTTGCTAAATTCATCTCAGATATCTTTGGCTCCTTAGCAATAGGCTTTAGAGTCATTGGCTGATGCCCTGATGCTTGCGAGCTAATAGATTTAGGCTCAACAGACACTCTTTCTTCTTGAATCATTAAATTATCCTCCAATTGGATCGCATTGGTGGTGACTGCTTCCCAAGTGGTGATACCTCTAATGACTAGGCCATTGTAGATATCCTCATGTCGTAATCCCCTAATGAATCTATCAAGCAATTGGTTATTGTTGAAGCGCTCATTTGGATTACATCGAGAATTCAAATGCTTCAAGCGACTAATAAAGTCTCTCACCGACTCTCCTTCCTCTCGTTGGGCTTTCTGGAGCTGAGAGGCTACACTCCAAAGTACTCCCTCTCGTATGTATTCTTTTAAAAATAGTCTCCTAAGAGTAGGGTAAATTGTTTTTTCTTCCACCCTTAGGGTTCTATACCAATCCCCAGCCTTTCCGCTTAAGGTTAGGCTTAAAGCATTGCTCTTGTGTAGGTCATTGTGTTCTCCTAGAGAATCGCATATTTGTTCAAACACTTCGATATGCTTTCTCACATCCCCATCTCCACTAAATTTTTGTGTGAGCTTGGCTATTTGTACTGCCTTACTTCTAGGCTCTCTATCACGTGCATTACGCATATTCACAGCGATAGATCGACCGATAGCTTGAGCAAATGTTGCCAAGTCACCAAAGTGAGCAGGCACCGTGGGTGGAGGTGCTCCAGAGACTACATGTGGAGTGGGTATTGGCATCAGGCTTGGCCCAAAGGAAGCCCTTGGGTTCCACGTTGGGTACGATGTTGTGCCATGTGGTGGCCCAAAGTTCATATGTGTGGCCCTAGGCATAGCAGATGTCGGATGTGACATGCTAATGCTAGCCGGTATAGTCACATGGAAATAAGAACTTGGGTATTGTGGTTGTGGAGCATAGGTTGTTGAAACAATGGGAGGAGTAGAGACTACATGAGTACGAGGACCCATGGGTGTATACGATTGGTACACACTAGTAGGTACTGTTGCAGGCATTGAGCTACCATGTAGCGGTGCTTTACTAACAAATGAGGTCCATGGCGTGTTTCTCGGCATGCCCATCATTGGGGTAGGCATGGTAGCCGTGGTGTCATCAAGGGAAGGATGAGCTAGACTTGAAAAGGTGAAACTATCACTTGTAGGCTCAGATTGCACTGAGACCCCTGACGAAACAACATATGGAGGATCCATCGGACTTACCGAGGGAGTCTCCATTTGCGATAAGGTCAGTTGTTTAGCTTTTCCTGTATCCAAGAATCTCATGAGACCCGTTGAAGGCATGTTGATCCCCTTGTTCTGTCTCTCTAACTCAATGACCCTATGGATGACCTCACAAACTCTTTGTTGTTGATCCTCCACACTAGTAACGCCCATTGTGGATTGTAGGACATCTAACCAATCCACGTGATAGGTGTGACATGTGTATAGGTCGGTCAAATTTTGCGTTTGTAGTTCGTACTCCTAGTTCTCATTTAAGAACACTCCATCTAGGATTGAGGTGCTAGGGGTGTCCTTTGAGCTAGATGCAATGTTGCTTTCTAGGGGTTGGCCCTTAGCGGTTGCTAAGTCAGGAGCACTCGATTTCTCTCTTAGCAAGGATATTGACATAGGGGCTTTCGCTTTTAACTCTCTTTGTTGCTCTGCCTTACGTAAGCTCTTGACTTCCTTTTCCCTCGCTACAAGGATATATCGCTCAACTTCTTGCACTTTGGCAAGGCTTCTACCATCGGGTAATATGACCTCGGAGGGAAATAACTCCGAAGAGTCAGGAGGTGCAGTGAATGAAGTATTCACGTGTACATTCTCTAACAGTATAGGGTCTACGTTGGTCACGAATGGAGAATTTACTTCCCCACCCCCCTCATTTACATCATTAGCTCCATGTTCAGAGCGAGTGGCTCTACTAAAGGTTTCCTTCAAGCGGCTAAGCACGCTCGGTCCGAACCGCGGGCCCATGGCATGCATGTCTTGGCTTGATCTATCGGGATTAGGCATTGGGAAACCCTCCATGACGTCGTAGTCAGAGAAAGAGTCACTAGCCGCTATGTTCGGGTCTTGGTTTGTACTACCTTGGGTCCCCACCGAGGGCCCGGAACCTAAAGCAAGTGGATATTGAGAACTCGCGTAAGTCGAAATTTTCTCTAGTTGCTCCATCTCTAGCACACGACCAGAGCGCAGATGCATGTGCATTTTTGGCACCCTAGAAGCGTCGGCGAATAACCTCGAAGGTTAACCACTTACCTTTTTTAAGCGTCCGTTTTCACTCGTGTTTTTAACGTTTTTAATGTTTTATAATGTTTGATTTTTTTTATTAAAGTGTGTGATAACTCGAAACGAGTGTATCACTTAGAGGATCGCTATGTGCTTTACAGCACAATTTTCGGGCATCTAAAGTTTCGTTGGTTCTCAAAAAATCAATTTTTAGCTACGTGTGAAGCTAAAATTCGTAATTTTAAAAGGCGACTGAGGCATAGGCCTAAGCGTGAGCTTGGGCTTGGGTCTGGGAGATATTCTCGATCCTGGTCCTACCTTTAAAATTTTTATTTATTTTTATTTTTTTTTAAAAAAAATAAATTTTTTTTAAAAAAATAAAAGGATAAGGTCGCGGCGACCTACGCGAGAGCACACACACACTCTATCTACCTACTTCTAACTAATACACCTATTGTTACACACTAACACACTCTATTAGCTCTCACAGATCTACTTCCTACTTACTGTATACAGAAAACTAACAACCTTAATACACAGAGAATAAACACAGTACCTTTGAAAACTCCATTAACAAAGAAAACTAACAACCTTAATACACAGAGAATAAACACAGTACCTTTGAAAACACCATTAACAAAACAAATACACAATATAACACAAAATCCTTCTTCTCAACACACACACCCTCCTTCCTTACCTTTCCTACAATAGAAATTGCATCACAAAAGAAGCACAGAGTGCCATTCAAGCTTAGTGTATAGCATTCCCCGGCAACGGCGCCAAAAATGTACGCGTATGTCGCACGTGTCAATGCAAAGAACTTGCCGATACACCGCGTGCTAGCCACAAATGGCTCCAAGCACACAACAAGCCTAAACTAGTAAGCTCAAAGATGACGATGGTGTGTCACTCACCGCTCTACGCTTGCTTCGTGGAGGATTCCTCGCGGCAAAGAAGAGGGAGACGTCACTACGACGCACTCAACCACTACGAGGCACTCAACCGCCTCGCCGTCGTAGTGCAGCGCAATGCTCGATCGCACTCTCTCTCTCTCTCTCTCTCTCTCTCTCTCTCTCTCTCTCTCTCTCTCTCGCGCGCATACACACACACACACAATGAGATGAAGAAAAAGAAGAAGGAGATGTAGCAAGAGCACTCTTCAATTGCACAAATGAGAGAATGAGTGAATTTTAGGTTTAGTTCACTTTTATATGAGCTCACCCCATTCACACTTGGGCGCCCATGCTTAGTCAACTAATCCCTTGAATGTTCTAGTTAGAGTGCGCCTCTCATCGGCGATCACTTTTACCCTTTTCCTATTGGACCGACAAGCCTCGTACCTGACTCTACAAGTAAATAATACAACGTCCGTCGTATGTGATAGGGTGTCCGTGAGCCGTGAGGGTTAACACTGTCATTGCTCGATCTCATTCTTAATCTTGCTCTTTTTTCCAGATCATTTGAAAAAACATAAGTGTTATTCAAAATTCAAAATCATCTTCCAAAAAGTCTTGTTTCATAAATCCATAAAGCCAAATAATGCTAATTCAAAAAGCTATTCTGGAACGAGTATTGGCTTGTTCTTTTGTTTTGTCGATGTGCCAATCATTCTGATTCTTGTGTCCTTTTGGGACACTTTGTAGCAATATGTCCTTGTTCTCCACATTCAAAACACCTTCTTGCTTTGAAATATTCATCTCTTTGATCTTCTGTCAGTGAAGGTCGTCTACCTCTTCGTCGATTGTTTCTGTTATGACTTGTTGAAGGTTCATCTGATGGGTAAGTCAATTTACCCGAATGTATAGCAAATCCGTGCTTCGCATGTCCCATCAACTGTTGTATAGACTCGGACTTTTGTTCGAAACAATAGTCTCAAATTTCTTTGGGAAGCCCACAACTAAATCGTTCAATCTGTTTCCTAAAACTGATCTTCTTAAAAAATGAAACGGGTAAAATAATTTTCCAAAATTTTTCACAGTAATAATCCAATGATTCTGTCTTGACCATCCGAACATGGTTCCAATTAGTAATCACGTCTCGTTCGTATTCCTGTGTGAGCCATGAAGAAATAAAGAGTTTCTTAAATTTCAACCACTTTGTTGGTGCTTGTTTCCTTAACAACAGAGTGGACCACCAGGCCCATGCACTGCCTTTCAGAAAGGATGTCACCCGTCTGATCTTGGAGTGCTCTGTATAGCGGCCTTCAGAGAATGCTATGACAAACTGTTGGATAAAGGGTAAAATCTTGGGAGCATCTTGAAACCCTGAAAAGTGCTCAAATTTTACTGCATGTCCTCCCTCCTTGAATTCTTTGGGCTTTTTGCCCTTGTTGTCCAGAAAATCATATTGATTGGCTCTGTAAAAATGCTTTCTTTTGACATAAAACATGTGATCGTCAGAGTCCGAACTGTCGAAGGATGAGTCCTCGGTAGAATTGTCAAAAACTGGGCAAGATTTAGTCTTCTTTGCCTTTTTCTTGCCCTTTCCGAAACTTTGCTTTTTGCTTCTCTTTTTCCCTTTTCTGTCTTCTTCGCTCGAATCAGAAGAGCTAGAAGAACTGTCAGAAGAAGAAGAAGAAGAAGAACTAGGTAAAGAAGAAGAAGAAGAAGAACTGGGTAGTCCTTCAAATCGTACATGCTTCTTCTGCTTTTTCGCCGATGTAAAAGTAGATTGACGTCAATTTCTTTCTTCTGCTTTTTGGCTTTATTGTTCGCGTCCAAAAGCTAACTAATCCGTGTATCAACCACCTCTTCCAAGTCTTGCTTTGTAAACATCCTCGAAGCAGGATGTTTCTTGAGTGCCGGTTTGATGGGTGGCTCTGTGGCTTTCTGCTGTGCATTTCGTCGAAGAATTGCAGAGTCAAAAATTTTGCAAATTTCGGATCCTTCGCAATGTTAACCATCATCTTTGTCGCGTCTTTAACCAATTGTTGTCGTTCCATCTCTTCAATCTCTGTCTGAGTAGGCCGAGGTGGGCCGTGCTCTTCCTCTGATTGCTCATGAGAATCTTCTCCGCGATCTCCTCCCGTATTCCCAAATGCAGAAGAATTCGACTGATCTCTATTAGAATCCATAAGTGTCGCGAGAAAAGGATCGATTTCTCGGTAGAAGAGAAATGGGCCGCACACTGTAACAAACTTGGACACCCCAAGTCTAGATTCTGTCGCAACACGGGAGAGAATCACTTAAAATACTTCACAACTTCAAAATCACAGTTCAATTTGGTCGACACGGCCCAACGTAGTTCCCATGCCAAGAGAGATTGGCCCCAAAGACTAGCACCCCTTTCGGTATTTCTTTTATATTAATCTTGAGCAAAGTATAACTCCCGCAGAGTCCTCTGCTCTTGAACTCTATGTCCAAATGCTCTAAAGAGTGAAGCCCTTAGGGCTCTTTTATTCTTACACAGGATGCCAAAAGCAGTTAAAACTCAAAAGCATTCAAGCTTCAAAAGCTTTTAAAATAAAGCAATTATTCCAAAAGCAACTGATTCCAAAAATCTTAAGCATCAATGTGATTTACGAAAAATCCGTACAACAGTCAACATAAAATCTGGCCCTGCCACATCAGCATCGTACGAAAATTGCCATGTCAACATGTCAACGAAATTTCTGGGAGTGACCGTATCACCACATCAGCAATTGTCCGTACCATCACATCGACATTTGCATGTATGTGTGTTTGTTCAGGGTCCTGCCACATCACCAATTTGTGACAAGCCAGGACCTTTTGGCCTTGTTTACTTTTTCAAGTTTACGTGGATGGCAGAGATCTTGCCCTCCCTCGATGCCACTGTGTGGGCTTCATTTAAGATCTACTAGTGTGGTCGGCGGCCTTTGGCCGCCTCTCTCTCTCTCTCTCCCCCCCTCACTCATATAAACCGGAACTCATCGGATGCAACAAACTTTGACACGTGGCACTGGGAAAGCAGTCTCCTTAATATATATAGTATAGATATAGATGTCAGAAAAGTACTAAGGTGGAGATTTCCCTAAGGAACGTTTGGCGACGTAAGTATCAGGCGAACAGTGCTTTCTCCCGAGAAGCGAAGGACGATGGCATCAAAGACACGAAGAAGAGGAAGAGGAAGGACATCGCGTGCCAGTATTGAGGGGCACAAGGAAGCTGATGTTGGAAGGAGGAGGATAAGGAAGACAAGGAGAAGCAATCGGTGTCTACCATGATTACAAACGGCCCTGAGGTGTCTCCTTCCTCGTCACGACTGAGACAGCCCTCACTTCGCCTCACTCAAGAGCTTGGATTGTGGTCCATGAGGGAGTCGTTCAGCTCTCTCTCTCATGAACAGTCTTATCATTTTGGGTGATTCTCATGGTCCGATGAGGGAGTCGTTCAGCTCTCTCTCATGAACCGTCTTATCATTTTGGGTGATTCTCATGAAGGTTGCCATATCTGGTGCATATTTCACCAACTCTTCGACATCATTCGCTGTGCTGGGCAACATAGAGAGGCCTTTCTGCAAGGAGGCCCAAAATCGTGTTTCAAAGCCACTAGCGCTCGTTCATGTAGAAGCGTCAGTGGATCGTTCTTCATGTTGGGAATCTCAAGGTTGTTACTTTTTGCACTGACAGAGGAAGTGAGTTCACCTCCAAGGATTTTGCATAGTGGTGCAAGACAGGGCATTTAGCGCCATGTGACTAGCAAAAGATACTAGGTCCACTACGGTGACTCATGATGTTTGACGAGACCTTCATTGCCACTTCAGAGAGGGCATCTGCAAAGACCATACCCATGCCATCTTCTCCACCTACTATATCTACCCATATAGGGGTTCGTGAGAGCGGGCCAAAAAGGCAACCCCTTTGCATCTGCCAATTGCTTGCTCCTCTTCATGCTCACAATAGTTAAGGTAGGTTGATGAAAATAGACCTTGAGAAGTCTCTGAAGTTGAAAATGAATGGAATGCTAAAGGAGGGGGCGCAATAAATGACTTTTGGGAATACCTTGAGTGTCACTCAGAATTGAGCTCGGGTCTATACGTACTTATTATAGACTCAAACCACTACGCTGCAATCTCCTTGGCAAGCAATCTTGGTGTTGTGTATGGATCAGGACATCAATGCATAGATACTGGAACGGGAAATCGGAATAGTGAATGGGGAAAGGGGAACGACAACGGGCATGAAATGCCATTCCTGATTGCGGATACTCTTGTCTAAACCATGGACCGGGGATTCGGAACAGGAAGCTGGAATGGGAACGGGCAATGGAGACCTGAAAATGGTCATTCGCTTTAATGCAGCAGATGGGATACTCTCATAAGTGGGATCTGTAAAAACACATGTCATGAGAACCTATACTTTGGAGTCTCGATAAGTTTGCTGACGTCACGACGTGTTAGATTTGAAAACTGTTTTTCAGCTCGCCCCGAGTGCACTCATGTGATAATTCCTGTCTGTGACCCTGTTCACGCTCGTGGAGTCCCTCCCCTGAACGCTTGAAGATACCAAGCATGCTCACCTTTGTTCAGTTTCCCACTTCAGCAAAAAATGACTTCACACTTGGTAGCCACCAAGCTCACCTCTTTACAAGGACATCAGCCATAGACTCACTGCTTGTAATGTTCTTCAGTCTCATGGTTTGAATCCGCAAAGCATCTTCTTGCATTTCCGCGTCTAAGTATATATTATACATGTAAATATATGCTGATGTGTCTCTGCTGTCCAGCTCGATTGCTTGCTCAAAAGCTTCTTTTCCAAGCTCTACATTATTGGACTTCCTAACTCCACCGAGCATAGTATGCCAGACGACCAGATTCGGAAGAAACGGCATTGTCGTTATGACCGCAAATGACTCTTGCGATAGGCCTGAACGGCCCAAAAGATCGACTAAACAGCTTAGGTGTTGAAGGGTGAGTGATATCTCAGGGATTTTGCTGATAAAATTGAAGAATGTTTTACCCAAATCAACTAAACCTACATGACTACACACGTTGAGAACACTAATCAACGAAGCCACGGTCGGGATATGGCCTTCCTTGCCCATCTTGTCAAAAGAACGGAAAACAATGTTGCTATCTCCTAGCTGGGCATACCCAACAAGCAGTGCATTCCAAGAGGCAGCATCTCTGACCGCAAGGCCATCAAAAACCTCTTGAGCACTGGCAAGAAGACCGCAATTGGCATACATGTCAACCAAGGTGCTACCAAGAATGAGCTCTCTATCGAGAGATTTCCTGGCTACAAGAGCATGTGCAGCTTGACCCTTGCCTGAGGCTCCTAGAAGGCCACATGCTTTCAACATGCAAACCAATGTGGATGCTTCAGGTAGAACGCCTTCACGCTCCATCTGGTCAAAACAATTTATTGCTTCCTGATTAGCACCATGTTTGACATAACCACTAATAAGGGCAGTCCAAGAAATCACATTTCGGGCCACAAGCTTGTCAAAGACTTCCTGTGCTTTGTAAAGTAAGCCACAGTTGGCATACATATCTACTAATGCACTGCCGACCACAAGATCTGCTGCTAAATTTGACCTGAGGGCTTCAGTATGAATCGCTCTGCCTAGGTCAATCGCTCCTATGCTACTACATGCTTTCAAAGTACTGGCGAATGTGGCTATGTTGGGAGGGAGGCCCTTGCCTTTCATTCGAGCATAGCAATCTAGTGCTTCCTTGCAATGCCCATGTTTGACATATCCTGCTATCATGGCATTCCACGAGACAACCTCCTGGCAATGAAGATTGTCAAACATCTCCTGAGCCTTGGCAAATAAACCAAGTTTTGTATACATGTCAATCACGGCACTTCTAATGAAGGGGTCTCCTTCTAGCAATTTTGCAGAAACAGATGCATGTAGCTCTTGACCCTTGACAATGGCTCCAACACTCCCGCACGCTTTCAAGGTGCACACAAATGTGTGGGTATTGGGGGAGATACCTTCGAGTTGCATTTGCTGATGACCTTGCAATGCTTCTTTGCCATGATCATGTTCTGCATATCCACGGATCAGTGAAGTCCATGATACAACATCCCGAACCACCAATTTCTCAAATGCAGCTTCAGCTTTAGCTACAAACCCAAAGTTCATGTACATATCAACAAGGGCACTGGCAACAAACAGCTCACAATCCAGACCTGTTTTACTTATCTCATGATGAATGGCTTGGCCTTCCTCCATTGCACCGATGCTCCCACAAGCTTTTAAGCTGCAAACATAGGTAATAGAATTTGGTGAAAAGCCCGCAAGCTGCATTTCCTTAAAGCAGTTCAGAGCTGTGTCACCAAGCCCTTTCGTAGCATACCCTGCAATCAGGGTATTCCAGGAGACAACACTGCGAATGGTAAGCTTGTTGAACACTTCCTGCGCCTTAAAGGGCAAGTCACATTTGACATACATATCAACAAGAGTGGCCCCGACATGGACTTCAGCTTCAAGGCCATGTCTCGCAGCTTCTGCGTGTATTTCACCTCCTATATGGATGTCCTTGAGTTTTGCACATGCAGAGAGAGCAGGAACGAAAGTATGGCTGTTAGGATGGACAGATTTCTCCTGCATTTGGGCATAGAGGGAAAGAGCCTGCTCTGGCTGGCCATGCCTGACATAGCCTGCAATGAGAGAGTTCCACAGGCCTTCTTCATTTGGATCACATAGCATGTCGAACACATGCTGAGCATCACAAACGCATCCAGCTTCTGCCAACATAGGGACAAGTAGTCTACACAGAGATATGTGCAGTTCAAGTTCGCTTCTGCGGATGCATCTGAGCAGACGTTGGGCATACTCAGGGTTTCTTTCTTTTCTGCACCTTTGAAGGATGCGCAGTAAGAGATCGGCTGACTGAGGCTGCTGATAGAAAAGTCCTTGTTCCAGAGAAGACAGAGCCTCTGGCAAGCTCAGCATGGCAACCTTCTGCGGATTAATTGAGGTGCCATGATTGCATTTTGGGCGAGACAACAGCGGGCTGAACACGGAAGAGCAGATGCAGCCGATTGTGAGCCCAAAATGGAACTTCTGTTTCAAAAATTTGCTTGTTTGTCCGCACCAAAAAAAAAAAACACGGTAGATTCTCTCTCTCTCTGTCTCCCTCTCGGTGCGCACATGCACCACTTAGAAGAAGAAGAAGAAGAAGAAGACGTCCTAGGAAACTATCCCAAGAGCCAATCGACCAATAAAGATTCCAGGGGTCGCCTGCCTCTATGGTGTGTGTTTCTTCAATGGCTCAATTCTGAGCCATCGCAACTTTGAGTCCCCCATGGTGTTCATTGTCGTTTGAAGCCGTTCCCAACCACACACTTTGCCTTGATCTTATGTGTGCTATTCCCACTAGCTTCGATCACCACACTCGGATTGCATGTGTGCAAGTCACAGGTGTAGTGTTAAATATCGGCCAGCATGGGTACGTGTTGGTGGAGCTGACCGATATAGCCTGTTGCAGCCTTTTTTGGGGGAGCATTTATTTTCATTGAGTTATCAGTAGCGGGTTGTGCCTTGCTTGCATCGTGTGTGTGTGTGTGTGTGTGTGTGTGTGTGTGTGTGTGTGTGTGTGTGTAGCGTAGAGGTACAACCACTCTCTACAAGGGGTGACGTTTCGAGTTTGAAGCGCGTGCCGTTGTCGGATTGCGCGTCTCTCTAGGGTCGATCGAGAAATCGTCGGGCTTCTGTTGTAGGACGGAGAAGCAAACGAGGTTGGAACCAATGGAAACCAGTGCGGTTTAGGCGATTTAAATTTAATAAGACAATTTAGTGATTCTTAGAGAGATTTGTAAGAGAATATTGCGGATCAAAACAAAGTTAAAGGCTGAAATCCAACTTGAAATATATATTAACACTTAATTGAGCTGGCAATCACAAAATGTTTTCATTAAACAGTTATCAGGAACCCTTGATACAAATCGGTTGCATACGCCAACGTCGGTATGCCTGTTGAGTTGAGATTCTTTGTTCAGATAACCCAAAATCTGATGGAAATAATCCACAGTCTGCTAGTAAACTTCAATCTCCCAAGCCCTGCTTGTACACTTCTTCTTCTTCAACTTTTCCTTTCCGCCAAAAAAATTCCCTCTTCTTTTCTCTCTCTCCCAAAACTTTTTTTAAACTGTCCCCTAAAAACTGCCCTTTAGGGCGCATCCGACCTCCTATTTTTAGCCCCCCCATCTTTATTTAGCTTCTGCATGGCGTGTGTAATCCTCGCTTTTCACTATTTTTTGCCTCCTAGATGCTATTCTTAGCTTTCCTTAAGCTCCACGGCTCAATACTTGAATATTGGTATTGTTCTCACTTGTATTGGTTTTACTGGCTCTAGACACTGGTTCTCGAGACACTGACATTGGCACTGGACACTGGCTCTCAAGATACTGACACTGGAGACACTGGAACTTGACACTAGCTCTCAAGACACTAGTACTTGACACACTGACACTGGCGCTGGACACTGGCTCTCGAGACACTAACACTGACTCTCGACACACTAATGCTCGACACACTGACACTGGCGCTTGACACTGGCTCTCGAGACACTGACATTGGCTCTCGAGATGCTGACACTGGAGACACTGGAACTCGACATTGGTTCTCGAGACACTAGTACTCGACACTGGCTCGTGAGACACTGGTACTCGACACTGGCGCTCGAGATACTGGTACTAAACACTGGCTCTCGAGATACTGACACTGGCACTGGACATTGGCTCTCAAGACACAAGTACTCAACACAGGTGCTTGAGATACTGGCACTGGAGACATTGCTACTCGACACACTAACACTGGCGTTGGACACTGGCTCTTGAGACGCTGGTACTCAACACTGGCGCTCAAGATATTGGTGGCTAACCTGTAACATTTAATGGCCTAAAAACTTGTGTGTAGCGGAAATTAGCATGAACATAGTGGGCATTTCATTAGAATAGATTCCTAATGAGAATTACAAGAGTGCTTGGGTGGAGAGAGAAACAAAAAGCATAACACCTAGTTAGATAGCATGAACAATACTTTCAAAAGAGAGAGAAATTAAGCTATTGACAACAGTTGAGGACCGGATTTGCATGGAGCCGGTCCCCCCTCCAAAAGGCTTTGTATTATGGTTTCTCCCATCAAGAGAGACATTGTACAATACAATTCTTTGTGTTCCTTCAAGACTAGCTAGTGCAATGAAGATGAAAGCTTCATGCACTAAGCAAAACACTTACCAAACACAACATCAATTATCCCCGATCTCAGACCCAAGACCTCACACACCTTCGAAGATGGTGAGAGCTAGCAGGGTATGAGAGTAGATTGAGAGGAAGAAGGAGTATCTTACGAGAAAGATGTACATCTCCTCACATAATCACTCATATTAGCATAGCTTAGCTTAGTAATTAGCATGGTAGAGGAGATGAGCATGCATTGAAGCTTGGCTCTTGGTTGGATTTGCATCCACATGCCAAGAGTGTGTCGATGTACGCTTCTATCTCACAAGCTTGGAGTAGGTGATGAGCTCTCCATTAAAGCTTGGGAAGAGATAGTCTTCTCTTTCTTCACACATGAGATTGTGTGAGTGTGTGTGTGTGATAATGCCTTCCAAAAATGAGCCCCCTCTCTCTCTTGGGCGAGCCCTCTTGCTATTTTCTCTTGCAGGCTCCCCATTGGACAGTGCCAAGCTTAGCCAATAGGAAAATAGGGGTAAATTGAAGAGCCTTCTAACATGTGTCCCTCTTTCCCTTTTTGAGAGAGATTTATCAATTAAACTAAATTGATTTAAATGAATTAAATCCCCATTGGACCTTTCCCCATTAGTGGCCAATAGTAATTAAGTAGCCCATTGGGCTGCTCAATTCCTATTGGACCCCTTCACGGGCTGTCCAATAATCATCCAAGAGACTTAATTTTCATTGGTTCCTTTTATTAAGTGTTTTAAAATTAATTAGACTAAATTTACTCTAGCCTAATTCTCATTGGTCCACTTCAAGCGTCATCCAATAGGAATTGAACACACTTTGGGAGCAACTAGCTTAGGCATCTGACATGTGTCCTTTATGCCCTTTGTGTTCAAATGGGAGCTTGTGTGTGTGTGTGTGTAAGTTTTTTTAGTCTTTCTCTCTCATCCCCCTACCTTTAGGGCTCGCCCCCTCATGTGTAGGGATGTGTGTTGACTTTGGAGAGTACACAAACCACCCAATTTATCCTGAGCTTTAACCCTTTGGACACAACCTCTGAATTTTGGAACCTTAGCATTTTGGAAGTCTTAATGGGTTGAACCTTAGGGTATTTTTAGCCCATTGTTGCACATGGCTCTTTTGCAGATGGCCCCTCCTTTGGATCCCTATTGTGGCCGGTCTGCTAGCTTAACCAATATTCTAGCTTTTTCTCCCCCTGGCACTTCCCCACATTAAATGATCAGTTTAATATGAGAAAATCATTTAGGAGAATTAGATATTGATTATTATGACATTACCTCTCTCTTGAAATCATAGTCGTCCTCGACTATGGTGTAGAGAAGATAAAGCATATTCATGAGTCGTTTTCTTAGCGGGTAGAGGATCCCTATGTTACCCTATGACATCATTCCACAATGGATGACTAGTCCATTTGGCGCTTGAGAGCCTGAGGCTGCCGCAAGCATGTCTGCACATTAGTCCTATCAGTCTTCCATAGTAGAGTGACAAGCTCTACTTGGTGTTTGGGAGACGTCGTCTCCGCAAACTTGATCTAAGCATGCATACTACTTCATTTTTGTGCACAATAAAGAAAAGAGAGTCTTATAAGACAAAAACTTTGTTCATTTTTAACATTTTGTACATTTGCTTACTCTTGGGAAGCATTGTAAGCATTGACAAGGTTTAGGTTATCCTTTAATTGTATGCCTTGCATCCATCTAGCATCTTCAAAAGGATAATTCTTAAACTTAATAAGATATCGTCGGATAGTCTTACCGCCTCTTACTACCTTGTCTTCATGTCGGAGAATGGACTCGGGCTGCAGCACCTCCTCTTGGTCCTCGATCTCCGGTGGGTCTTCAATAGTTCGTTCTTGAGGTGGATCTCCTTTGTAAGGCTTTAATAGGCTCACATGGAAAGCATTGTGTATGAGCCAATGAGTGGGCAACTTGAGTTGATAGGCCATCTCATTGATTGGCCTACGAATTTGGAAGGGACCATAGTACCTTTTTGCTAGCTTACCATAGTACTTTTGGTGTCCCGTAGGATTCTTGCCCGTCGTGTGCCTTAATCGAGCCTTGGAAAACTTTAATAAGACCCAATCATTTTCTTTAAAGGCTTGGGCTCTTCTGTGCTTGTCAGCAGGCAGCCTTTTGCCTTTGCTGTGAGATAGAGATAGCATCCTGAATCTTTTGAAAATATTCTTGTAGGTCTCGGCTATACTCATCTGCAGCGAAGATCTTCCCATGTACCTTAAGTAGCAAGGGACTTTTTGATCTCCCCTCAATTACCTCGAAAGGTGCTTTTCCCGTGGAAGTATGTGCAATGTTATTGTAAGCATACTCCACTAAGGGTAAGTACTTCTCCCATTGGGATCTTTGATCTACTTCCGTTACATAGGCTTTTAGTAGATCGAGAATGGTTAGGTTAGCTATTTCACTTTGGCCATTCGTTTGTGGATGATAGGCCGAAGAGAAGTTTCGCCTTGTCCCTAAATTCTCAAAGAGACCCTTCCAGAAATTACTGGTCATTCTAGGATCTCTATCTGACACTATGGACATTGGCAAGCCATGGTACTTGAAAATTTGTGAAATGAAGAGGGTTTCCATTTGATGGGCTTTGATAGTCTTTTTGACAGGTATAAAATGAGCTTGTTTACTGAACCTGTCTACAATCGTCCATATTCCCGTATTCCCATGGATGGACTTAGGCAATCCAAAGATAAAATCCATGGATATGCTCTCCCATGGTGAATCGGGGATTGGCAAGGGTTGAAGCAATCCAAGTTGCTTCCCTCTATCAAATTTTGTCTTTTGGCATACCACACATTTAGAAACATACTCTTGTATGTTCACTTTCATGGTAGGCCAATAGAAATATGTTTCAATTCCCTTTAAGGTAGACTGAATCCCTCTATGCCCCGCATAAGGTGGAGCATGAGATTCATACATTACTTTCTCACGTAGTGAGTTAGTAACACATAGTCTATTGCCATAGAGAAGATAACCATCTTGTAAAGTAAATGGTTCTTCTTTCTTCCCTAATGCAAGGGCTGAAATCACATCTCTAAAATCGGGATCAATAGCATACTCATCTATCATTGAAGATAGATAATTGTGAGTTGCTATGGAAACCGCATTCACTCTCGGCCGTCTTGAGAGTGCATCAGCTACTTGATTATTCTTGCCAGCAATGTGAGCAATATGAAAATGAAATTGCGAAAGGAAATTTGCCCACCTCATTTGTTTGTCGGAGAGCTTGGTCTGCATCATGAAGTACTTAAGACTTTGGTGATCCATTCGCAGAATGAAAGGAGTCCCCAATAAATAGTGCTTCCATGAGTCTAAGGCATGTAGAACTGCAAGGAGTTCCTTTTCATATATGCCTAGAGCTTGCTCAATAGGGTCGAGCCTTCGACTCTCATAGCCTATGGCGTGCCCTTCTTGGAGCAAAACAGCTCTAAGGCAATCACCACAAGCATCACATTGGACCTCAAATGGTTTTGAGAGATCAGGTAGTGTAAGCACAGGTTGAGAGATAAGCTTTTCTTTAAGCTTTTCGAAAGCATTGTGCTCCTTAGCAGACCATGTATACCTAACGCTTTTCTTTGTTAGGTCATGTAATGGTCCCGCAATTTGTGAGAACTTTTCTATGAAGCGTCTATAGTATGCACACATACCTATAAAGCTTCTTAGTTCATGAAGATTCCTTGGTTTAGGCCATCCTTTTATTACCTCTAACTTGGATGGATCCATTTGGATGCCATCTTGAGAGATAATGTGACCTAAATACTGAATCTCTTGCAAGAAAAATTCACTTTTCTTTTGATTAACATAAAGTTTATTCTCTCTTAAAACTTGAAATATTACCTGGAGGTGTTGCTTGTGCTCGTCTAATGAATTAGAGTAGATGATAATATCATCAAAGACCACTCCAGTGAAGGTTCGATGAGGCCTGAACAACTTCTCCATCAAGCGGTTGAATGTGGCTGGTGCATTGGTCAAGCCAAAAGGCATGACAATGTATTCGTAAAGACCAAATGTGGTGCGAAATGCGGTCTTTACAATGTCTTGATCAACTATCCTTATTTGATGATAGCCAGTTTTTAGGTCAATCCTACTGAAGTAGGTCGATCCTTGTAGCTTATCAAATAGGTCTTCTACCCGTGGAACGGGAAACCTATTCTTGATAGTGATCCTATTTAGAGCTCTATAGTCGACACACATACGATATGTGCCGTCTTTCTTTTGCACTAATAGCACAGGTCAGCAAAATGGAGATGAGCTAGGCCTAACCATGCCCTTCTTAACTAACTCATGCACTTGCCGCATAATCTCCTCTTGTTGAGCTTGAGAAACTCTATAAGGAGGTTTGTTAGGCGGTGAAATTCCTGGAAGAAGTTCAATTGCATGGTCATCATTACCTCATTTAGGAGGTAGCTCACAAGGGATGTCGTCAATAAAAACATCTTGAAACCCCTCGAGAAAATTGGATAACTCTAATTCCTTTTGGTTGCTTTTATTTTCTTTTGCTAAAGCATTAGGTTCATTTTGAGAATCTTTAACAAAAATCATGTACACGGAAATAGAGCTCTTTATTGACTTGTTGAAATCTGGTGTATGTACAATGGGAATAGTGTTACCCATTTCCTTAGCATCTAGATGTCTTTTTCCTTGAACTTAAAGGAGATTCTCCTTTCAGGGAATTTAACATTGGCAGCCAGGCGATCAAACCATGGTGCCCCTAGGATTACATCCTCGTGCTTGAGAGGAGAGATAAAGAAGTCCTCTTTGTCCACATAGCTTTGAACATGAAGCCTCAATTCTCCGATTAAGGGAGTGACTGAAGCTTCTTGCTCCTTGAAAGCATTGTCTACGGGTAGGACATCTCCCATCTCATAGGCTTGTATGCCTAGCTTGGTGGCCAACTCTATAGATATAAAATTGTGAGTAGAACCAGGGTCAAAGAGAATAAAAGAATCATGTTCTCTTACCTTTCCCCAAGCATGGCATAGAGGAGATCCTTTGTGATGAGTTTGGTGAGTCTCCTCCTCTTGGATTTCAACCAAGGAAGCTCTAGGAGGATCTTGGCGGTTGTTCTTTTGGGGACAACCGCGGTACGCATGCCCTTGTTCTCCGCACTTGAAACACCGGTTATCCTTGCGATAACGCTCAAGCTCTTCAGGAGAGAGTTTGTTTTTACCTTTGTAAACTCCCTTCTCCTTAGCTTTGTTGGAGTTGCCCTTAGGAGACTTTTGGACATTGTCTTTCCCCTTAGCCTCATTGGAACCCTTGTTTTCCGTGGGCTTATTATTTCTTTTAGCCCTCGTTTGGAAATTGATTCGAGAGGCCACCATAGTATGGTGTATTACCGTCGATATGGTACGTGACCTTTGGGAGTTGACATACTCCGCCATTTCTTTGGTGAAGCCCGCACAAAATTGTTGCTTTTGCTCTCCAAAATCCAACTTTTTGAAGACAGTGGCTTTGAGTTGTAGGTCCCAAAACTTGTCTACATATTTGTGGATGGATTCATAGGGAGAGAGCTTTAAGCTTCACCATTTAGTGAGTACTTTGTCTTTGGCATCGGTGGCCAAATACTGCTTCATAATGGAAGCTCTTAAAGCTTTCCATGTTCGTGGAGCTTCACCGTTGGCTCGTAGGCTAGACCACATTGCCTGGCAGACTTTTGAAAGTGCATAGCTACATGGCGTAGCTTCGAGGACTCCGTGAAGCCCTCATCTCCAAATGCCACATCTAACTGTTGGATAAAGGCCAAGACTTTGTCCGTAGCACCAAAGGTTCCATCATAGGTAAGGAAAGAGATGCTCTTCCCTCCCTCTTTGAACTTCTTCAGCTTGGATGACCTCTTCCATGCAGCATAGGATTTCCTATGGCCTCTTCTTTTTGATGGTTCAAATGTTGCACCATCACTTTCTTCAGAAGTTGAAGAATTTGAAGAAGGTGGAGAAGAGGGTGACCTCTTTCTCGCCTTTTTCTTGTCTTGATCTTCGTCGTCTTCACCATCACTTTCATAAGAGGAAGAGGATGAAGAAGATGGAGAAGAGGGTGTCCTCTTTCTCTCCTTTTTCTTCTCTTGCTTTTTATCATCCCTCTTTGAATTATGGTGTGGAGAAGAGTATGATGGTCTTCTCCGCTTTGGTGATGATGGAGAGCGTTTAGCCCGCCGTCTTCGTGGAGCCATCTCCGCCGAGGTGGCGGGAGACTCACTTCTTTCTCGTTCCTTCGGTGGAGGCTCTTGAGTTCTCCTTTGGGAAGGACATGCATCATCAAGAAGTAAATTCTTGAGCCCTTCGTATGGATTCTCTTCTTCTTCCCAAATCGGAGAGAGACCTCTTTTGGGAGTCTCACAAGGAAGGCTTCCTAGGTGTTCTCTCGTCATGGTGATGAGCTTGGAGAATCCCGTGAGCACGAAGCTGTCGTTGCACTTCACTTTGGAGAGATGGATTGCCCATGGCTTGTTGAAGCCTAGAAACAAGATAGTTAACAAGCATCGAAGCATCATTAGTAGCTTGCTCATTAACAAAATTAAAGTTATCAACATTAATTTCACTCTCTTTACTATTGTCAGCCATTCTAACAACTTTTAGGTGTACTTTGGCACATCAAGCCCTAGTTGCTACTCCTCTTTATCCCTTTAGAAAAAGCACTCAAGCTACTGTACCCGCGGCTTGAATACCATTAATTGCAAGGAATAGAAGAGAGGGTCTTTCAACACCAAAACAGCACCAGCTCCTGTCAAGCTTCTAATAGCTCAATAGTGGTTAAGCCGTAGGCAAGCCCCGTAGGACTCCACTATTAAGACCATAGCTCTCGACGGTGATGCCCCGTTAACTGCACGAAGGCAGGCGCACTGCAAGGCTGAAAAATCGCTATTCTACTTACTCACAGGCAATTAATAATACCAACCATTTATAGCTAGCTTGAGGACCTCCCTTCTTGAGCAAGAAAAGAGAAACCTTGTGCTCTGATACCAATGTAGCATTTAATGGCCTAAAAACTTGTGTGTAGCGGAAATTAGCATGAACATAGTGGGCATTTCATTAGAATAGATTCCTAATGAGAATTACAAGAGTGCTTGGGTGGAGAGAGAAACAAAAAGCATAACACCTAGTTAGATAGCATGAACAATACTTTCAAAAGAGAGAGAAATTAAGCTATTGACAACAGTTGAGGACCGGATTTGCATGGAGCCGGTCCCCCCTCCAAAAGGCTTTGTATTATGGTTTCTCCCATCAAGAGAGACATTGTACAATACAATTCTTTGTGTTCCTTCAAGACTAGCTAGTGCAATGAAGATGAAAGCTTCATGCACTAAGCAAAACACTTACCAAACACAACATCAATTATCCCCGATCTCAGACCCAAGACCTCACACACCTTCGAAGATGGTGAGAGCTAGCAGGGTATGAGAGTAGATTGAGAGGAAGAAGGAGTATCTTACGAGAAAGATGTACATCTCCTCACATAATCACTCATATTAGCATAGCTTAGCTTAGTAATTAGCATGGTAGAGGAGATGAGCATGCATTGAAGCTTGGCTCTTGGTTGGATTTGCATCCACATGCCAAGAGTGTGTCGATGTACGCTTCTATCTCACAAGCTTGGAGTAGGTGATGAGCTCTCCATTAAAGCTTGGGAAGAGATAGTCTTCTCTTTCTTCACACATGAGATTGTGTGAGTGTGTGTGTGTGTGATAATGCCTTCCAAAAATGAGCCCCCTCTCTCTCTTGGGCGAGCCCTCTTGCTATTTTCTCTTGCAGGCTCCCCATTGGACAGTGCCAAGCTTAGCCAATAGGAAAATAGGGGTAAATTGAAGAGCCTTCTAACATGTGTCCCTCTTTCCCTTTTTGAGAGAGATTTATCAATTAAACTAAATTGATTTAAATGAATTAAATCCCCATTGGACCTTTCCCCATTAGTGGCCAATAGTAATTAAGTAGCCCATTGGGCTGCTCAATTCCTATTGGACCCCTTCACGGGCTGTCCAATAATCATCCAAGAGACTTAATTTTCATTGGTTCCTTTTATTAAGTGTTTTAAAATTAATTAGACTAAATTTACTCTAGCCTAATTCTCATTGGTCCACTTCAAGGGTCATCCAATAGGAATTGAACACACTTTGGGAGCAACTAGCTTAGGCATCTTACATGTGTCCTTTATGCCCTTTGTGTTCAAATGGGAGCTTGTGTGTGTAAGTTTTTTAGTCTTTCTCTCTCATCCCCCTACCTTTAGGGCTTGCCCCCTCATGTGTAGGGATGTGTGTTGACATTGGAGAGTACACAAACCACCCAGTTTATCCTAAGTTTTAACCCTTTGGACACAACCTTTGAATTTTGGAACCTTAGTATTTTGGAAGTCTTAATGGGCTGAACCTTAGGGTCTTTTTAGCCCATTGTTGCACATGGATCTTTTGCAGATGGCCCTCCCTTTGGATCCCTATTTTCGCTCCTTTGGATCCCTACTGTGGCCGGTCTGCTAGCTTAACCAATATTCTAGCTTTTTCTCCCCCTGGCACTTCCCCACATTAAATGATCAGTTTAATATGAGAAAATCATTTAGGAGAATTACATATTGATTATTATGACATTACCCGGTACAGACATGGCCTCTGCAAAACTTCAACTACTGAGATAACTTGGCATCCAAAGCTCCGGCTGTCGATCTGAAAAGACCAATAGGCTCCTTCAGCACTTTATATCTGGATCAAAATCTAGCACCCCAAATAAGCATGCAGATTTGCATCTTTCACCCCCATGCCCGCAAAGCGGCACGTTATCGTGTACACGTGTTGACCTTTTCGTCAACGGCTCTCACCCGATTGCAATTGACTGGCAACTGGCTCCGAATGTTGTGCCACCTAGGCAAGCAACCGAAATATAACCAAAATTGGTCTCGGTGCAATCGTTGAATGTTCACCTTACCTTATTGGCGCGTGCACACTATAACTCTCGCCCTCGATTGGAGCAAAAATTGTTCTATCTTTTTCTATTCATGGACTGGTGCTAACTGGTGATCAACTCTCTCTCTCTCTCTCTCTCTCTCTCTCTCTCTCTCTCTCTCTCTCTCTCTCTCTCTCTAGTGCATTCATTTTTTACTTAGTAGACAACAATTCACTCTTTTTATCATAAATTTTTCATCCGAGCTCCGATTTGGGTGATCCATAGCTTCAATTGAAGATCAGGATGCCTTATATGCACTGATGTGATACTAGAAAATTTAAAAGCAATGGAAGGCTTTTTTGTAGCATCTCTAAAGCGAACAAGTTTAGGAAAGTTGACTTTCATCTCTTATTTTACATACACTGTCTTTTGGCACTCGCAAGGGTTCTTCGTCTTCAACAAGGTCGATAACCAGTGTAGAAAATGATCCAAAATCTCTAAGTATGGACATAGCAACACAACCACTCCACCAAAAACATCAAAAAATATGATTATGGCATACTTGGTATCATTGCAAGAGATCATAAAGAAGCAAGGTGAAGACTTACGGGAACTTAAAATGGAGAATGGTACGCCAAGGCTTCTTTCTATTGAGAATGAGCATTTCAAGAGGACACTTGGGATACAAACAACAATTTTTGATATAACATGAAGAGGAAGTCAAAGGAATACAGATGCTCTCTTGTGAACTTGAATTCTTTCAAGGAGCATGTGATTCAAAGAGTGTGTGAGCAAAGTGGAGTATGACCATGTATTAAAAGTGGGGAAATTTGACACCATGAACCATGATGTATGTGATATGAAAAAATGTATGCACAAATAAGTCTTAGACTGATGTATGTGGTAGCAATTTGGTTCCTAAATCCTCTCTCATGCAAGCCATGGCCCAAACAAAGAATGGATGTAGAGGAATTGGAAGGAACGAGAGCAGCGTTCCAAGAATATTGTTTCTCGTGGAATTCCCAAAGAGAAGCTAGAGACACCTCCTTTTTTTGCCATTGGTATCAAAGATTTCTTCAAACCCCACTTTGGCATGTCACGAGTTATGGTTTATAGAGCACATGGAGTGGGTAAGCAAGGAGCTCCTCGCTCGAGAGAATGGCCAATTGTATGCACCATGCCTAATGAAACTAAACAAAAGATTATCCTTGATAATAGTTGGATTTATTTGAGGGATACAAATGTTTTGTATCTGAAGATCACATTGTTAAGCAACAAAATGTGTGTGGCGCGGCATATGAGGAAAAAAAAGAAAAACAAAGGAATCCCTCATGAATAAAACATGCCTATGGAGGAGACAAGTTCCTCGAGCAAATAAGAACGCATGACCTATGAGGCCGAGCTACAATTGGAAGTATGCTTCTGGAATTGCAATGGCTACCCATAGAATACAGGGGTTGGCATAAATAGACTGACAATCAAATCTGATGTTGTACTTCTTGTTGAAAATTGGGGGCATGATATATGCACAAAGGATTACTAGGTTGGAGGATTACAATGCGTATTTATTGATGTGTTCAAAGAATCTCAAGCAGCAAAGATCATAAGAAGGGGTAGCATGGAAGAAAGAACTGGAAAATAATTGTATCGATTGTGAAAGATGACAAACATAAACGTTATGTATGGCTGGAAATTATGACACCAAAAAGAGCACCCATTTTTATAGCCAATTTCTACATTCCTCCCCGCTTTGATTCTTGCATGGATAGTGATCATCCATTTGTTGGTTTAGAAGAGGGCATTGCTTATTTGAAAGGCAAAGGTAATGTTATTGTCTTTGGGGATATGAATGTCTGCACAAAAACATTGCAACATGATACTTAACAATTTGATATGTCATGCATTTCAAGGGAGTTGGAGGAAGTTCACTTGTATGATCGTACTTCAATGGATGAGAAAGAGACAAATCACTAGGAAAAGTTACTTTTACACATGTGCAATAGCACAGGTATGCTCATTGCCAATTATTGGGATTGTGACCTTTGGCCTACACAAGCAAATGGCATGTGAGAATAACAAAAGGTATCTCAGTCACCCTAGCTTTTCACATTCTATGAAGCCACTCTTGCCCTTCGGGAGTTGCCCCTTGAAAAAGATACATATGTGACCCTTGAGAGGTGAACCTAGCCACTTGTAGCTACTATAAAAGTAGTCATTTCTTGTACACTTCAAGCATGTTGTTAGTTTATCATTGATCAAGTTATCATTTGAGTCTACACTCGCTCTCTCTTTTGCATTGAGTAATTAGCATACTAATTAGTGATTATCAAGTATGCTAAGATGAATGCTAACCTTGCTAATCTCCCCTAATCCTTCAATCGATATTAGAGCTGATAGTTCACCCCAAGGCCTATTAATCATAATCTCTCTCTAATCATGCATGCACTAGTCACGTATGGGCAAGTTCTTGGCCACTACCTTCCTTGGTTAGGTAGGTTGTGTGATTAGAAGAGCTCATCTTTTCATTTTTCTTTAGCTTCTCTAATAATCTCATTTTATCATTTTTTAATGTTTGTAATTAGTGGGTGTTTATCCTTTAATAAATCTCTTTAATTGAACACTAGTTGTGTGTGTGTGTGTGTGTGTGTGTGTGTGTGTGTGTGTGTGTGTGTGTGTGTGTGTGTGTGTGTGTGTGTGTGTGTGTGTGTGTGTGTGTGCACGCACGCACGCGTGTTTATTAGCCTTCAATTGGTGTGTCATTAGGTAGCACCTTTGGATTTTCTCACTTACGATCGTAATCAAAGCTACATGCGACACCGATCACGAGCCTTGGTAGTAATACAGATGGTGACATGAACACTCAATAAATTCCTTCTTGCTAGTTTTGCAGCTTTGGCAGCTTGAAGGGGAACAATTGGTGGCCAAACCCACAACATTATCCAGCACATACCAAATAGGCAGCAGCCCTTGAGCCTCACAACTTAATGCAGGCATAGAGGAGCCATAAAACATAAGAAATTTGGCAGCACCTAGGTGAGCTACCATCAATAGTGAGCACCACCACAAGTAGCTAGCCAAAACACTCGACCTCAGCTTGGTGTTAATCACCCACATAGTCAGATCTTAGTCGATTGAGCAATGCTCTCTCTCACTATATTTGGGCAGCGCGCCAAAGTCAACCATTTGGGTAGCTCAATTCTCCACCTTAGCTTCAGTCAGACTTAGCATGTCAGCTTAGAAGCCTCTTTGCAGCTAATTTTGAAGAGATCATTAACCAATCAAGATGTGTCCTTCATTCTCAATAGCGATGCATTTGTGAAATTCTTGTAAAAGGAAACCATTGGCAGTTCTGGAATCTTTTTTTTTTTAAAGAAGAGTAGAAATGTATTAATTAAAGGTAAAGAAATGAAAGTCCCATAGGGCAAGGAATGGGACATCCCCAAGGTAATAAAAAAGATTACAACAACTAAGTCATCTTAACTTTGACCATTTCTACCATCTGATAGACTGCATGATGCAAGATACAATGCAATCTTCACAGAGAGCATCTTGTGCTTTGCTGCATAGTCTGAGGGTAAAATTTTTTATTTCAAACAAAAGAAATCTAATGGGATCTGGAGAGGAGTGATTAAATGCAGAGGCATTTCTTTGGATCCAAATAAACCAAATTATAAGACTTCTCTAGATATTCCATAGAGGTATATCTAGTCTTTTGCAATTAGTGAATAGGAGATCCTTATAATCAAGGGCTTCAAGATTAAGTTGGCTAGTAGTTGTCTGCACTGCCCTTATTACTTTTGAATTGCATCTACAATTAAACCATAAATGAGTGCAGTCTTCTATGTTTGTAGAACATCTAGTGCATATTCCATCAC
The DNA here is from genome assembly GCF_014529385.1 of Adiantum capillus-veneris. Taxonomy (NCBI): domain Eukaryota; kingdom Viridiplantae; phylum Streptophyta; class Polypodiopsida; order Polypodiales; family Pteridaceae; genus Adiantum; species Adiantum capillus-veneris. Next base: position 94,280,002 of record NC_140956.1, on the reverse strand, counting down.
TCACACCTGCTCTTAGAGCTTTATCCCCACTTCGTATACCTTGGTGCACGATAAGCCAGAGGAAGGTAGAGTGTTTGATTTCCAAGGGAAAAGCCCACAAACAATTGAACCTATATGTCCATTGTTTTTTGCTCCAATTGACTCTTTACAACTTGTTTAGCCTTTTCTTTAGATTTCCTCTACACCTTCCTTGGGACAAAATTGCTTATAGGCTTCATATGCAATGTAAGTTAAACTGCTAGTTTCTTGTTATGCTTTGGTAGGGACTAATCTTCTCTAGAATTTGCAGCACCCTTCCTTGGCACCATTTTGCCAGAGAGATAGGGATTGAGAATTCTGCTTGTATTTGAACATCAGATTTGACTTTTCCTTGTGTTAATATATCAACCCAATTTTTTATTCTAGGTTTGTGACATTTATGGGATCTCCTGCAAAGAGTAGGAGTTTAACCTGCAAAGAAGCCAAACCATACAGAGTATTTCATAAAATTAATATGTTTAGAGAAGAAGGCTTGAGAGGGATTCTAGCTAGTCTTGATGATATCCCAAGCCCTCCACATCCTGCATACTAACATGGTGCCCACAACATGGAAATGAATTGAGGAGAGCATGATTTTTTGGGTTGAAGGTTGGTCAAGGCTCTATAGTTCATACATTTGAACTTGTGTATGTCCCTCTTAAGAAGAGCAGCCCAATAGTCTTTGGAATTTGCAGCTCAAAGGACCCACTTAGCAGCCATTCTGGTCAACACCCTTTCCAAATTGAGCAATCCTATACCTCCCTTGTCCTTTGGCATGTAGCAGATATCCCATGGGACCTTTGAGATCCTGCTTTGCTTTGAATCATCTCCCATAGGAAATTTTTGGCCAGTGTTATAATCTGATTCAGTTGGTATTTAGGTGGACACCAACAAGACAAAAAATATATTAAGGAAGGCAACAAATAATGATTCAAGACAAAATCTCTGGTTGAGGTAGAGCTTGTATTATTGTGCCAATTTACCAACTTCTGTTTGAGTTTTGATACCACCCATTCCCATCTCTAAGAAAATGTGATCCGAGCTTTTGAAGCCTGTTTTGGCATGGTTGATCACTGACTAGCTGGCTTTGAAAAACGTTTCTAGGGAGGTCCAAAGTGATTCATTGTATATGTGTCATTGGGCAACAAAGAGTTAGTCTCATCATTAAATTGTTGTAGGACCAGATCCTTTTCCATACCATGAATTTTAATACCTTTCATAATGCCTCTCTCAAGGGCATCCTGCACTAGCCAACCAAGGGCATCTAAACAAATGGCATACATAAGAGGAGCTATAGGAAAACCCTACCTTATGGGTCTTTTCAAAGGAAACACATCAATTAGTTCCCCATTAATTGCTACTCTAGCACAGGCATTACCAAACAAAATCTAAATGTATCTAATAAATGTTTTTTCCAAAGCCAATGTCTTGCAATGATTGGAAAATGAAGTCCCACTCTATCCTATCATAAGCTTTATCAAAATCAAATGAAAAAAGATGAACTCTTGGTCACTTTCCTGAGCATATTCAATTGCTTCCCACAATGTGATGATAGCATCTAGAATAAATCTGCCCTTTATGAAACCTTTATGTTCAGACAGGATAATCTAGTGCATAATAGGACTCAGTCTTCTAGCTAGGGCCAGGGAGAATATTTTATAGATAGAAGGCACATAGGTGATAGGTCTCCAATTACCCAAGTCCTCCTTTTCCCCTCTTTTATGGATAAGCTTAATGACACTTGTGTTTATAGAGATGGACAGGGCTCCTACCTTTAGATCTTCCTTCCATATGGCATCTTCATATTCTGAAGATTCAGTTGAAGAGAGACCCCTTGCTTGACTTGAAGGACTATTAGGAGGTGATGAGCTTCAAGATTCTACAAAAATTACTCTCTCTCTCTCTCTTCAAGAGGGGAAGGGAGTTTCAACAAGCATTCAAAGAAATCCTTTCAAGCTTCAAGGCAAGTTTGCAAAGTGCTAAGCAGAGCTTCAAAGACTTTTTCCTCACTCTCTAACAGTCTTGTAGTTCAAAGCTTAAAAGGATTTCTCCCATGATGAATTAGGGACTCGCAATGGCTGGAGTAATCCAGGTTCCTTCCCTGTATCATACTTGGTCTTTTGGCATACCAGACATTTGGATACATACTCTTGTATGTCCACTTTCATGGTAGGACAATAGAAGTATGTTTCTACTACTTAAAGAGTAGCTTGAATCCCTTAATGCCCCGCATATGGAGGAGCATGGGATTCATACATAACTTTCTCATGAAGGGAGTGAGTAGCACATAGCCTCAGAGACAAGCACTATAGAGGGGATGAACATGAACCAGAGTTCCGTGACATGGCGGTGACAATGGAAGCTTGCATACAAAATATGGGTGAACCCCAACCTCATTTTTTGAAGTAATCTTGGAGGAAAACTTTATCTATGTGGACAACTTGGTCCTAAGAGCCTCGCGTTCGAGGGGAGGTTTCATTGGCCTTTGTGGAACCATAGTCCATTGAGTCATTATAACATGTGTAGTCTGGTCTTTGTGACAATTGAGCTCTTTGTAGTTTGTTACTAGTCTAGATCACAGTACAAGTAGAGGTTTGCTGGGATGATGGCCTTTGGCCTACACCAACAACTTGCATGTGAGAATCACGTCTTCTACAACTTTCAACAGTCTAGTCCTCACATAAGCTTGTGGGGGCACATGGCCCAACACACATGGCAAGTGAGTTGCACAAGAGTGCAAAAAGGTATACCAATCACCCTAGCTTTCGACACTCTATGGAGCTACTCTTGCCCTTTAGGAGTTGCGCCTTGACCCTTGGGAAAGATCCCTATGTGACCCTTGAGAGGTGCACCTAGCCACTTGTAACTACTATATAAGTAGTTATTTCTTGTACAGTTCAAGAATGATGTTAGTTTATCATTACTCAAGCTATGATTTGAGTCTACACTCTCTCTTTCTTTTGCATTGAGTAAGTAGTGTAATAAAATAACGATTATCAAGTATGCTAAGATGAATGCTATTTCGCTAATCTTGCTAATATTTTCACCAATGATGCATATTTATGGAGTGGAACCAATGGATTTACATGTAGAAAACACAATGGGGATAGTGTGATTAATTATATGCTATGTTTTGAATCTATCATGTATCACACAAAGAGTCTTATGCTTGGCCAATGGACCCTGAAATCTGGCCATCGGACCTTACGGATTAACCTTACATGTGGGGAAACAACTAAGCATGAAAATCTCAGCCAAAGGGAATAAAAGTCATCTCTTTGTATGGATTTCAAATGGGCACCAATGTATAATGAAATGGTTGAGCAAAAGTTATGGATGACAAAGATTCAATATGATGCACCATTGGAAACTAATTGGGAATCTTTCAAGAAAGTTATTTGTTCTTGTGTCGAAGAATATTGCTTTGCATAAAGCATGTCCATGGTATCGACAAAGGCAGAACACGCAAAAGGTGGTTTGCTAAAGAATATCAAGATGCTCAAAATTCCTTGATAAAGCTAGATGCAAGTATGGAAAAAGATAAATATAAAATTCGCTTGCATACATACAAGGTATTGATTTGAAAGAAGAGAATAATATAGGAAGTTTAGCATCAATTTTTTCAAGTCTAAGAAAAGGCATGTGCATATGGAATATTTTGGAGAAACTTGAAGAGCAATCAGGTTGAGAGTTTTGGTAACTTGAGTCTTAAGGATATGTACAATGTAACATGTAAATAACAATTGGACTATAATGATCAGGCCTCTTATGGAAAAAAAATTGGGTGTGTAATGGAGATAAAATTGAGTGGTTGGGTTGAAAAGAATGGCAAGAGTGAAAAAGGAGAAGCTAGTTTTCATCAACGCCATAGCACCATTGAACATGTTTTCACTCTTTGTGTTCTCATGGAGGAAAGTCGGTTGAAAGGCAAGCAATTATATTATTGCTTTGTGGACTTCAAGAAAGAATTTGATATGATTGTATGTAACAATTTGTGGTTTGTGGAGAAGGAACTCCAAGTGCCAAGTGAGTTTATTACGGTTTCTCAAATCTATGACAAGGTGATATGTCAATTGCACATAGGAAGAGGAGTTTTTTCTTTCTTTTGCAAGCACTATTGGGGTTAAACAAGGATTTCCATTGTCACCAACTCTCTTTGGTCTATGCATCGATCAATTGGAACAAATGGTACTCAACTTTAAGCAAGAAGAAGACATCGAAGAGGTTACTATTTGCAATGCAGTAATCATATTTTTTGTTGTATGTGGAAGATATGGTGCTTCTAGCATACAATCTAGAGGATGCACAAAAGCTTATGGTTGTCCTTGTGAACTTTTGCTCACATAGTGGGCTGACTATGAATGAATCTAAAACAAAGGCTATGCTTATGAAAACCAACCATAAGGAGAAGCCATGCATTATGTACAACAATGAGACACAAAGTTGGTGAGAGATTTAAATACCTTTTCCAGGTTTTGGCCAATCACAAGTGGCATGAATGTGCTATGCATCATTTGGAAGTTGGGAAGAGAGCATACTATGCATTTGAGAACAAGTGTAATGTGGGAAATGTCAAATGTTGGGTTCTCAAGAAGTACTTTTTTGACACATTGGTGACACTGGTTCTTTTTTATGGAGTTGATGTGTGGGGTGTGAGGATCTCAAAGTCTACTTGGAATTCTTTTGAGAATGTCCAAAAGCATCTTCTTACAAACTTTCTCCAAGTTAAGACACAAACAACATACATCCTCCTACTTCTTGAGTCGAGATCTCTTCCAATTGAGGTTATGGACATAGAAAGTGTTGTGAGTACATGATAAAGATGCATCAAAACCCCTCACATAGACTTCCCACGATTGCATGGGAAGCAAGCAAAAAAGTTCAAAAGACACATACAAGCAATCTTCTGAGCATGGGATGGATACAATACATATAGAAGTGGTTTCGGAGATGGGATGCATTACACTTGCTACATGATGCCTCAATAAACTCCCAAATGAATGAAGATTTTCCACAACGTCAATGTATTACAACTTGGGAGGAATTGGGTGGGTCATGCTTCATACATTACACCACCCATAATGCCCCCAACTACAAAACCATATTCTTTGATGAAAGGGGAGACCGTACTCACCTTTAAATTCGTGTGCCTATCCCCTTGTCAGTGATATGTGCTACTACATCCATTCGACTTATCTCCCACTCCCTTTGATGCGAGATAGGGCATTGGGGCAATCAACAAGCGTTAAATCAACTATGCCCATTATGATCACTATAAGTTGAATATTTTGATACCACACGACACTGCTAGAGTGCTCAACTTCTGGTCACATATGAACTCACTTCCCTCATATTTTTAGCCATTCCCTCAAGTTTTTATGTATGATATGATCCTAAACTAGGCCACGAGCATTGGCAAGCACAAAGCACTCCAATCATGGAAATGCAAGCTCAAATAAGTTATTGTTAATGCATGCATAGTAGGTGTTATGGGTGCTAGTGTTAAGCAAAAGCGTGTCTTCAATGGCATGTAAATTCATGCATTTGATAGATTATGAAGCTTTTTTCTTGCAATAAGTGTGGTATCTCTATGGATATTATTGTAGGTCTACTAATTATTTTATGAGATCATGACTCAATATGAGTGATTATAGACATGTTACCAAACTTTGTAAGTTTATTTCAACCAACTCCACCACAAACTTTGTCAAGTTGTTGGCAATACACAATCGGTATAGGGTATATGGATTGCCTAGCAATATTGTGAGTGATTGTGATCCCAAGTCAATAGTCACTTCTAGAGGGTTGTATTTAACCACTTGGAAAAAAAACTCAACATCAGTACTGCGGGTCATCTTGAGATGCATGGGCAAACTGAACGCTCTCACCAAGTGCTAGAGGATATGTTAAGAGCGTATGATAACATGAATCAATCGAATTGGAAAGCTTATTTCCCTAATTTAGAGATTGCCTATAATAGTGCAAAGCATGTCATGACTAGGTTTAGTCCATGCTTATGTATGGTTGTCAACATAGATCATTAGTTATGGTGGGTATGGCTATTGAGCATATTCAACAAATCAAGGAGTTTATCTAAGATCATATAGATATGCCAAAAGTTACTCATAGAGAGACAAGATGTATGTTGACAAGAAATGTCAGCTAATCACTTTCATGGAAAGTCAAGAAGAGGTATTCTTACATGTTCCAAAACATTCAGATCATCTGACAACTGGTCATCCATCTGGTTATCTCTTAAGTGTTGTGACCCATTAAAAATACTAGTGAATTAGAGATATGGTCTATACACTCTTGTATTAGTCCATTTTTTAATGTAAGAATTTTTTGTAGACACTACATAGGGGTAACAATGTCGTCAATCAAGTTGTCCTTAATGATTTTATTGAACCTCCCTTTCAACGTCATGACCCAACACATTTTCTTGACTACCATGATACAACTCAAGTGGGAAAACATTAGTGTACATTAGGAAAATATACCCCACTTTTGTTTTCAAAGACAAAAGCGCTCCTCCAAGAGAGGAGTATGTAAGGTCAAGGGTAGCCGGGCAGGCCCCAATGGGAATATAGATGGAAGAGGTAGGATGGGAGGAGTAGATTTGTTCCTAGTTTTCCCTTGGACATTCACTTGCATCTTTGAAAATGACCTCTTGACAGCCAGCTTCAAAGAGATTGTACAAGAAAGCAAGGAAGTGATCATCTCCATTTAAAAATGCGAAAGCTCTCGATCGGATTCAAGCTATCAAACCAACATAAGGTCTGATTTCCTCTAACCCTCAAATATTACTATTTTAGTAACTCTTCTATTTTTTAGTCCAAAAAACCCTCTTTGGAAATGTTTTCCAACAGCCCCTCTTCGAAAATGTTTTCAAATGTAACTATTTTAGTACCTATCCTATTTTTGAATCCAACAACCCCCTCTATGGAAATTTGTCCCCTCAAGGCACATGTTGTGCTTGAGTTTTATTATAACTATCTTAGTAACTCTCCTACTTTTGGATCCAACAACCCTTCTTTGGAAACATTGTCCCCTCAAGGGAGAGATTATGGCCAACATTTGTCAAATCCTAGGGATAAATGTAGTGACAACAAAAGAGGGAACAGAATGAAGAAGACCTTATCCTCAACTTCTTTTTTTGCTACTCGTACTTGTTTTTCTCCTTTTGATACTCCTACTTGTTGTACCTAGCCTCTTAGCTATTGTGGAAATGTAATATGTTTACTTAATGCGATTAGTTGTAGGGTTGATGGGCGAGAGTGTATCTCTACCATTGGCTTGCCAGTAAGATCAAATGTCTCACCATTTGGATACACATTTGATTATGCTTTTAGTGAAGGATTAGGATTGTACCAAAAAACAAATCAATGTTTTCAATTAAGGCCGCTCAATTTTGGCTTTGCATTTCACTGATGGGAATATCGGGAGATGCTTCTCTTGCTTTGATGGGAAAAACGATGGAGATGACGCGTGGATTAGAGAGAGAAAGAGAGAGAGAATCGTTGCGTGTCAAAAAACCAGCAGAGCGAGGAAGAGATTTTTTGTCTACATGGCCATTGTTTCATTGGTAGGTGGGAGAGAGAGATGGATTTTTTAGTGTGCTTGGTCCCGATGCGGTTGTGTGATGGATGTTGTATGGTGCTCTCTTGCAATGTGATTGTAGAGATTTTTTCCATTGTCGTCATCTAGTGGTGCTTGGCTTGTAGTGGTCCATGCTTTCCTACAGTAGGAATATTGAGAGTCAAGGGAAGGAATGCAAGTAGCACTCCACACTGAGGGAAGCCAAAGGGGCCGAGCGATCTTGTTTTGCAGCATTGGTCCTTGCATTTTTGTAGCTAGGACAAGACTCAAGTCAAAGGATCATAGTCCACTTGAGGCATGCTTCTCCACGTGCATGAAGACAATCGATGGGAGGCTGTAGGGCATGAAATAGAGAGTAGGGGTGGACAACTCTACAAAGCCCTTAATGACAATGTGGGATGTATTTTGCTTTCCAATCAATACATTATAAGGGAATCACAGAGACTAGTTAATCGGCGTTTTGGAATAGACCGAGTAGTTCAACCTAGATATCATTATCAAGGTAATATATAAGGTTGATATCTTGTTTGTATAATACATCTTTATGAGTGAGATAATTTAAAAGGTTTATATCATTTTTTTCCCTTCTTGTAATCAAAATAGCCAGGCCAGAGATTTTTGGATCATTCAAAAGTCATTGTAGAATGTTTGAGTGACATAGACATTATTAAAACATGAATTTGTCTCACTAGGCTAGAGAGGGAGCATGTTCGATTTTACCCTAAAACACATTACAAAGTTAGCAGTAATGGAAAATCCAAGATTACAATTGATAAATGATCATTAGAACATTCACAAGCTATCAAAGCAAGTTTCCTTAGGCCAAGGCAGGAGCTAGGGTTAAGAACCCTAGGGAAGGCTCTAGGTCAAGGGGTTCCTATAATTAGAGGCCCTAAGGGCAAGGCAAAGTCTATTTAAGGAAACGCTTGGGTGGAGATTCAGAGCCAATTTTCTCAACGTTCTTTCACTGATATTGGAACAAAGTGAGACTCTAGGAAAGGTGGTGGTGGTGATTCGCGGGGGGGGGGGGGGGGGGGGGGGGGTCCCTTGCATGTCCATGAAATTTCTTTCTCTCAGTCTCCCTTTGGGAACTTTCATGGCAGAGAAGAGGAGTGGAACATCATGAGAAAGGAAGCTTGCATGGCAAGAATTACGCTATAGTGTGGGCTTGCACACGCAAATGAAAGGCAAGCTGCATAGAAATTCATGCGGGTGGGGCCAAATATAGGCACCCTAGCATGCCTAGCAAATATAATGTAACATTTAATGGCCTAATAACTTGTATGTAGCGGAAATTAGCATGAACATAGCGGGCATTTCATTAGAATAGATTCCTAATGAGAATTACAAGAGTGCTTGGGTGGAGAGAGCAACAAAAAGCATAACACCTAGTTAGATAGCATCGACAATACTTTCAAAAGAGAGAGAAATTAAGCTAATGACAACAGTTGAGGACCGGATTTTCATGGAGCCGGTCCCCCCTCCAAAAGGCTTTGTATTATGGTTTCTCCCATCAAGAGAGACATTGTACAATACAATTCTTTGTGTTCCTTCAAGACTAGCTAGTGCAATGAAGATGAAAGCTTCATGCACTAAGCAAAACACTTAACAAACACAACTTTAATTATCCCCGTTCTCAGACCCAAGACCTCACACACATTCAAAGATGGTGAGAGCTAGCAGGGTATGAGAGTAGATTGAGAGGAAGAAGGAGTATCTTACGAGAAAGATGTACATCTCCTCACATAATCACTCATATTAGCATAGCTTTAGCTTAGTAATTAGCTTGGTAGAGGAGATGAGCATGCATTGAAGCTTGGCTCTTGGTTGGATTTGCAACCACATGCCAAGAGAGTGTTGATGTAGGCTTCTATCTCACAAGCTTGGAGTAGGTGATGAGCTCTCCATTAAAGCTTGGGAAGAGATAGTCTTCTTTGCTTCACACATAGACTGTGTGTGAGTGTGTGTGTGATAATGCCTTGCAAAACTCAGCCCCCCTCTCTCTCTTGGGCGAGCCCCCTTGCTATTTGCTATTCCTGCAGCCTCATTGGCCCTCCCCAAGTCAAGCCAATCACAATTAAGCAGCATAAGTGATAGCCTTCTGACATGTGTCCCCCTTTCCCCTTTTGTGAGAGCTTTAGGTAATTAAATAATTAAACTAAACTCTCATTGGACCCCTTTGCCTCCTGGCCAATAGGAATCAGGCAAGCCATGGGGCTCATGAATGCTCATTGGACCCCTTGGGAGACTGCCCAATAGTCTTCTAGGAGACTTAATTCTCATTGGTTTCTGTTATTAAATGTTTTTAAATTGATTAAATTAGATTTACTCTAGCTTAATTCTCATTGGTCCACTTCAAGGGTCATCCAATAGAAATTGGCACACCTTGTGGGCATCTAGGCTAGGGAGCTGACATGTGTCCCTCATTCCCTTTGTGTAAAGGGAGCCTGTGTGTGTGTATGTGTGGCTTTCTCTCTTATCCCCTAGAAGAAGGGCTCGCCCCCTCCCATGTAAGGATGTGCAAAGACTTTTAGGGCACACACAAAGCATCCAATTTTCCCTAGGGTTGACCTTTGGACACAACTTTTGAATTTTGGAACCTTAGCATTTTGGAAGTCTTAATGGGCTGAACCTTAGGGTCTTTTTAGCCCATTGTTGCACATCGATCTTTTGCAGATGGCCCCTCCTTTGGATCCCTATTTTCCCTCCTTTGGATCCCTACTTTGGCCAGTCTGCTAGCTTAACCAATATTCTAGATTTTTCTCCCTAGGCACTTCCCCACATTAAATGATCAGTTTAATATGAGAAAATCATTTAGGAGAATTAGATATAGATTATTATGACATTACCTCTCTCTTGAAATCATAGTCGTCCTCGACTATGGTGTAGAGAAGATAAAGCATGTTCATGAGTCCTTTTCTTAGCGGGTAGAGGATCCCTATGTTACCCTACGACATCATTCCATAATGGATGACTAGTCCATTTGGCGCTTGAGAGCCTGAGGCTGCCACAAGCATGTCTGCACATTAGTCCTATTAGTCTTCCATAGTAGAGTGACAAGCTCTACTTGGTGTTTGGGAGATGTCGTCTCCGTAAACATGATCTAAGCATTAATACTACATTTTTGTGCACAATAAAGAAAAAGAGAGTCTTAAAAGACAAAACTTTGTTCATTTTTAACATTTTGTACATTTGCTTACTCTTCAGAAGCATTGTAAGCATTGACAAGGTTTAGGTTATCCTTTAATTGTATGCCTTGCATCCATCTAGCATCTTCAAAAGGATAATTCTTAAACTTAATGAGATATCGTCGGATAGTCTTACCGCCTCTTACTACCTTGTCTTCATGTCGGAGAATGGACTCGGGCTGCAGCACCTCCTCTTGGTCCTCGATCTCCGGTGGGTCTTGAGGTGGCTGTCCTTTGTAAGGCTTTAATAGGCTCACATGTAAAGCATTGTGTATGAGCCAATGATTGGGAAACTTGAGTTGATAGGCCATCTCGTTGATTGGCCTAAGAACCTGGAAGGGACCATAGTACCTTTTTGCTAGTTTAACATAGTACTTTTGGTGGCCCGTAGGATTCTTGCCCGTCGTGTGCCTTAATCAAGCCTTGGGAAACTTTAACAAGACCCAATCGTTTTCTTTAAAGGCTTGGGCTCTTCTATGCTTGTCAGCAGCAGCCTTTTGCCTTTGCTGTGAGATAGAGATAGCATCCTTAATCATTTGAAAATATTCTTGTAGGTCTTGGCTATACTCATCTGCAGCGAAGATCTTCCCATGTACTTTAAGTAGCAAGGGACTTTTTGATCTTCCCTCAATTACCTCGAAAGGTGATTTTCCCGTGGAAGTATGTACAGTGTTATTGTAAGCATACTCCACTAAGGGTAAGTACTTCTCCCATTGGGATCTTTGATCTACTTCCGTTACATAGGCTTTTAGTAGATCGAGAATGGTTAGGTTAGCTATTTCACTTTGGCCATCCGTTTGTGGATGATAGGCCGAAGAGAAGTTTAGCCTTGTCCCTAAATTCTCAAAGAGACCCTTCCAGAAATTACTGGTCATTCTAGGATCTCTATCTGACACTATGGACATTGGCAAGCCATGGTACTTGAAGATTTGTGAAATGAAGAGGGTTCCCATTTGATGGGCTTTGATAGTCTTTTTGACAGGTATAAAATGAGCTTGTTTACTTAACCTGTATACTATCTTCCATATTCCCGTATTCCCATGGATAGACTTAGGCAACCAAAAGATAAAGTCCATGGATATGCTCTCCCATGGTGAATTAGGGATTGCCAAAGGTTGAAGCAATCCAAATTGCTTCCCTCTATCAAATTTTGTCTTTTGGCATACCACACATTTAGAAACATACTCTTGTATGTTCACTTTCATGGTAGGCGAATAGAAATATGTTTCAATTCCCTTTAAGGTAGACTGAATCCCTCTATGCCCCGCATAAGGTGGAGCATGAGATTCATACATTACTTTCTCACATAGTGAGTTAGTAACGCATAGTCTATTGCCATAGAGAAGATAACCATCTTGTAAGGTAAATGGTTCTTCTTTCTTCCCTAAGGCAAGGTCTGAAATCACATCTAAAAAATTGGGATCAATATCATCTATCATTGAAGATAGATCATTGTGAGTTGCTATGGAAACCGCATTCACTCTCGGCCGTCTTGAGAGTGCATCAGCTACTTGATTATGCTTGCCAGCAATGTGAGCAATATGAAAATGAAATTGTGAAAGGAAATTTGCCCACCTCATTTGTTTGTCGAAGAGCTTGGTCTGCGTCATGAAGTACTTAAGACTTTGGTGATCCGTTCGCAGAATGAAAGGAGTCCCCAATAAATAGTGCTTCCATGAGTCTAAGGCATGTAGAACTGCAAGGAGTTCCTTTTCATATATGCCTAGAGCTTGCTCAACAGGGTCGAGCCTTCGACTCTCATAGCCTATGGCATGCCCTTCTTGGAGCAAAATAGCTTCAAGGCAATCACCACAAGCATCACATTGGACCTCAAATGGTTTTGAGAGATCCGGTAGTGTAAGCAAAGTTTGAGAGATAAGATTTTCGAAAAAATTGTTCTCCTTAGCAGACCATGTATACCTAACGCTTTTCTTTGTTAGGTCATGTAATGGTCCCGCAATTTGTGAGAACTTTTCTATGAAGCGTCTATAGTATGCACACATACCTATAAAGCTTCTTAGTTCATGAAGATTCCTTGGTTTAGGCCATCCTTTTATTACCTCTAACTTGGATGGATCCATTTGGATGCCATCTTGAGAGATAATATGACCTAAATACTGAATCTCTTGCAAGAAAAATTTACTTTTCTTTCGATTAACATAAGTTTATTCTCTATTAAAACTTGAAATATTACCTGGAGGTGTTGTTTGTGTTCCTCCAATGAATTAGAGTAGATGATAATATCATCAAAGAACACTCCAGTGAAGGTTCGATGAGGCCTGAACAACTTCTCCATCAAGCGGTTGAATGTGGCTGGTGCATTGGTCAAGCCAAAAGGCATGACAATGTATTCGTAAAGACCAAATGTGGTGCAAAATGCGGTCTTTACAATGTCTTGATCAACTATCCTTATTTGATGATAGCCACTTTTTAGGTCAATCCTATTGAAGTAGGTCGATCCTTGTAGCTTATCAAATAGGTCTTCTACCCGTGGAACGGGAAACCTATTTTTGATAGTGATCCTATTTAGTGCTCTATAGTCGACACACATACGATATCTTCCGTCTTTCTTTTGCACTAGTAGCATAGGTGAGCAAAATGGAGATGAGATTGGCCTAACCATACCCTTCTCAACTAACTCATGCACTTGCCGCATAATCTCCTCTTGTTGAGCTTGAGAAACTCTATAAGGAGGTTTGTTAGGCGGTGAACTTCCTGGAAGAAGTTCAATTGCATGGTCATCATTACCTCGTTTAGGAGGTAGCTCACAAGGGATGTCGTCAATAAAAACATCTTGAAACCCCTTGAGAAAATTGGATAAGTCTAATTCCTTTTGGTTGCTTTTATTTTCTTTTGCTAAAGCATTAGGTTCATTTTGAGAATCTTTAACAAAAACCATGTACACGGAAATAGAGCTCTTTATTGACTTGTTGAAAGCTGGTGTATGTACAATGGGAATAGTGTCACCCATTTCCTTAACATCTATATACATTTCTTTTTCCCTGAACTTAAAGGAGATTCTCCTTTCAGGAAATTTAACATCAGCAACAGCCAGGCGGTCAAACCATGGTGCCCCTAGGATTACATCCTCATGCTTGAGAGGAGAGATAAAGAAGTCCTCTTTGTCCACATAGCCTTGGACATGAAGCCTCAAATTCCCGATTAAGGGAGTGATTGAAGCTTCTTGCCCCTTGAAGGCACAGTCTACGGGTAGGACATCTCCCATCTCGTAGGATTGTATGCCTAGCTTGGTGGCTAACTCCATAGATATAAAATTGTGAGTAGAACCAGGGTCAAAGAGAATAAAAGCATCATGTTCTCTTACCTTTCCCCAAGCATGGCATAGAGGAGATCCTTTGTGGTGAGTTTGGTGAGTCTCCTCCTCTTGGATTTCAACCAAGGAAGCTCTAGGAGGATCTTGGTGGTTGTTCTTTTGGGAACAAGCGCGGTACGCATGCCCTTGTTCACCGCACTTGAAACACCGGTTATCCTTGCGATAACGCTCAAGCTCTTCAGGAGAGAGTTTATTCTTACCTTTGTAAACTCCCTTCTCTTTAGCTTTGTTGGAGTTGCCCTTAGGAGACATTTGGAGATTGTCCTTCCCCTTAGGCTCATTGGAACCCTTGTTTTCTGGGGGCTTATTATTTCTTTTAGCTCCCGTTTGGAAATTGATTCGAGAGGCCACCATAGTATGGTGTATTACCGCCGATATGGTATGTGGCCTTTCGGAGTTGACATACTCCGCCATTTCTTCGGTTAAGCCCGCACAAAATTGTAGCTTTTGCTCTCCAAAATCCAACTTTTTGAGGACAGTGGCTTTGAGTTGTAAGTCCCAAAACTTGTCTACATATTTATGGATGGATTCATTGGTAGAGAGCTTTAAGCTTCGCCATTCGGTGAGTACCTTGTCTTTGGCATCGGTGGCCAAAAACTGCTTCATAATGGAAGCTCTTAAAGCTTTCCATGTTCGTGGAGCTTCACCGTTGGCTCGTAGACTAGACCACCATTGTCTGGCGGGCTTTTGAAAGTGCATAGCTACATGGCGTAGCTTAGAGGACTCCGTGAAGCCCTCATCTCCAAATACCGCATTAAATTGCTGGATAAAGGCCAAGACTTTGTCCGTAGCACCAAAGGTACCATCATAGGTAAGGAAAGAGATGCTCTTCCCTCCCTCTTTAAATTTCTTCAACTTGGACGACCTCTTCCATGCGGCATAGGATTTCCTATGGCCTCTTCTTTTTGATGGTTCAAAGGTTGCACCATCACTTTCTTCAGAAGGTGTAGAATTTGAAGAAGGTGGAGAAGAGGGTGACCTCTTTGTCGCCTTTTTCTTATCTTGATTTTTGTCGTCTTCACCATAGCTTTCATAAGAGGAAGAGGATGAAGAAGATGGAGAAGAGGGTGTCCTCTTTCTCACCTTTTTCTTCTCTTGCTTTTTATCATCCCTCTTTGAATTGTGGTGAGGAGAAGAATACGTGGGTCTTCTCCGCTTTGGTGGTGATGGAGAGCGTTTAGCCCTCCGTCTTCGTGGAGCCATCTCCGTCGAGGTGGCGGGAGACTCGCTTCTTTCTCGTTCCTTTGGTGGAGGCTCATGAGTTCTCCTTTGGGAAGGAGATGCATCGTCAAGAAGTAAATTCTTGAGCCCTTCGTATGGATTCTCTTCTTCTTCCCAAATCGGAGAGAGACCTCTTTTGGTAGTCTCACAAGGAGGCTTCCTAGGTGTTCTCTCATCATGGTGATGAGCTTGGAGAATCCCGTGAGCACGGCGCTGCCATTGCACTTCACTTTAGAGAGATGGATTGCCCATGGCTTGTTGAAGCCTAGAAACAGGATAGTTAACAAGAATTGAAGCATCATTAGTAGCTTGCTCATGAGCAAAATCAAAGTTATCAACATTAATTTCACTCTCTTTACTATTGTCAGCCATTCTAACAAATTTTAGGTGTAAACTTTTTAGGTGTACTTTGGCAATTCAAGCCCTAGTTGCTACTCCTCTTTACCCCTTTAGAAAAAGCACTCAAGCTACTGTACCCGCGGCTCGAATACCATTAATTGCAAGGAATAGAAGAGAGGGTCTTTCAACACCAAAACAACACAGGCTGTTGTCAAGCTTCTAATAGCTCAATAGTGGTTAAGCCGTAGGCAAGCCCCATAGGACTCCACTATTAAGACCATAGCTCTCGACGGTGCTGCCCCGCTAATTGCACGAAGGCAGGCGCACTGCAAGGCTGAAAAATCGCTATTCTACTTACTCACAGGCAATTTATAATACCAACCATTTGTAGCTAGCTTGAGGACCTCCCTTCTTGAGCAAGAAAAGAGAAACCTTGAGCTCTGATACCAATGTAACATTTAATGGCCTAATAACTTGTATGTAGCGGAAATTAGCATGAACATAGCGGGCATTTCATTAGAATAGATTCCTAATGAGAATTACAAGAGTGCTTGGGTGGAGAGAGCAACAAAAAGCATAACACCTAGTTAGATAGCATCGACAATACTTTCAAAAGAGAGAGAAATTAAGCTAATGACAACAGTTGAGGACCGGATTTGCATGGAGCCGGTCCCCCCTCCAAAAGGCTTTGTATTATGGTTTCTCCCATCAAGAGAGACATTGTACAATACAATTCTTTGTGTTCCTTCAAGACTAGCTAGTGCAATGAAGATGAAAGCTTCATGCACTAAGCAAAACACTTAACAAACACAACTTTAATTATCCCCATTCTCAGACCCAAGACCTCACACACCTTCAAAGATGGTGAGAGCTAGCAGGGTATGAGAGTAGATTGAGAGGAAGAAGGAGTATCTTACGAGAAAGATGTACATCTCCTCACATAATCACTCATATTAGCATAGCTTTAGCTTAGTAATTAGCTTGGTAGAGGAGATGAGCATGAATTGAAGCTTGGATCTTGGTTGGATTTGCAACCACATGCCAAGAGAGTGTTGATGTAGGCTTCTATCTCACAAGCTTGGAGTAGGTGATGAGCTCTCCATTAAAGCTTGGGAAGAGATAGTCTTCTTTGCTTCACACATAGACTGTGTGTGAGTGTGTGTGTGATAATGCCTTGCAAAACTCAGCCCCCCTCTCTCTCTTGGGCGAGCCCCCTTGCTATTTGCTATTCCTGCAGCCTCATTGGCCCTCCCCAAGTCAAGCCAATCACAATTAAGCAGCATAAGTGATAGCCTTCTGACATGTGTCCCCCTTTCCCCTTTTGTGAGAGCTTTAGGTAATTAAATAATTAAACTAAACTCTCATTGGACCCCTTTGCCTCCTGGCCAATAGGAATCAGGCAAGCCATGGGGCTCATGAATGCTCATTGGACCCCTTGGGAGACTGCCCAATAGTCTTCTAGGAGACTTAATTCTCATTGGTTTCTGTTATTAAATGTTTTTAAATTGATTAAATTAGATTTACTCTAGCTTAATTCTCATTGGTCCACTTCAAGGGTCATCCAATAGAAATTGGCACACCTTGTGGGCATCTAGGCTAGGGAGCTGACATGTGTCCCTCATTCCCTTTGTGTAAAGGGAGCCTGTGTGTGTGTGTGGCTTTCTCTCTCATCCCCTAGAAGAAGGGCTCGCCCCCTCCCATGTAGGGATGTGCAAAGACTTTTAGGGCACACACAAAGCATCCAATTTTCCCTAGGGTTGACCTTTGGACACAACTTTTGAATTTTGGAACCTTAGCATTTTGGAAGTCTTAATGGGCTAAACCTTAGGGTCTTTTTAGCCCATTGTTGCACATGGATCTTTTGCAGATGGCCCCCCCTTTGGATCCCTATTTTCCCTCCTTTGGATCCCTACTGTGTCCAGTCTGTTAGCTTAACCAATATTCTAGCTTTTTCTCCCCTGGCACTTCCCCACATTAAATGATCACTTTAATATGAGAAAATCATTTAGGAGAATTAGATATTGATTATTATGACATATCATCTCCATAGCGAGTGCCAAAATGGCTTCCACACGACTATGTGAGTCACTTTCTATTTCTTTGCACTACAAGAAATCACCATGGCAAGAGCTTCCACCTCTTGGTTCATCTTTGCTAAGCTTTTGGGTGCCCTTTGGGCTTGGTTAAGTCGAAACACCATTGAGGGGGAGCCTCTCCAACCTAAAGGGGAAGGAATGTAAGGTTCAAAAGGCCTAGCAACACAAGGTGAGGATGTACAATGAGTATGGATAACACTCTAAATTGAAGAAGAAAAGTGCAACAAGCAAAAAAGGCAATGCAAAGCTGTTGAGTGCAACAAGCGACATCACGAAAAGTAAAGTTCAAGGAAGTCATGGCGACACAAAATGATGCAAAAATTGCAAAAGAACATAGAAAAATTCAAGCTTTAATTTGGATCTCAATTTGTGATGCATCATGCAAAGGCTATGAGCCCACACATGTTGACAAAGGCAAGAGCTATACAAAGCCAAAATAGCAAGCATGGGAAGCACAACTTCTACATATACATGGCATCAGACACAACATATCAATCAAGGATAGTTATAAGGTTTGAGATTTCATAATTTACAATGAGTTTATGTTGCAAGAAGTATTTCCAAAAGTTAATTGTTGATGGAAAAATTACTCAAAGGGTAATTATGTCATCACCTCATACATGGTGCCTTGGTCTAAGAGCGAGCACAAGCTTTGGTATGACAACGTTCATCCATACATATCCAACAAAGGCGATAGAAAACCTCAATGGTTAGCCAAGTCGGAGGTTATCGATTTCTCACTCAATCATGAGTTTGTTTTGCAAAAAAAGGACCCACCCACGCCTACCACACTTAGTAGGGCTCTTTGTATAAAATATGATCATGTTTGAGCTATGGAGCAAGGCTCCGTGTGAGGCTATTCAAGCGCATAGTTTATGCATATGTCAGGACAAGGGTCCTACGGGGCAAGGCACAACCTAGGGGGTCAGGGACCTAGGCCAAGGGCCGGCTGGACCAGTGCGGACTGGGGATCCGCTTAGGGCAAGTGCTAGGAGCTAGCCTATATAAGGGGCGGTAGGGAGGAGGATCCCAGGTTCAGTTACCCTAGGCCTTTCATTGGTATCAGAGCAAGGTGGAGGAGGGGGCTATGGAGGAAGGGGGAACTTGGCATGATTTTGCAAGGCTTTGCATGCTCTCTCTCTCTCTCTCTCTCTCTCTCTCTCTCTCTCTCTCTCTCTCTCTCTCTCTTCCATGGATGGGTGAGCAAGATCCCTTGGAGGGAGGAGCAACCAAGGGGGCCGTGGACAAGCGCCCTAAGCAAGAGGATCCCTGAGTCGAAGTCCGTGTGCAGGCAAGCTTGCCAAGGAGTTGGCACCTTGGGCAATAGCCCTTGTCGAAGGGGAGGTCAAGAGCCGACCTCAAAGACCGTGGGATGCAGCCCCTGCAGACTCGAAGGGAGCAAGGTTTTCTTGGTGGGAAACCAGGCTTGCGAGAAGGAGGGCTGTCGGCTGACCTGCACCAAATCGGGCGGAGATTGTCTCTGTGGGATCGCAAGGGGGAGTTCCATCAACTTCAACACAGGGCCGAGCCCCAGTTCCTGGCAGAGAGCCTTGGCCTTCCCTCAGGATTATTTGACACCACTTGTGTCAGGTGGGATCAATGGTAGCTATCAAATTGGGGCGGCGGGATTCGTTTTGCGCCGTCCGATGGAAAATTAATCCTCAAGTGATCGCCATGTGATCACAGTCGAAGTGAACCCCAAGGAAACTCAATGTGAACATCAAGTGATCGCCAAGTAATCCCTGTGTGATTCCCAATTGAGATGTGATCACCCTGTGAACCTACCTATTCCAAAGTGATCACTGTGTGACCCCAACCATTCTTAAGTGATCTCCAAGTGATCATCGTGTGACCCCAACCATTCCAAAGTGATCTTCAAGTGAACGCCGTATGATCCGCACCCCGTCACTTTTGCCATATCATACTATATTCTCACTCTCTTTTCAAGTGGCGCACGATAGCTTAATGGGAGAGCCGATGTCTCGAGTGTGGGAGGTGGTGGGTTCAAATCGTGGGGACAAACCGGTCGAAATCTTTTTATTCTTGGGAATAAACGAACGGTCCACATCTTTCAGAGATCCTGTACCGCCAATTCCACCTGACAAAATGGTGTCAAATAGTCCTGTGCCTGGCCTTGGCGATTCTTCCTTGCGCGGCTCTGTTGCTGCCATCGCCACAGAGAACGTTTTATTTTTTTAATTATTATTGTTTGTTTTTTTCCAAAGTGCCCTAATAGCCCAAACTAAGGGCAGCCACCCACAGGGTTTGTCGCAAACAGTCCTTCGCATGCAAAGGGCATGCCCGGGTCCCCATGGGGCGCATAGTACCATACCTGATGCCCTCAACACCCTCGGGTATGTAGTCGGTATTCAGTATGCAGAAGTTAAAGGACATATTTGACAGGTCATCAAGGCAAAGTTCCAACGTGTTGCCCAAGCCACATGCAACTTGCCTGCATGGTGCATACAAGGAAATATGAAATTTCTATCAGGTTCGCAATTTTCAGTTCTTGCAATTTCCATCACTTTATGTATACATTTGTATTGCAAGTCTATGTATTATGTTGATCTCGGCCATGGGGTCCTGAGAGATTATCTACGGATCCAGTATGACCAAAGTCAACACATTACGTCCAATTTTGGTAGTCATTACCATGCTTTGGACCACCGAGCACGGCTCCGATTACCTCTCCACGGATTTCTCGATGCACAATTGCCTCGTGAAGGCAACGCACGCAGGGCTTGTGCCTTCTAAGGCATCGGTGATTGGCAAGGCCCATTATTCTTTGATTTTAAGCAGCAGGCAATCCGACGTGGTGAAGTCGAATCCACTGTTGACCATGTCTATTGAAGCAAACATTAGTATCTAGTTGATTTTTGATTATGAAGCATCTGCATGATAGCTACGATATGCGATAGACATGCAGACACTTTAGGCCTGCACACCACAAGTACCAGAAATTTGATTGGTTTAAAGATTATCTCAAGGAGACATGCATCACCTTTTACTGCACCTGTTGAAGGAAGCGTTGCTCGGCATGTCCAACTCTTTGTCATAGTTTTTACACGCTAACGGAGGATGCTTATATAGCAATGGTTTCAGCACAAAGATATTTATGTGAAGCAAGGATTCAATCTACGACTCTTAAATTGAGATTTTTCCCGTTTGGGGTATGCTATGAACACACGCTTTTGGGGAATTTCTCCATATGCCTGCATGCAGGATATTTCAGGCCAACTTTCTCTCACGCAACGGAGATGAAGATCTACATTTGAGCGAGTTTTTCTTCCCATCTCAAGACAACTGGTTACATAGGATGACCAGGTTAGACCATGTTTAGTATTGTTTATTTTTTCCATGTTTATACATTTCCATTGGAAACTAATGCTTGTGTACAAAGCAAGGTTCTTTGACAATTTTTCATGCAACAAGGCTTCTTCCTTGTGCCAAGGTACTGCCCACTGACTCGGAATCACGAGCAGTGGCACACAAGATTGACAAACTGGCAAAATAGGGAATACCACCTCAAAAAATCCCTACTAGTTTACACTGTGCAAGGCACTAATGGTTTTGGATCTCCCGTTTGAGGCCATCACTCTCACGAAGGGCTTCACAATATGTATGCAGGGCATGCTAACTAGGTGGCATAAATTCCACCTCTTCAAAGATTATGCTTCCGCTATCACACCAGGCACTCTGTCACAGACATACTAAGTTTTGGATAGTTTAAATTTCTATTTGTTGTCCATGCACACTCCCACTCAATGGAATCTAAATTTACGACATGTTTCACAGGCAAAGTGACATTTTAAGTCATTTTTCTAAAGTCACGACCCCATACATGGTAAGAGGGTCCAACTGTGGCTTGTGTTTTTTGTCCCCTCTCTCAATGAGAGCATTATACAAGCTGATTATTGCATGCTTATAGGATACATTGCCAGTCACGCATAACATGTCTAAGAGCACACATTTTGGGCACACACACACACTAGAAATATACGGAAAGTTCCTTAGCCCAGCATAAGCTTTTGATACATATTCTGCTCGTGAGTCAGCTTGAGCCAAGGTTCTCTAACTCATAGCTAGCACGTGGCTAAGATGCTACTCACATTAGTCTTCATCGGTTCGTCGATTGAACACTACCTTGCATAAGGGCTATGAGCCAAATAGGCTACGAGCCATTGTCAGGCCAAGGGTTAGACCCAACTATTAGCATTCTTTGGGTGATTGTTTTCAAGATCTACCGAAGAAAGTACTCATCGACGTTAATGGATAAGCAACAGTCTTGTCATTACGGACGTTTAGGGTGTCATGTGTGCACTACATGTTTTCAGTGCGGCACTCAAGTTGAGTTTTGGATAATATTCAACTCACAGCAGCTGATCTTTACAAGAAAGTATAGATGCAGCAATCAGTTGCGACAACATGACTGTCCATAAGAGCTCGGCGGTTCACTTGTGTGGGTCTCCTGCTCTCTCTCTATAGCACTACGGAGTGCCTATGGACATACTAGTTTGGGGTAAAACCCCATAGGCATTAAGGATCCCAGTTTGATCTGTATTGAGAATCACAATTGATCTCTCCCAGTTCTACTTTCAAGGAAATAATTCTGCAATCTACCACACGCGGTAGCGGACGGAGACACTTTTCAAGTTGATTCCAATCCTTCTGTACACGGTTGACTATGTTGGTTACTGTTATCTGCTAGTTGAGCAGTTTCTACAAAGAGTCTTACCAAGGGGTTTGACTACGTAGATTCTAATCCAAGGGCTTGGATTGCAAAGGCAACACCCAAGGTTTCCAGTGCAATGCTGTTTGTTTTTTCAGGTAGGGGGGGTGCTCCTCTCCATTTGAATACAGGTAAGTGTACATTACGTTCAAATCTCCAGGTATGCATCTATTGATTTGGTATGCTTTTGTATGCTTTGCTTGGTTTTTCACGACGTCTAAGTACGCTTGAATGTTACAGAGCCATGCCAAGGGCATGTCGGCACAAAGTATTTTGGGCCAAGTGTCCAATCTATCTTTTTGCCTTATGCTGTTACGAACCTACTTGGAGGGTTCAATTTGGCACATGTTGTCACATGGGATACAACATGGTCTCGGAACTCAAGGATTTCGGTTTACCCAATGTGGAGCAAGACTAATGAGGGTCCCTCTCACTCCCGTCATAGAGTGTTTGCAGTTACCTCCACACACAAGTACATCTTGTATTGGAAGGATGTTCTTTTTTACACATCCTTACATGATACATATTCCACATGTGGAGAATATGAGTCTTTGGACTACCACTGGCACCATTATTTCAATTATGTTTCACGACAAAGTCCCTAGGTGCTGGTCACATCTGTTTTCTAGACCATTTTTTTAAGCACGACGTATCAGGAGCAATTTCGTGGCCAGAAATTGTCGGATACTCCGAATGACTTGTTAAGGTACAAGTACTACAGATGGTTGTTTAGGCTATAAGTTGTTAATGAAAAGTTTCATTGTCTGTACCTAGAAGTGATAAATGTTTCACCTTCTATTGTGACACACGTTTCAGCAAGGCTTGCAAAAGATTGCAACTAAAAGTATTTAGTTTCTTTCTAGAACTATTTATATTCCTTTCAATGTGTGCTAGGCGCATCACATTTTCCATCACTATTGGCAAGGACCATTATGGATATACAGGTTTGGGTTATTTTTTGCTAAATGCATGCACACTAGGTGTTATGGGCCCTAGTGTTTAGCAAAGGCTGACTTGGAATGGCATGCATATTCTTCAGGTTGTTGCTTACGAAGCATTTTTCACTCTATGTGCACTCTCTATGAGATTACTTTTGGGTCTACTAATCTCCAATAGAGGTCATGGCTCAGTTTGGGCGTTTGTGGATTTTTTCAAGTTAACCACTATGGTTATTTCGGACATTGTTGATTCCTCACCAATGTTAAACACTAATGTGATTCCCCGTTTACCAGTCATCTGGGACGACTGTCAGTAAACCGTGAGGAAAACACACCTCAGTACTATCAGTTATCCAAGGGGATAGGCAGATTACAAAGAGTAATCTTGTGCTACATGATCTGCTAAGAACATACGTTAGCACAACGCATTTTTGAATAGATGATTTTCTCCCTATTCTAGAATTTGCTTAAGTACGATTTTCGACTTTGAACACCTCTTGTGGTGGGGTTGGAGGTTGTGTCAATACTTTCATACGTCAAGGACTTACCAAGTGTGCTGACAAAGTATGTTGGCAAGTAACCTTCATTAGGGAAGAACCTGTAGTTTTATGTGTTCCAATATGTTCAAAAGTCTGCCATAAGGACACACCCTACTATACTTCTTCGTAGTTATGAAGCTTTTAAGATACTCATGAAAGTTGGAAATCTGGCTCTCAACTTCAGGGACAGTTGCACAAAGGTTTCCTTATTCCAGTACCTTCAGAAGATCTGAACACTGGTTATGCCTTTGGGAAACTCTTCGTTATGGTTTCTCCTTTACAATACTCAAGTGAGTTATAAATGGAGTTACCATTTAGACCCAAGTGGTTGCAAACGGACAACGATGTTGAAAATCAAGATATTGCTCTTGGTTTCATTGAACCTCCTCACTGCGCCAATTATCGGTCATACAGACAACTGGCTCATTTACGGGACGTCAATAAAGAGAACATCAGTATTCTTAAGAAGATATTAATACTAGTGTTTTCGAGAACGAAAACTCTTCCTTAAGGGGGGAGTAATGTCAAGACAAGGGTCCTACGAGGCAAGGCCCAACCTAGGGGGTCAGGGACCTAGGCCAATCTGGACCAGTGCGAACTGGGGATCCGCTTAGGGCAAGTGCTAGGAGCTAGCCTATATAAGGGGCGGTAGGGAGGAGGATCCCAGGTTCAGTTACCCTAGGCCTTTCAGCATAGATTTCAAGCCTTACTCGACCCAATACATCACATCGTTTTCTTTTTAGAATAATTTAAGTCTTGCAAGATAGACTTAAGCATTAAAGGGTTTCACAACCTTTGAAGCTTGGGTTCACAAAGGCAGCAGGGCAAGTTTACTTTATAGTATGGCTATGACTCTCACAACTTGGGCCTTGAGTATTTATGGCATGTTTGTTAATTTTGACATAGCTTGGGTCTTGAGATGTCAATATCTAAATCAAGGCTTCAAGTTTATGAATATGGCATGCTAACTTCCAATGACATATGCTATCATCCTACAAACTTGTGGGGGATTTGCCAATGTATAAAAAATATTATCCAATGGGTGATGCCATGCACCACATTAAGGTGCTTTCAAGGTATATTGGAAAAATGAGCCTCATTCATAGCAAAGTCCATTAAAAATTCAGGCCAAAAGAGCTCTAGTTGGGAATTTCAGCCATAGTAGATAAAGAGCAAGGCTCTCTCAAAAGTTTCTCAGCTTGGAGTTGGCACTTTTTTCTACATTGCAAGGCAAGCACCAAGGATCTACAACAAGGGACCAAGGGATGGGGAATTGGTTTTTTTAAGATACACATTTTATTTTTATGTACGACAAGCTCAAACTGTGCTTAAATGTATCAATATCAGTTCTAGATAATGCTCGACACTCCAACGTATTGGCTTAACACATAGCGGGCATATACTTTATTGTGGCCAAGGGCTTATCAATTTATTTGGAGTAGCAAGAAAGATGTGCTTATTCAGTGGAATTAATTCCACACAAGTAGTTTTTAGGCCCCTTCTATGATGTAAGATACTCTGTCAAGGACATTGTTTCCACCTAACAGTCAATTATTTTCTTGATAATTTCCAAGAGGGATTCAAATTAAGGTTGTATCTGCATGCACTAGATTCAGAAGATTACTTTAGCATAAGTCATTTATTGTTTGTTTCCATTAATTTGTATTGATGATTCTTCTCTTGTAGATGTTGCACGCATTAACTATAGTTTTAACCTTCTAGTCAATAGCAATTAAGGTTGGTATATTCAATTGTCCATGCTGCAGATGATTGCATTGGCGGACAATCTATATAACATTTGTTATATGCACATGGTGCATGCACTATAGAAGATGTTTCTCTTCTATAGCAGACATGCATGGCTTGCTATTGGTCAGACATCTCTCTTCAATCTATGCAAGTCATACCTTAAACAAAACCAAAGAATACCTAGTGTAACTTCTTTTTTGGATTTTGAGAATCTTTCTCTTCTTTTAATGGGGAGATATGATTGGTTTAATGTAGTTGTGAGTAAGATTCCAACTGGATGAGATCTTTTTTTTATTCTATAGAATTGATTGTGTCTATAGGAATACCATTTTTGGGGGTACAACCCAATCTACTCAAATCAATCAATAAGTGTTGATGGTCATTTCTTGGAATCTTCACATGTGCTTTCAAGGAAATAAGTTCTCAATTTCCAAGCCGTAATATAGAAGCTCTCTATACTGATACATTTATCATAAGTATTAGTAGCAAGGTAGACTTTGATGGTACCCACCTACCTAGTGGCATACGTAGTATAATTTTGGAATCTGACCAAGGGTTTTAGGTTGCCAAGACAAGAGCAAGGGTTCTTGGACACAATAAAAATCACGGATTCTTTCATGTTGTGCAACAATGTTTCACAATAGTCATTATTGAAGAACCTGAGAGAAATAAGCTTTTGAGAGGGAAAGAGGGCTCAAAGAAGGTTTTATAGAGTTGTGGAAAACAAACCCCGCAAGTTATGTACAAAGAATATATAGTACACAAAGGAATTGGATCCTTTGGCCTACTTGGAATAGAACTATGGGCAAGAAGACAAAGAAAGGGAAAAAGATGAGAAAGAAAAAGGCATTGACCAAGACAAAGTGGTGGCCACATCTAGGGAAACAGAAGCTCCTCAAACCTCTCACAAGCTGCTCTTTCTCATCCATGAGGAACACTAGAGGCTACACTAGAAGTTAAATCCCCAAAGCCTCAAATTGAATCCACCATGGTAGAGAAAAATCGGCAAGAGGAGGAAAACATAGAACTAGTGCCGATGGAGCAAGGCACTGTTGAAGCATTGCCAGTGAAAAAGATAGAAGAATTGGAAAAAGATGAAGCATGCTCAAATGAGCATGAAGAGAACACTCAATAAGGAGATCAACAGGTATCAACTCCAAAGGAAGACACACCGATGGGAATTGAACAACAAGAGGACCACCAAGAGGAAGCAAGCACATCTTTGTAAAGAAACATCAAAGAAATTGAAGAATACGCCTAGTTTACACACCGTATAGTGGAAAAGATGAAGACTACGGTGTATAATAGAGAGAGAAAAAATATGTTGTTGATGCTTCTGTAGAGGAATATTACTCTATACAAAAATTCACAAGCAAAAATCTCTAACCTACAAGAGGATAACACAAAATAGTTGGTTGAACTCAAGGAGATGACAACACTTGTGGAACTATTAAAATTGACCACCGCAAGTGAGAGCCATGAAAGAATCTCCAAGAACTAAATGCCATGGTACTCAACACTAATGCACATTCTCAGTGGCTACAAACACATCTTGAAGTGGCTAACCTCTACAAAGATCAAGTGAGTTTCTGCTTGAGAAATCAAAGGCCAACCCCAGTCCTCACTCCTTGAGGGTCAAATCTAGCTTACTAGGCCATGGAAAAGAGGAATAAGGACCTAGAGACCAAGCTAACCGTGAAACAAATGCAAATATGTCATTGAGAGTTATCTCTCTCTTTAATGAACAAATAGGACACATGTCAAAAGCAGATTGTTGTTTTGCAAGAAGATTTGATGGCAGCTCAAGAGCAATTGCAGGGAAAACAGAAGTACATGATGAGAATACCAAGCCTCCTTAAGGGTGTGAGCATCTTGAATATGCATAATAATGTGTCCTACACACTCACAAAAAGCAAGTACATGACTTTCCAAGCTCCCTGGTTCCAATATTTAAACATATTCATCTACTTGCACCTTCCTCTGGTAACGGTGGTGTTGTCTCATGCTCTCCATCAATGTAATACCAATAACATTTACCCATAAGTAAATTGTTCATTGTGAACTTCCAAGCATGTAAGTTGTTCTTGTCTCACTTCTCACTCACTATCTGGTTAATTCCATCATTGTTGGACGACATGTTTTCAACCCTGCACCAAGTCTTTGAGCAGCCGACTAAAAATAGTCGATTATCATTTGTAAGCACAATATGCGTACACACACCTATGTCAAAATACCAAATAGTATTTGTGAACACTACATCCAAACTGAAGCTTTCTACACCACCAAAATGTAGATCTGTAGAACCCGAATCTTAGCGTCTTTGCATGCGCATGCACCCCAAAACGAGGGTCAAAACGTGCCCAAAATGGATAACCGAATGCACACATTTTGTCCAAAGGACTACACAAAACCTTGAGATGCACAATATCCAAAAGGAATACCCTCAAGCAGAGATCGTTTGACAATGGCTCCCAAGAATCTCAAGACCGCTTTCTCTATTGCTCGTGCTTGTTGCTCCAAGACCCTTAGACAAGACCAAGATTTGATATCATGTTAAGAGAGAGAGAAAGAGAGAGCTTGAGCTCTTGAAATGACACACACCCACACACACACACACAAACACACAACAATGGAGGCAATAAGACCGTAGTTCTTCTTGTTCATTAACTCAAGATAAGAGGTCTACATAGCATAAGCAAAAATAATAACATAAAAGGGAACTAATACAATGGTCTAGTAAGAGCTGCTAGTGAGTGAAGTGAGTAGATAAGTGTGCCATCACTTTGGTAGGTAGATCAACTCATTGTAGTACAATTGTAGTATCACTAGCAAATATATGCATATCCACCCGGCATGAAAGTGATGATGACTGTTGGTGATACTCGTCCAAGAGTCGTACATATTGTTGATCTTGACATCTCAACACTCTCCCTCAAGCTCAATGCCATCTCTTGTATACCAATCATCACTCAAAATTTCCATAGCTTCTCTGCTCCAAGGGCCTTTGTGAAGATATCTGCGACTTGCTCATCCGTCGCCTTATACGCAAGGTCAATGTCACCTGCTAAGACCCTCTTTTTAATGAATTGGTAATGCACCTCAATGTGCTTTGTCCTAGCATGAAACATTGGGTCTTGTGCCAATTGTATGCTACTGAGGTTGTTACAAAAAATGATAGTCGGCCTCTGTACCTATACTCCAAAAGTCCTAAAGTAGAAAGCCCATCCATGCTACCCCACATGCCACCACTAGAGCACCCTTGCATTCCGCCTCTTTACTCAAAAGAAAAACCATAGACACTGCTTCTTGCTGCTTCATGTATAGCAGCACTCCCAAGTGAAAACATGAATCCATTGGTAGATCTGTGATTGCATGTGCTACTAGCCCAATACGCATCTATGTAAACATAGAGCTGCAACTCCATATCATTCCTATAAAAGAGTGCATAATAAAAAGTAGCACTCATATAGCGCAATGTGCACCTCATGCATCCGAGTGTGGTTTCCTAGAAGACTGCATAAACTGACTCACCAATCACATTGTGTAGCTCAAGTCGGGACATGAGATAGTCAAGTAGAACAAGCTACCCACAATCTTTCTATACATGGTAGCATTCTCAAGTACTTGACATACATCCTTCTCTAGCTTCAAACTCTTATCTAAGGGCATTGTGATTGGCTTACAATTAGCCATACCATACTTTTTGAACATGTCCAAAGCATATTGTATTTGTGACAACCATATACCCTCTTCTGTGAGAACAATTTCAATTCCCAAGAAATACTACAAGTCTCCTATATCCTTCATCTCAAACTATTGCATAAGTAGATCTTGTATACACCCTCTACTTCAACCACATTATCACCTCATGCACATAGATGTATATCACCACAATTCCTACTTCATTCTTTTGCACATACAATGAATGATCTGCATTAGAAATCTCAAATCCCAATGTAATGAGAAATTCCACAATCCTCTCATACCAAGCTCTAAGTGCTTGCTTTAGCCCATACAATGCTTTCTCTAACCTGCATACAAGGTCACGTTGCCTCATATCACTTACATCCAATTGCCTTCTTTTCCTTTGGTAATGGCACCAACTCCCATGTTCGATTTGCATCAAGGGTAGCCATATTTTCATCCATATAATGCAATATTTTTTCTTCTTTAACAACATACTCAAAACATGTGGGTTCTGCCTGGTCTGTAATCTTTGTCATATATGCACAATGACGAGCCACATAACTGTCATAAGTCAATCTCTGCACATGATTTCTAATTCTTTTAGATTTGCGTGGTCCAGGATCACTTCTAGGAATTTAGCTCCCTTCTTTCATCCTTATTGCATGGGGCATTTTCACAGAGGGTATGTCAAACTCCTCATTTAAACTCTACTCAGAACCACTGTTGTCACTGTCATCATGATCATCATGCAAATTTGGCATCTTAGGAAAATCATCAACCTTTTTTTTCCTTTTCTTGATACATTTGAAGAGTTAGCAGGACTCACCCTTTCATGAAACCTACCACTCCATGAATTCTTACCATGACCTACTCTAGGTGACCCTTGTGGCTGAGTCAAAACTTGCAACTAAGTACCTACACTTTTTGCAGTCACATTCTCTCTTACATCAACCCCTAAACCATCTTTCACATCAGAATACCAACTTACCCTCACTTTACTTATGATAGGGTTGTAACATTTGTACCCTTTTTGCTCAAGGGAATAACCAATGAACACACATTTTCTTCTTTTGGGTCAAGCTTTCGTAGCTCACCCGACACATGCACATACGCAATGCATCCGAACATTTGAAATATGATACATCCAATTTTTCACCACAAAACTTTTCTTTTGGTGTCATATCATGTATTGCATTAGTAGGGGTCTTGTTCATAATGTAGACGCATGTAGCACAAATAACAATGACACAAGTTCTTCTCATTCATCAATGCTCTAGAAACTTCTGCAATGTGCCTATTTTTCTGCTTAGCAACACCATTTTTTTGTGGAGTATACCTGCATGAAAATGCCTCTGATTTCAATACTTTTTCAAACCACTGAATTCATTAGAAAAATATTATCCCACCTCCATCTGACCTCAGGAACTTTACATGTTTCCAGTGTTTTTTCAACCATAACTTTGAGATTCTAAAAGTTCATAAACACCTCAATTTTTTGCTTCATGAAATAGGCCCATACCTTCCTTGTATGGTCATCAATGAAACTAACAGAGTATCTATATCCACCCATGGATGTAGTCTTTGCCAGACCCCATACATCTGTATGCACTAGAGCCAATGCATTCCTGCTTACATGCTAATTTGCAAAAGAATAGCTTCTACAATTTCAATTATTTGAGATTTTTTCATCAATATACATTCATGATTTTTTCATCAGTCATAAAATGGAAGTGAGTGGATGTTTGAAAAAACAAGCTGTTGTCAAATTTTTACTCGGTTTCCAATCATTTCATATTGTGTTTAGCCAGGGTTATTTGGTAGTTTGATACAAGTATATCAAATGGATTGATAGGTAATACAAAGGCATAACAGGATGGCACTAAAGTCCGAATTTAAGCACTAATTTGTGATTTATATACGACATTCAAATTATTTTATACTTAATCTATACTAAGGTAATAGTTTTGTTGTAATTTTAGACACTTATAACAAGGGGAAGAGATCATTGATACCTTTCTTTCCAAGCAAATGCCAAATACTGATGAAATGTCGGTGTTTCTTGGATGGTGGCAAGTAAGAGGTTCCCTCCTTGGGATTATGACGGGAACTATAGTGGTAGCAAGTGATCAACATTTACATGTTGTTTTCTTTCTCTAAATTAAGGGAATGTATTTAAATACTTTTAATGGTAGTTGGATATCAACCCAATGTAGTTTGTGTGAGTGTGAAAGGTTAAGTTGTCCCTTTGTACATACTTATTGTATGCTCTAATGGCATACTAGGTCCAAATTCAAATCCATCAATTAATTTGAATGGAAGATTCCCTTTCCCACTTTAGACAAAGTAAATTTTTCACTCCTTGCTCTAGTTCCCACACACATCTCCCCTTGCTCTCTCCCATCGGAACTCACATGAATCCTCCCCTTCTCTCTTCAACTCCAGACAGCTCATGCCCTTGAGTCTGACTCTGCATCATTTGTGACCATGAGGATGTGTTAATCCCATGGCCATTGCTATTGCAGATCTAGAACTATGACCTCTCCCCTACAATTCCCTCTGCATTGCACGCACATCACTAGTGGCATCAAGATCGTCAGCATGTAGAGGCCGGAGATACAATACCGCCCCTAGGGCAAACCACTTCCCCTCCCAAGCCTCCGCTGCATCTCTCGATCTGTCCAATGTAAACTCTAATAGTCGTACACCGCATCATGCGATAGATTCCCCCAAGGCACAACTTGCCTATGCGCATCCTGGGTTGTGAAAGAGAGGGGGGAAGAGAGACAGGGACAGTTGATGCCCTGCCTGCAAAACACAGACACAGAGAGCGAGAGAGAGAGAAATCGCGTTGATCGCAGCCGCTGCCCTGCTTGCAAAACATAGAGCTGTCGCCCTCGTCTGAGAGAGAGAGAGAGAGAGAGAGAGAGAGAGAGAGAGATTCGCAATGATTGCTACATCTGGCGCTTCTCATCTCCGTCTCTTACATGTGCAGCTGTAGCACTGAGAGCGAGCGAGAGAAAGCGATGAATAGAGAGAGAAGTAGACAAGACACTTGGAAAGATGGAAGAGAGACAGAGAGACAAACAAAAAAGAAATATTATGCCCATGCTAGCCCGCCACCTACCTTCCCTTTTCCACATCCATTCAAGAAAGGATCTCACTAGATTCCTATAAAAAGAAATGCAAAAAAGATTGTAGGGACATAGTGGCATTTTATGGTTCAATAATTTGCACAAGCCAAACACTTTTCGGGTACACACACACACGGGCGCCCAAGAAAAAAGAACCCATGACAACATCAGAGTAAACATTGTTGGAAATACAACTATAAAACAAACAAAAATATAAGATTTGGAAACACTTCTCATAGTTCCCTTTTAAGAAAATATAATTTCAGCTCATTAGTTTACACAAGCCAAACTTTTTTTGGGTAAGCAAATTACACACACTTTTTTTTTAGTAATCTCTCTCTCTCTCTCTCTCTCTCTCTCTCACACACACACACACACACACACACATGAAAGAAAAAGGAACCGCGACAACATGAGAGAAAAATTTGTTGAAAATACAACTATAAAACAAACAAAAATATAAGATCTGGAAACAATTCTCATATAATCAGCTCATTCGTCTTTTCCTCACATACGCATACCTAGCTAGGTACGATTGGGGACACGGGACCACTGGCCCGGTGGTCCCTTGCCCACAATCGTACCTAGGTAGGTATGGGGTGCCTCTCGAGCAGAAGCTCATGATGTTATGCATTGTATGAAAAACACTGAAAAAGACTCCATTTTTCTACATGAGAAAATTTCTAAATGTTCTTCTGATGGTACACCGAAGATAATTGGGTCGATGTAGTTGATAAGCACCCTCCTCTACGTCGCCTTGCAAGGATCAAACTGACAAGGGATTCTCTTAAGGTACTTTTGAGTTAGAACTCAATAGGTTTGAGGGAAAGCTTCTCTCTCTCTCTCTCTCTCTCTCTCTCTCTCACACACACACACACACACACACACACACACACCCCAAGGCACCAAACAACACGTACAGTTTGTAGGGTTAGTGGAAGCTAGTGAAGAAGAGAGTGTGGAGATAGACGAGGTGAGGCGGATTGCGAACGACTTGAGAAATGGTGCCCCAGCCCCGAACGCCACGGAAGCTGCCGGTGCCGCCGAGGACGGCCACCTCGGCCGGGTCGGAACCGTCGAGCATGGCCTGGAAATGGACAGTCCCCTTGTAAACGCCATCGTCGTAGCTGATGATCTCGGTCTCGAAGCCAGCGTATAAGCTGCTGTCGTAGCTGGTGTCCACAGTGTAGCCGCGGGCCACGCCCACAGCCTTCGATGAGTTGGCCTGCCCCTGCGTCATTGTGAGAGCAAAGACTATGGTGAGCCCTAGCGAATTGCTGTACGAGCTGTTGATTGGCTGCAGCATTATCCCCATGCTGGGATGCCCCTGCTCCACCTGCACATAGTACGACAGCTCCGCCTCTCTGTATGGCTGTAGCGGCAGCGCAACCGTGGCCGCCACTATCGCCACCACCAAAATAGCCGCCAGCTGCACGGCACCGCTAGCTGCTAAGGCCATTGCCATTTCTAGTAGAGATGATCTCTCAAAGCTAGCAATAGATGCTACTCGGCTTGTGATGATCTGCAGAGCCAAGAGACAGCCCTTATTATACACGCATCCTGTGCGCTCCAGTCAGCTTCATCGCGCGTAATTTAACCCACCTTATATCTCGCAGATTTGTATCCCTTCTGCCTCTTTCTTGGGACTGCTTCTTGCCTCGCCCCACGTGCGCACGTTCTTGCCTGCTGTGCTCCGAGCAACCAAGGCTTCATTCATGCGTTGGAACGCGGGGCCGTTTCGCAATGAGAACGTCAGCTTGTAACTTGTTCAAAGCGGCAAACTTACAATCCGCCCCATTGTTCGGGGGAAATTTTGAAAATAGACTCAAAATACATATTTAGTAGTAGTCCCTCCAATTCTAGTCAGACCAGATTTTCTCCTCGTCTCGGCCATTTTTGAATTTCTAAGAGGGCTCCCCCATAGGCCCTTTAAAGAGCCTGCTCGGGCGGGGGGGGGGGGGGGGGGGCAATTCCAAAGCCCAAGAATTATACAATATTAATCCTACATGACCCATACCTCCAGCAACAACAACTCACAGTTTTCTATCGACTACCTTGATTAGCCTGCAGCTATCGTTCGCTTGTAGCTCAGCTTGTCGACACATCTTGCGATTCTGTTTATAGCTATAACCTCTATGAACGAATCTGCTTGTAGCTCGATGCATCTTTGGCTCCCGGATCTGGCAGTTAGATATGCTCCTCATGTTCTCTCTCTCTCTCTCTAAATTTTCTTCGTCAAGCTCTTCTCATACGTTGAAGCGGATGTGATCTTCGGTCCACCAATAAAATTTTGGGTGGCAAATTTAGATTGAATTGCACTCACTAGTTGCTTACCTATTATACCTAGGTTAAAAGATGTGGGGGGTGGTTGGGGCATCCCCTATCAAAAATTTAGCGCTCAGTCTCGTAATAGGCCCTTTCAAAATTAGAGAGAGTATAGGGCGGTGTTTACTTGTTTGTAGGGCCCTCCAATAGTTCCTTTACCGGGCCTATGGGGTAGCCCTCTGTAACATTTAATGGCCTAAAATCTTTTGTGTAGCGGAATTTAGCATGAACATAGTGGGCATTTCATTAGAGTTGATTCCTAATGAGAATTACAAGAGTGCTTGGGTGGAGAGAGCAACAAAAAGCATAACACCTAGTTAGATAGCATCGACAATACTTTTAAAAGAGAGAGCAATTAAGCTATTGACAACAGTTGAGGACCGGATTTGCATGGAGCCGGTCCCCCCTCCAAAAGGCTTTGTATTATGGTTTCTCCCATCAAGAGAGACATTGTACAATACAATTCTTTGTGTTCCTTCAAGACTAGCTAGTGCAATGAAGATGGAAGCTTCATACACCAAGCAAAACACTTAATCAAACACAACTTGAATTATCCCCGTTCTCAGACCCAAGACCTCACACACCTTCGAAGATGGTGAGAGCTAGCAGGGTATGAGAGTAGATTGAGAGGAAAAAGAAGTATCTTACGAGAAAGAAGTACATCTCCTCACATAATCACTCATATTAGCATAGCTTAGCTTAGTAATTAGCTTGGTAGAGAAGATGAGCATGCATTGAAGCTTGGCTCTTGGTTGGATTTGCATCCACATGCCAAGAGAGTGTTGATGTAGGCTTCTATCTCACAAGCTTGGAGTAGGTGATGAGCTCTCCATTAAAGCTTGGGAGGAGATAGAGTATTTTCCCTTCACACATGGTCAAAATGTGAGAGTGTGTGTGACAATGCCCAGCAAAAATCAGCCCCCCCCCTCTCTTGGGCGAGCCCTAGCTGCTAAGTAAGTCTGGCTTTTGCCTCATTGGACCTTCTCAGGTCAAGCCAATAGGGATTAAGCAGCATAAGTGATAGCCTTCTGACATGTGTCCCCCTTTCCCCTTTTGTGAGAGCTTTAGGTAATTAAATAATTAAACTAAACTCTCATTGGACCCCTTTGCCTCCTGGCCAATAGGAATCAGGCAAGCCATGGGGCTCCTGAATGCTCATTGGACCCCTTGGGAGACTGCCCAATAGTCTTCTAGGACACTTAATTCTTATTGGTTTCTGTTATTAAATGTTTTTAAATTAATTAAACTAGATTTACTCTAGCTTAATTCTCATTGGTCCACTTCAAGGGTCTTCCAATAGGAATTGGGCACACCTTGTGGGCATCTGGCCTAGGGAGCTGACATGTGTCCCTCATTCCCTTTGTGTAAAGGGAGCCTGTGTGTGTGTGTGTGGCTTTCTCTCTCATCCCCTAGCTTTGGGGCTCGCCCCCTCCCATGTAGGGATGTAGAAAGACTTTTTGGTCACACACTAAGCATCCAATTTTCCCTAGGGTTGACCTTTGGACACAACCTTTGAATTTTGGAACCTTAGCATTTTGGAAGTCTTAATGGGCTGAACCTTAGGGTCTTTTTGGCCCATTGTTTCACATGGCTCTTTTGCAGATGGCCCCCCCTTTGGATCCCTATTTTCCCTCCTTTGGATCCCTACTGTGGCCGGTCTGCTAACTTAACCAATATTCTAGCTTTTTCTCCCTTGGCACTTCCCCACATTAAATGATCAGTTTAATATGAGAAAATCATGTAGGAGAATTAGATATTGATCATGTCGACCTGCGAACGCTTGCCAAAGCTCACTGAAATCGGAGAAAGTGAGCAGGCGTGTGCTGGAGCAGCTGGCGACTAAGCCCGGGAGGACGTGACCTGCTCTGATACCAATTGTTGGAATTAGGGTTGCAGAGAAACACACACAGCTTGGAGAAGACGAAGGAAGCTCAAGGCACACAATAGAGAGTGTATTCCTTAGTGTGCAATGGAAAGATAGATAGCCCTAGAGTGATGGGCGTATATACAATGCACGGGGGAAAAAACCTCCTAAAGAGGGAAAAAATGCCCGGGCGGTCCTAGTGTGTTCACACACATCACTACCACATGTATATGGTAACATCTCTCTCTTGAAATCATAGTCGTCCTCGACTATGGTGTAGAGAAGATAAAGTATATGCATGAGTCCTTTTCTTAGCGGGTAGAGGATCCCTATGTTACCCTACGACATCATTCCATAATGGATGACTAGTCCATTTGGCGCTTGAGAGCCTGAGGCTGCCGCAAGCATGTCTGCACATTAGTCCTATCAGTCTTCCATAGTAGAGTGACAAGCTCTACTTTGGTGTTTGGGAGACGTCGTCCCCGCAAACTTGATCTAAGCATGCATACTACTTCATTTTTGTGCACAAAATAAAGAAAAAGGGAGTCTTATAAGACAAAAATTTTTGTTCATTTTTAACATTTTGTACATTTGCTTACTCTTGGGAAGCATTGTAAGCATTGACAAGGTTTAGGTTATCCTTTAATTGTATGCCTTGCATCCATCTAGCATCTTCAAAAGGATAATTCTTAAACTTAATAAGATATCGTCTGATAGTCTTACCGCCTCTTACTACCTTGTCTTCATGTCGGAGAATGGACTCGGGTTGCAGCACCTCCTCGTGGTCCTCGATCTCCGGTGGGTCTTCAATAGTTGGTTCTTGAGGTGGCTCTCCTTTGTAAGGCTTTAAGAGGCTCACATGAAAAGCATTGTGTATGAGCCAATGATTGGGCAACTTAAGTTGATAGGCCATCTCATTGATTGGCCTAAGAATCTGGAAGGGACCATAGTACCTTTTTGCTAGTTTAGCATAGTACTTTTGGTGGCCCGTAGGATTCTTGCCCGTAGTGTGCCTTAATCGAGCCTTGGGAAACTTTAACAAGACCCAATCGTTTTCTTTAAAGGCTTGGGCTCTTCTGTGCTTGTCAGCAGCAGCCTTTTGCCTTTGCTGTGAGATAGAGATAGCATCCTTAATCTTTTGGAAAGATTCTTGTAGGTCTCGGCTATACTCATCTGCAGCGAAGATCTTCCCATGTACCTTAAGTAGCAAGGGACTTTTTGATCTTCCCTCAATTACCTCGAAAGGTGCTTTTCCTGTAGAAGTATGTACAGTGTTATTGTAAGCATACTCTACTAAGGGTAAGTACTTCTCCCATTGGGATCTTTGATCTACTTCCGTTACATAGGCTTTTAGTAGATCGAGAATGGTTAGGTTAGCTATTTCACTTTGGCCATCGGTTTGTGGATGATAGGCCGAAGAGAAGTTTAGCCTTGTTCCTAAATTCTCAAAGAGACCCTTCCAGAAATTACTGGTCATTCTAGGATCTCTATCCGACACTATGGACATTGGCAAGCCATGGTACTTGAAAATTTGTGAAATGAAGAGGGTTGCCATTTGATGGGCTTTGATAGTCTTTTTGACAGGTATAAAATGAGCTTGTTTACTGAACCTGTCTACTATCGTCCATATTCCTGTATTCCCATGGATAGACTTAGGCAATCCAAAGATAAAATCCATGGATATGCTCTCCCACGGTGAATTAGGGATTGGCAAGGGTTGAAGCAATCCAAGTTGCTTCCCTCTATCAAATTTTGTCTTTTGACATACCACACATTTGGAAACATACTCATGTATGTTCACTTTCATGGTAGGCCAATAGAAATATGTTTCAATTCCCTTTAGGGTAGACTGAATCCCTCTATGCCCCGCATATGGGGGAGCATGAGATTCATACATTACTTTCTCACGTAGTGAGTTAGTAACGCATAGTCTATTGCCATAGAGAAGATAACCATCTTGTAAAGTAAATGGTTCTTCTTTCTTCCCTAATGCAAGGGCTGAAATCACATCTCTAAAATCGGGATCAATAGCATACTCATCTATCATTAAAGATAGATCATTGTGAGTTGCTATGGAAACCGCATTCACTCTCGGTCGTCTTGAGAGTGCATCGGCTACTTGATTATGCTTGCCAGCAATGTGAGCAATATGAAAATGAAATTGCGAAAGGAAATTTGCCCACCTCATTTGTTTGTCGGAGAGCTTGGTCTGCGTCATGAAGTACTTAAGACTTTGGTGATCCGTTCGCAGAATGAAAGGAGTCCCCAATAAATAGTGCTTCCATGAGTCTAAGGCATGTAGAACTGCAAGGAGTTCTTTTTCGTATATGCCTAGAGCTTGCTCAACAGGGTCGAGCCTTCGACTCTCATAGCCTATGGCGTGCCCTTCTTGGAGCAGAACAGCCCCAAGGCAATCACCACAAGCATCACATTGGACCTCAAATGGTTTTGAGAGATCCGGTAGTGTAAGCACAGGTTGAGAGATAAGCTTTTCTTTAAGCTTTTCGAAAGCATTGTTCTCCTTAGCAGACCACGTATATCTAACATTTTTCTTTGTTAGGTCATGTAATGGTCCCGCAATTTGTGAGAACTTTTCTATGAAGCGTCTATAGTATGCACACATACCTATAAAGCTTCTTAGTTCATGAAGATTCCTTGGTTTAGGCCATCCTTTTATTACCTCTAACTTGGATGGATCCATTTGGATTCCATCTTGAGAGATAATGTGACCTAAATATTGAATCTCTTGCAAGAAAAATTCACTTTTCTTTCGATTAACATAAAGTTTATTCTCTCTTAAAACTTGAAATATTACCTGGAGGTGTTGCTTGTGTTCCTCTAATGAATTAGAGTAGATGATAATATCATCAAAGAACACTCCAGTGAAGGTTCGATGAGGTCTGAACAGCTTCTCCATCAAGCGGTTAAATATGGCTGGTGCATTAGTCAAGCCAAAAGGCATGACAATGTATTCGTAAAGACCAAATGTAGTACGAAATGCGGTCTTTACAATGTCTTGATCAACTATCCTTATTTGATGATAGCCACTTTTTAGGTCAATCCTACTGAAGTAGGTCGATCCTTGTACTTATCAAATAGGTCTTCTACCCGTGGAACGGGAAACCTATTCTTGATAGTGATCCTATTTAGTGCTCTATAGTCGACACACATACGATATGTGCCGTCTTTCTTTTGCACTAATAGCACAGGTGAGCAAAATGGAGATGAGCTAGGCCTAACCATGCCCTTCTCAATTAACTCATGCACTTGCCGCATAATCTCCTCTTGTTGAGCTTGAGAAACTCTATAAGGAGGTTTGTTAGGCGGTGAACTTCCTGGAAGAAGTTCAATTGCATGGTCGTCATTACCTCGTTTAGGAGGTAGCTCACAAGGGATGTCGTCAATAAAGACATCTTGAAACCCCTTGAGAAAATTGGATAACTCTAATTCCTTTTGGTTGCTTTTATTTTCTTTTGCTAAAGCATTAGGTTCATTTTGAGAATCTTTAACAAAAATCATGTACACGGAAATAGAGCTCTTTATTGACTTGTTGAAAGCTGGTGTATGTACAATGGGGATGGTGTTACCCATCTCCCTAGCATCTATATACATGTCCTTTTCCCTGAACTTAAAGGAGATTCTCCTTTCAGGAAATTTAACATGGGCAGCCAGACGGTCAAACCATGGTGCCCCTAGGATTACATCCTCATGCTTGAGAGGAGAGATAAAGAAGTCCTCTTTGTCCACATAGCCTTGGACATGAAGCCTCAATTTCCCGATTAAGGGAGTGACTGAAGCTTCTTGCCCCTTGAAGGCACTGTCTGCGGGTAGGATATCTCCCATCTCGTAGGATTGTATGCCTAGCTTGGTGGCTAACTCCATAGATATAAAATTGTGAGTAGAACCAGGGTCAAAGAGAATAAAAGCATCATGTTCTCTTACCTTTCCCCAAGCATGGCATAGAGGAGATCCTTTGTGGTGAGTTTGGTGAATCTCCTCCTCTTGGATTTCAACCAAAGAAGCTCTAGGAGGATCTTGGCGGTTGTTCTTTTGGGGACAAGCGCGGTACGCATGCCCTTGTTCGCCGCACTTGAAACACCGGTTATCTTTACGATAACGCTCAAGCTCTTCAGGAGAGAGTTTATTCTTTCCTTTGTAAACTCCCTTCTCTTTAGCTTTGTTGGAATTGCCCTTAGGAGACTTTTGGACATTGTCCTTCCCCTTAGGCTCATTGGAACCCTTGTTTTCCGGGGGCTTATTATTTCTTTTACCCCCCGTTTGGAAATTGATTCGTGAGGCCACCATAGTATGGTGTATTACCGCCGATATGGTACGTGGCCTTTGGGAGTTGACATACTCCGCCATTTCTTCGGTTAAGCCCGCACAAAATTGTTGCTTTTGCTCTCCAAAATCCAACTTTTTGAAGACAGTGTCTTTGAGTTGTAGGTCCCAAAACTTGTCTACATATTTGTGGATGGATTCATTGGGAGAGAGCTTTAAGCTTCGCCATTCGGTGAGTACTTTGTCTTTGGCATCGGTGGCCAAAAACTGCTTCATAATGGAAGCTCTTAAAGCCTTCCATGTTCGTGGAGCTTCACCGTTGGCTCGTAGGCTAGACCACCATTGTCTGGCGGACTTTTGAAAGTGCATAGCTACATGGCGTAGCTTAGAGGACTCCGTGAAGCCCTCATCTCCAAACGCCGCATCGAATTGCTGGATAAAGGCCAAAACTTTGTCTGTAGCACCGAAGGTGCCATCATAGGTAAGGAAAGAGATGCTCTTCCCTCCCTCTTTGAATTTCTTCAGCTTGGACGACCTCTTCCATGCGGCATAGGATTTTCTATGGCCTCTTCTTTTTGATGGTTCAAAAGTTGCACCATCACTTTCTTCAGAAGATGAAGAATTTGAAGAAGGTGGAGAAGAGGGTGACCTCTTTCTCGCCTTTTTCTTGTCTTGATCTTTGTCGTCTTCACCATAGCTTTCATAAGAGGAAGAGGATGAAGAAGATGGAGAAGAGGGTGTCCTCTTTCTCGCCTTTTTCTTCTCTTGCTTTTTATCATCCCTCTTTGAATTATGGCGTGGAGAAGAGTGTGATGGTCTTCTCCGCTTTGGTGGTGATGGAGAGCGTTTAGCCCGCCGTCTTCGTGGAGCCATCTCCGCCGAGGTGGCGGGAGACTCGCTTCTTTCTCGTTCCTTCGGTGGAGGCTCTTGAGTTCTCCTTTGGGAAGGAGATGCATCATCAAGAAGTAAGTTCTTGAGCCCTTCATATGGATTCTCTTCTTCTTCTCGAATCGGAGAGAGACCTCTTTTGGTAGTCTCACAAGGAGGCTTCCTAGGTGTTCTCTCGTCATGGTGATGAGCTTGGAGAATCCCGTGAGCACGGAGCTGCCGTTGCACTTCACTTTGGAGAGATGGATTGCCCATAGCTTGTTGAAGCCTAGAAACAAGATAATTAACAAGCATTGAAGCATCATTAGTAGCTTGCTCATGAGCAAAATCAAAGTTATCAACATTAATTTCACTCTCTTTAATATTGTCAGCCATTCTAACAACTTTTAGGTGTAAACTTTTTAGGTGTACTTTGGCACTTCAAGCCGTAGTTGCTACTCCTGTTTACCCCTTTAGAAAAAGCACTCAAGCTACTGTACCCGCGGCTCGAATACCATTAATTGCAAGGAATAGAAGAGAGGGTCTTTCGACACCAAAACAGCACCGGCTCCTGTCAAGCTTCTAATAGCTCAATAGTGGTTAAGCCGTAGGCAAGCCCCGTAGGACTCCACTATTAAGACCATAGCTCTCGACGGTGATGCCCCGTTAACTGCACAAAGGCAGGCGCACTGCAAGGCTGAAAAATCCCTATTCTACTTACTCACAGGCAATTAATAATACCAACCATTTGTAGCTAGCTTGAGGACCTCCCTTCTTGAGCAAGAAAAGAGAAACCTTGAGC
Source organism: Adiantum capillus-veneris (assembly GCF_014529385.1). NCBI lineage: Eukaryota > Viridiplantae > Streptophyta > Polypodiopsida > Polypodiales > Pteridaceae > Adiantum > Adiantum capillus-veneris. The sequence continues at coordinate 94,237,295 of NC_140956.1, read as the reverse complement.
TCTGATACCAATGTAACATTTAATGGCCTAAAATCTTTTGTGTAGCGGAATTTAGCATGAACATAGTGGGCATTTCATTAGAGTTGATTCCTAATGAGAATTACAAGAGTGCTTGGGTGGAGAGAGCAACAAAAAGCATAACACCTAGTTAGATAGCATCGACAATACTTTCAAAAGAGAGAGCAATTAAGCTATTGACAACAGTTGAGGACCGGATTTGCATGGAGCCGGTCCCCCCTCCAAAAGGCTTTGTATTATGGTTTCTCCCATCAAGAGAGACATTGTACAATACAATTCTTTGTGTTCCTTCAAGACTAGCTAGTGCAATGAAGATGGAAGCTTCATACACCAAGCAAAACACTTAATCAAACACAACTTGAATTATCCCCGTTCTCAGACCCAAGACCTCACACACCTTCGAAGATGGTGAGAGCTAGCAGGGTATGAGAGTAGATTGAGAGGAAAAAGAAGTATCTTACGAGAAAGAAGTACATCTCCTCACATAATCACTCATATTAGCATAGCTTAGCTTAGTAATTAGCTTGGTAGAGAAGATGAGCATGCATTGAAGCTTGGCTCTTGGTTGGATTTGCATCCACATGCCAAGAGAGTGTTGATGTAGGCTTCTATCTCACAAGCTTGGAGTAGGTGATGAGCTCTCCATTAAAGCTTGGGAGGAGATAGAGTATTTTCCCTTCACACATGGTCAAGTGTGAGAGTGTGTGTGTGAATGCCAAGCAAAAATCAGCCCCCCCTCTCTCTTGGGCGAGCCCTAGCTGCTAAATAAGTCTGGCTTTTGCCTCATTGGACCTTCTCAGGTCAAGCCAATAGGGATTAAGCAGCATAAGTGATAGCCTTTAGACATGTGTCCCCCTTTCCCCTTTTGTGAGAGCTTTAGGTAATTAAATAATTAAACTAAACTCTCATTGGACCCCTTTGCCTCCTGGCCAATAGGAATCAGGCAAGCCATGGGGCTCCTGAATGCTCATTGGATCCCTTGGGAGACTGCCCAATAGTCTTCTAGGAGACTTAATTCTCATTGGTTTCTTTTATTAAATGTTTTTAAATTAATTAAACTAGATTTACTCTAGCTTAATTCTCATTGGTCCACTTCAAGGGTCTTCCAATAGGAATTGGGCACACCTTGTGGGCATCTGGCCTAGGGAGCTGACATGTGTCCCTCATTCCCTTTGTGTAAAGGGAGCCTGTGTGTGTGTGTGTGGCTTTCTCTCTCATCCCCTAGCTTTGGGGCTCGCCCCCTCCCATGTAGGGATGTAGAAAGACTTTTTGGGCACACACTAAGCATCCAATTTTCCCTAGGGTTGACCTTTGGACACAACCTTTGAATTTTGGAACCTTAGCATTTTGGAAGTCTTAATGGGCTGAACCTTAGGGTCTTTTTGGCCCATTGTTTCACATGGCTCTTTTGCAGATGGCCCCCCCTTTGGATCCCTATTTTCCCTCCTTTGGATCCCTACTGTGGCCGGTCTGCTAACTTAACCAATATTCTAGCTTTTTCTCCCTTGGCACTTCCCCACATTAAATGATCAGTTTAATATGAGAAAATCATGTAGGAGAATTAGATATTGATTATGAACCTTAGGGTCTTTTTGGCCCATTGTTTCACATGGCTCTTTTGCAGATGGCCCCCCCTTTGGATCCCTATTTTCCCTCCTTTGGATCCCTACTGTGGCCGGTCTGCTAACTTAACCAATATTCTAGCTTTTTCTCCCTTGGCACTTCCCCACATTAAATGATCAGTTTAATATGAGAAAATCATGTAGGAGATGTAGATATTGATTATTATGACACCCTCTAACAAGCTCAAGGGCACAAGCTTAAGCCCATGCACACTTTTACCGAATGTTGAACCCCATAGGTATAACTAGATTTGCGTGGTAAGTGCTACTAGGGTGCACATAAAATCACAAAAGTTGCAAAGTTGGCACCCTTTTTGGCTTGCCCCACTGGGGGCCTTTCTACAATGTGTTTTTTTTTCCAAATGACGTGGCCTGAAGAATCACCAGAGTTGCGGCTCTCAGCAGTGCACACAGCGGAAAGGTTGGACGCCCCTGCTCAGTCCCATATGTATTTGGATGGCCTTGTCAAGTGCTCCCAAGCTGCCACAAGCTTGTAAGGCACACAAAAACGTCCTTGCATTGGGAGACATACCCTTACTTTGTGTCAATTCGAAACATGTGATTGCTTGCTTGTTATGCTCAAAATGCACGTACCCCAGTAATAAGAGCATTCCAAGAGACGACATTCTAAGTTGGAAGGTCGTTGAGCACCGACTGCGCTTTAGAAAGAGCACCACACTTTGTGTATATGCCCGCTAAAGCATTTCCAAGAATAATATCATTCTCTAGAAGTTCTTTTCTTGCAATCTCCTGATGTATTTCTTTTCCCATCTTAGTGGTCCCTATGCTCCCACAAGCTCTTAAGATGCAAGCGAAAGCGACGGCATCTAGTGAAAAGTCTTTCATTCTCATCTTCTATAGGCACAAGAAGGTGGTGGCCTTTGAGCACCCTTGCTGGTCACACGACGACTCATTGGCACAAAGTCGTGCTCCTTTGTGTACCGAAATGCGCTTAAACCTTGCTAGAAGATCATCAGTTGCACCTGTGTCTAGCTTGTATGTAGAGAATAGAGAGGTATCTCTCAAAAAATTGTGAAAGCAACAAACTTGTAAGCATTGCTAGCATTAGAAGAAAGAAATTCGAATGGCTTTTGGTGTCGTGTTGTGCCCACAACGCAAATACTTATGGTTTGTGAGTTTCGAGTACCCTTGTTTTTGAAGGGCTGTTCACTGTGAAAAACGGAGCACAAGCGATGGTTTGCACCTCAAAGCCGCGTGAACAAACCTTTGGCAAAGTAATAAAGTAACTGTTGTAGTTGATTCTTGTAAGGTGAAGAATTCTTCCTTATGTCTCGTGGAATTTCTTGTTCCTTTCGTAGGTTGTTTGAAGCAACAACACGGACACAACTTGTAGGTAAGAGTAACAATATTAATTCTCGGCAATTAAGAGCATGGCCTTTCGGGAGAAAAGTTCCACATTGTTTGTTGTCTCGTAGAATGTCTTTGGTCTGCTCCAGGGCAGCCATTATAATAAGTCAATATGCAAATTTCTCTCCCATGAAAGGTCACATTTTCAGATAAGCTTAAACCTTGCTTGTCTTTCTTGATTGCCACCTTCAAAACAAGCCTTTGGTTATGTACTGGGATGCTTACACCACCTTGTAGATGGTTGTTTGGACAAAAAAATTGAAATATAGAGTCTACGGGTGTAATGGAAATGGCCTATGAACTTTGAAAATAGCGGAATTAGGAGAATTAAAGAGAGCATTTTTGTGAGACTACTTTGAGAACATAGAGGGTGAACTTAATTGATGGTAGCAACATAATCATAGTACTTAATTAACTTGGCATGAACAATACTTTTGCAAGAGAGAGAGTTTAGAGAACTTGACAACAATTGAGGATCGGATTTATGTGGAGCCGGTCCCTTCTCCAATAGGCATTTGTATTATAGATTTTGCCATAAAGAGAGACTTGGTACAATACAATCAATGTGTTCCTTGTGACCTAGATGATGCAATGAATATGAAAGCTTTATGCATCACGAGCATAACATAGACTTTTTAAAAGGCATTAACTATCCCTAGCCTCAGTCCCAATGCCTCAAACCCCTTCAAAGGTGGAGAGAGCTAGCAGGGAATGATGGTAGGAAGAGGAAGAAGAAACATTCATAGGAGAAAGAAATAGTTCCTCACTTATCATCACTCTTCTTGCTAGCATACATAATAGCATAGTAATTAGGATGGAGAAGATGGCAAGCTTAAGCATTGAAGCATGGCCCTTGGTTGGATTTTCATTCCATAGCCAAGAGTGTTGGTGTAGGCTCTCAACTTCTCTACTAGCTTTGAGAAGGAGATGGAGCTCTTGCACTTTGCAATTCACACAATGAGAGTATGTGTGAGTGTGTGTGGGAGAGTATACCCCCCCAAGCTAGCCTCCTTCTTACTTTGGTCGGCCCCCTCTTCTAGCTCAACCTGGAAGCTCATTGAACCCCTACAAGCCTGGCCAACCACATGCAGAATGCATATCAAGCAACAAGGGTAGCTTTGGGACAAGTGTCTCCCTTTCCCCTTTGAGAGAGAGGACTTGTTAAATGCATAAATAATTAATTAATTCAACTAAATTATTATTGAACCCCTTGGGAGGCCAACCAATAGACTTTAGGCACACTATGCGGGAAACATGGAGAGGAACTTGACAAGTGTCCTATTTGCTTTCTTTGTACCAAGCTTGCTCTATGTGAGGGTGTGTGTGTTCTCTCTCTAGCCCCTTCTTGTAGGGCTCGCCCCCTCCTTGTAGGGATCTTTGTTGACTTTGTGGAACACCTTACCCTCAAACACTTTAGTCATGGAGCACCTTAGCACCTTAGTCAATTAGCACCTCAAGCACCTTAGTCAGCAAGCACGACAAGCACCTCAAGCTTGAGCCAGGTTCCCACGTCAAGCTCAGCCCTAGCTTGCCTAAGGTCAAAGGACTTTTAACACTAACCTTTGGAGGTCTTCAATGAAGCTAACCCTAAGGTCTTTAAGTTCCATTGGCTAGCCTTGCTCTTTGACATATAATCTCTCATTTGGACCCCTTTACCATTGGCCCCGTGTTGAGATAGACACATCAGCACATGTCTATACTCTAACTCTTGTTCCCGTCTATTCTCCCACATTAAATGATCAGTTTAATAATGTGAGAAAATCATTTGGGTTGGTTATATGTTAGATTTTATGACATTTCATAGTCGTCCTCGACTATGAGGTAGAAGAGATAAAGCCTTAGTCATTAGTCGATGTTTCTTAGTGGGTACGACATCTTTCCAATGTGGATGACTAATCAATTTGGTGCTTGGGAGACATAGTTGCCGCAAGCATGTCTGCTCTTTGGTCCATTTCATTCTCCGAAAGTAGAGTGACAAATTCTACTTGGTGTTTGAGAGACGTCGTCATCACAAACATGATTCTAAGCATGCATACTACTTAAATTTGTGTATGATAAAAAGAGAACTAGTCTTATAAGACAAAAACATTGGTCATTTAAAAGAAATTTGTACATTTGCTTACTCTAATGTAGCATTGTAAGCATTGACAAGGTTCATACTATCCTTTAGTTGTATTCCTTGCATCCATCTAGCATATTCAAAAGGATATATTTTTAACTTAATAAGATATCATCGGATAATCTTACCATGTCGTAGTACCTTGTCCCGAAGGATAGCTTCGGGTTGTAGCACCTCTTCTTGGTCTTCGACTTCGGGAGGGTCTTCAATAATTGGTTTTCTTGGTGGCTCTCCTTGTAGGGCTTAAGTAGGCTCACATGAAAAGCATTGTGTATGAGCTAATGGTTCCGCAACTTGAGTTGATAAGCCATCTCATTGATTGGCTTTAAAATTTGAAAAGGAGCATAGTATCTTTTTGCTAGTTTAGCATAATACTTTTGATGGCCCGTAGGACTTTTACCCATCGTTTGCCTCAATTGAGCCTTGGGAAACTTAAGTAAGATCCAATCATTTTCTTTGAACGTTAAGGCCCTTCTATGCTTGTTAGCAATAGCTTTTTACCTTTGTTGAGAGATGGATATAGCCTCCTTAATCTTTTGGAAAGATGCTCGTAGGTCACAACTGTACTCATCGGCATCAAATATCTTCCCATGTAAACAAATCATCCCATAGCCTTGTCGTAGTCACAAACCTTATTAAGAATCCATATTGTTTTGCACTTTTGACCCACGTTCTTACAAATGTAAGTGCCCCCAGCAAGATCACGTTAGCACATCAGCATCCTGCTAAATAAACCTTAGTTGTGTTTATTTGACAACACACCCAAAAGTTGGAGAGTTAGGTTGTTTTTTCCAAATATATTTCTCTTGCAACTTTAACTAATTTATTTACACGTGTTCTCTTTTAGCTTGCTTTCATGTAGTTCTTCATAGTCTATTTGTTTTTCTTACAATTTAACTGTGTTTTTTTTAGGCTACACCATGGTACAGCCTCTTGTTTTGACTTCGGTGATCAGGCTTGAAATCAAAGTTCTCGATGTGTGTTGCTCTTACTGTGAGCTACTCACATCTCTCGTTGTAGGCCATGATTGTAATATATTGCTTGAAGGAGACTCGAAAGAACGGTCTTTGTTTTATATACCCAATAACCTTCTTGAATGTATATACCACATCAAATTTTGTATTGAAGAGGACACAATCTAAAAATATGATCTAAAAGTAGACACAAACAAACACAGGTACAATGTAGACTTTTAGTATCTTTGGTATTGTTCTCTCTGACAGTTTGCACTGTTATTGGTTGAATAGGTTGTATACAAAGCACTAGAACAATGTCTTTGTGTGAACATGAACAGGAACCAAGTTTTTGATGGGAACCTTATCAAACACTTGAGGCAAATAGGTGTAGAAGAGAGCTTTCTACACGAGCATATTGCTAACAACGATATATTTATTGTACAAGAAGTACTCTATGATTTTCTTTGCACACCAAAAAAATTACTATACCTGATAACATCATACGTTGTATGCACCCAGAAAGCATAGGAGACCTTCTCCGCTTTTTTGTACAAGACAATCTCGCAAGCAACATTACAATAGACAATGTCAATAAGCTCTTGAGAACATCGACAAACTCTTTTACATTGATTTCCTACATTGTGATTTTTGCGATGCTTTTGAAATAGATGTGCAACTAAAAATTCCATCAAACTTAACTTCACGATTGAAAACTTCTACAATTGGTGTCAACAAATCAGAAATTTTTCCGTACAATGTTCTCGTAATGCGTTCCAACACTCACATTTACATTACCCAACGAGGAAATTCCAATTCGACTTGAAGAGACTCAAGCACTTGAACAATGTCTTATGTTTTTCCGCAACGAAATTTATAAGGCCATTGCTAATCGATTTGTGCAAAAACAAATCACGACTTCTCACACAAAAGCCGTAATTATTTCAAAGCTTAACGCATTGCAACACAACCAAAAATAGCTTTTTGAAAACCGACATGTAGAGAAGCGGAGCACAAGTCAACCATTTTTTCCGGTTAGTAGATATGGGCAAAAAATATTGGATACACCTACTCATATATGCGATCAGTATAATCGGCTGTTGTTTTGATATCAAGTATCCTCAAAAGGAAAAAGCATTCTTCTTTGATCACATATGACACGTGCAAAAAATAGAAATGAACAAAACAAGTAACATATAAAGCTCTTCACGACTTTGGCTTGAATAACGCGACCAAGTATACGAGTGCATTAAATTTTTTTGAGAAATTTCTTGTATCAATGTGCATCCCTTTCACAAAAATCCGAGACAGTACAAACTGCATGGCAACAGAATCAATGTGCTAGAAGACTTATCAAAAACTCATCGCGTGCCACCTCGTTTTACTAAAGGTGAACATTCATTGCTTATAGGCAAACTATAATACAGCCATTGTTCCACCATGGTTGACAATGAAAGCAAGAGAAAACTTTTGCAAACAATATTATATGTTCACGAGAATATATTGATAAACACAGAATGGTTATCACATATACAAACATTGCAAGAACCCCAAAGACCGCAGAGGAAGGAAGATCCACAACAACCGGATTCCAATGAGGATCTAGAAACATGCATTCTTCTATACACAACATTGACAATGCTCAACAAATCATAGACTATAACAATAAAATCACGTATATACGTCGCACCCTCCAAAAACTTTCATCCCTTGGGATTAATCAAAGACGAATTGTGTGAGGAGACAAGCTTCCCTACATTGTTTTACGATGAACCTCACAAATACGAAGACTTTGCATCTAAGAACTATTTGAAAGTAGCAAAGTGGAAACTTTTACACACTGATAGATGGTTCGCTTTAAACATAGAGAACCTTTTTTTCAAAGTGGTTAAAATGAATAATATCATCGATTTGGGTACGACTGCAAAAAGTGAACATGGGATTGCATCATTTGCAAGTGAAAGACGTGGTAAATGACAGAAACGTTGACAAGATTTTGAACTTGAATATAGGATACAAAGACTTTGAAGTGTTACGCACATCTCTCGATTACAAGCAAAAACTGGAAAAAAATTTATTTGCAATGATAAGACAATTGGGAACCCCCACTTTTTTCTTAATACTTTTTGTTGGTGAATGACGGTGGATTGCACTACTGCTTACATTGCAAAAGGTGACAACTATTACAAGACAAAACAGTGAAACAGAGAGTGCGTTCATGAGACGGCTCCTTTACAGGACCCTTTTACTTGCGCTAGATATTACGTACACCGTTTTCGAAGCCTTAAGAAGTTATTGTGCAACGACAAAACTCTTATAGGAAAAGTGTTTGATTACTTTTTTATTACAAGATTTCAAATTCGTGGAAGTCAACACAATCACAATTTGCTCTAGGTGGAGAACGCTCCACGCTTAGACATCAACACCGAAAATGATATAGTCTCATTTATCGATAAACATATCACAACTGATGCAACACTATTACTAGACGATCTTAGAACAATCCAATGACATGCACATCATAAAACGTGCTTCAAAAAAACATAGCACATGTCGCTTTGGGTTTCCACGATACCCAATGCCCTTCATAATTTTGCTAAGACGCTACTAAAAATGCGAAGCCATCCATGAACAAACGAGACAACCTAAAACAATTAAGCAATCACTACTTTCTCTCAAACATGAACAAGATTCTGACTTCTACACATAGATTAAAACTCTAAGTTTTACTTAAGACGAATATGTCAAAGCATTAGAAGTGAAGTAACCGCTCCAACCATAATTATTAAAAGAAAACCAAGTGACATTTACACAATCAATTTCAACATTCAAGTGAGCATGCTATGGACTACGAACATAGACATACAATACATTATGAACGTGTACGGTGCTGCAAGTTACTATACTTTTTATATGACAAAAATTGATAAAACGTTAATCTCTGCTATTACTACAAAGTTTGATTTGTGTGTTGCGGCTAGCACAACAACTACAAAAAGGTTACGACGTATAGGAAACACTATCTTAAACTACCAACAACTAACAACCCAGCAAGCTATTTACATTCCACTGTCCTTACCTCTTCATATCATGACTAGAGAGTTTGTGTTTATTAACACAAACCCTCCTGAATCTCATTCTCTTTTGTTAAAACATTAAAGAAGCTTGAAAAAACTGGATAAAGGTAGCACATACATCTTTTTTTCAAGAACATTATCGACAAATACAGAGCAGGCTCAGCGAATCTTCACAATATTTGCCTAACAAAATTTGCAACGTGCTATAACTAGTGACAAACACACATGTAACTCATTGTTGTCCCAAATAATCATACACTACGTAAAATATGACAAACACAAAGACCATGATAACCACTACCGTAAATTGTACTTACTCTTGTTGCCTTGGTGAGATGACAAAAACAAAATCCTAAAAAGCACAGGCACATGGAAAGGTACTATTGTGCTATACGAAAGCATCATAACTTATAATGAAAAAAAGTTTAACAAAGATACGCTCGACGAAAACCTCTGTGAAAATGCAAGCAGCAACAACACTTCATTAACTGCTATATCGTTGCTTTGTCTAGAGACGAAGCACAAAAGCTTACTAAAAGAAGGAAATATTACCATGAAATGAACTGCAATGCCCTTCAAGTTCATAACAATCCCTAACCAAGACTTCTTTTGTGCATTGTGCACACTCAACAAAGAGCAGAGACATCTATTCAATGATATCATGTTGTGGATGCATGTGAGTACTGAAGAAAATATTCATTTATTTCTAACAAGTGATGCAAAAACATGGAAAACATATTTTTTGTTACTGCGAGTTCGAGGGCTAGCACATTTCTACAATCGCGACACTACAAATTTTGAAACTACAAAAATACTACTAACAACGTATACGGGCAAAGCTGCGTTCAACATAGGTGGCACAGCATTGCACTCCGCACTACATTCACCTTTGATTGGAGAAACTGCAACCTCACTTGTAGATGAGAAGTTAGATGAACTATTGTTACTTTACAAAGACTTGTAACTTATTACTATCAAAGAGATATCTTTGGTTGGATGGAACACATTTGAATTGGTCAATTTTTGGTTAGGGTCTATAAAGAGAATCCATGACAAACCTTTTGACTAACATTCACCACAAATGAACACCAATTCACAGAATCTCAAGCGAATTCCAAATTGGAAAAACCATGTTGAACACAATAACTCGAATGTAATTCCCTATTCTACCAGCTTGCGCATGCACAATACATAGATCTCAAGGCTTAATGCTACACACACTAGCATTCAATCCATCAAAAATAAAAAACCACGACTTGTTTACATTGCGTTATCACGAATCAAAAACCCATGTTATTTATATCTTTTAAATAAAATAAAGCACGAGAAAATTAAAACAGATACAATAGTGCTGCAAGAGATAAATTAATTACACAAAAGCGCTCCTCGGCTCACACTAAATAAAGACTTGACATCTTACAAAGCAAAAAATACTAACATCCAATCTATTAACACAACCTCATTCAACAATCACTACCATGATTTAAGCAATGACCACAATTTAATGCACTCACACGTGCTCTACATCCAAGAAGAGCATTTCTCCACAAAACCTCGAGAATTTCAACACCGTGATCTGTAACATTTAATGGCCTAAAATCTTATGTGTAGCGGAATTTAGCATGAACATAGTGGGCATTTCATTAGAATAGATTCCTAATGAGAATTACAAGAGTGCTTGGGTGGAGAGAGCAACAAAAAGCATAACACCTAGTTAGATAGCATCGACAATACTTTCAAAAGAGAGAGCAATTAAGCTATTGACAACAGTTGAGGACCGGATTTGCATGGAGCCGGTCCCCCCTCCAAAAGGCTTTGTATTATGGTTTCTCCCATCAAGAGAGACATTGTACAATACAATTCTTTGTGTTCCTTCAAGACTAGCTAGTGCAATGAAGATGGAAGCTTCATACACCAAGCAAAACACTTAATCAAACACAACTTGAATTATCCCCGTTCTCAGACCCAAGACCTCACACACCTTCGAAGATGGTGAGAGCTAGCAGGGTATGAGAGTAGATTGAGAGGAAAAAGAAGTATCTTACGAGAAAGAAGTACATCTCCTCACATAATCACTCATATTAGCATAGCTTAGCTTAGTAATTAGCTTGGTAGAGAAGATGAGCATGCATTGAAGCTTGGCTCTTGGTTGGATTTGCATCCACATGCCAAGAGAGTGTTGATGTAGGCTTCTATCTCACAAGCTTGGAGTAGGTGATGAGCTCTCCATTAAAGCTTGGGAGGAGATAGAGTATTTTCCCTTCACACATGGTCAAGTGTGAGAGTGTGTGTGTGAATGCCAAGCAAAAATCAGCCCCCCCTCTCTCTTGGGCGAGCCCTAGCTGCTAAATAAGTCTGGCTTTTGCCTCATTGGACCTCCCCAGGTCAAGCCAATAGGGATTAAGCAGCATAAGTGATAGCCTTTAGACATGTGTCCCCCTTTCCCCTTTTGTGAGAGCTTTAGGTAATTAAATAATTAAACTAAACTCTCATTGGACCCCTTTGCCTCCTGGCCAATAGGAATCAGGCAAGCCATGGGGCTCCTGAATGCTCATTGGATCCCTTGGGAGACTGCCCAATAGTCTTCTAGGAGACTTAATTCTCATTGGTTTCTTTTATTAAATGTTTTTAAATTAATTAAACTAGATTTACTCTAGCTTAATTCTCATTGGTCCACTTCAAGGGTCTTCCAATAGGAATTGGGCACACCTTGTGGGCATCTGGCCTAGGGAGCTGACATGTGTCCCTCATTCCCTTTGTGTAAAGGGAGCCTGTGTGTGTGTGTGTGTGTGGCTTTCTCTCTCATCCCCTAGCTTTGGGGCTCGCCCCCTCCCATGTAGGGATGTAGAAAGACTTTTTGGGCACACACTAAGCATCCAATTTTCCCTAGGGTTGACCTTTGGACACAACCTTTGAATTTTGGAACCTTAGCATTTTGGAAGTCTTAATGGGCTGAACCTTAGGGTCTTTTTGGCCCATTGTTTCACATGGCTCTTTTGCAGATGGCCCCCCCTTTGGATCCCTATTTTCCCTCCTTTGGATCCCTACTGTGGCCGGTCTGCTAACTTAACCAATATTCTAGCTTTTTCTCCCTTGGCACTTCCCCACATTAAATGATCAGTTTAATATGAGAAAATCATTTAGGAGAATTAGATATTGATTATTATGACATGATCGGTCGACGATATTGGAGTTGCAATACTCTTCAACAAACATATTGAAATTTTAAAAACAACTATAATTGTGATACCACTGTTGGAAATTATGTTAGTACACATAAAACAGAGAAACCACAATATGAAAATTGTGTCACTATATCGACACCCACTGTTACCCATAAATACATTTTGGGAAGAGTTACACAAAACTTTGGGAGATAGCATTTAAAACAGTTGCACAGTAGTGACTGGCGACTTCAACGTCAACGTTGAGCAAAAAAACCCAAAATTCAACCAACTGCAAGCATTTATGACTCTGAGAAACTTCAAGCAAGTAATAACCGAAGAAACCACAATACACAAAACCATCATAGATCAAATATGGATTCATGAACACATGACTCCTATAGTAGCAGAAGTGAGCTTTTGCTACTGGTCTGCTGACCATTTTATTGCTTACGTAGCCCTTCCTTGTAAAAAACACAAGTTCAATTAATTGCACTTGCTTAGATACAACAACCTACACAAAAACAATCAAAACGAACAGCAACAGAGAGCAAGATATGCTCCCAAGGAAATAAAAGACCACTTTATAAATCCTCGTACCTCTATTGAGTGTTGTTGCTCCAAAGCTTCTACAACCTTGACACCACTCAAGAACCACTTGACTCGCATCGTTTTTCATCAATGGTTGAGTGCACAAATACTCTCCAATCCCTGACCGTAAGAAAACTGCCTTCATTCACGGCCTTAAATCGCGGACATTCTCTTACCGAGATGCTATCACTGCACTTGTAAAGTCTCTTTACTGCATTCGAGGGTTCCATTTTGCTTCCTTATTCTTCCTCCTTTGGCGCAAAGATCTCAAGCCCAACTCTTTGAAGTCTCCTATCGTACATTGCTCTCCACATACCATGCGCATGAAACAAATGCAGTTCCTTCAGAAGAACATGCAAAAAAAGAAGAAGGTAGCATCTGCAGATCGCTCTGCGCTATTCATGAAGCTTTCTAGGTTTCCCTCACCCCTTCATGTTGCAGATACTATTGATGCCATTGTCTTGTGTGTGTGTGTGTGTGTGTGTGTGTGTGTTTCATCGCAACTGGCTTGTTATCGACTTTGAGCAGCCCAAGATTTTTGAAGCTTGTGAATGTAGGTCCACCTACAGTATGCGATCCAAACACACGACACCGTTCACTTCTGCGAGCCGCCAAAAGGTGCGCATCTCTTTTCCGTGTTATGTGTGTGACTCCTTGCCAGTGCCCATTGTTGTTAACATTTTGGGAATTTCAACGTAGGAGAATCTCCGACTTTTGAAGAGAACATGCTCATCTTGCTAATTTTATGGCCAAACCACATAAAGAATTGAAATAATCCAGTATCAATTACAAAGACTACATCTAGCACAAGCACAATAAAAAACTATTGCCTTGGGAATGAGGGATGGACAAGGCACTTTGACAATCCCCCTCTTTAATGACCTCCCACTGTCAACTAACTGCTTGGGACAACAATACCAAATTTTATTATCACCAACAGTTTGCACCACTTGCTATTTCTGACACTCAGCCTTCACTTTGCTTTCCCAATTCGTGATTTTGCCAATTTGCCCCTTGACTCAGGTGCATGTGGACGAGAACAACAACACAAGACCATCAAAGGGGAACTCGAGCTCAAAAGACTGTCATCAAAGGAGCACTAGCCAAATGTGGCTTAAGCAATAAGGAACACCTGGAGTCAAAAAGGGGATTTCCAACAACAAACTACAAGCAGGCTTGCACTATCACCACCTCCTCTTGACTCATTAGGATCTCTCTTGGCTTGCCTTGTGGACATCGTTTCCGGTATACTTTGGGTTTAGCTTCTATGGAGCTTGCTTCTCTAACCTAGCACTACATGCCTCATTCAAAATTTTGATTTTTTGTCTACGTGATGCGGTAAGATAAATGCGCTCAATCGCCCCACGACGAGAAATTTTTCCTTCAAAACACCACTCTCTGTAATTCCAAGAGGAGCCAGAACATGATGGCACTACCCCATGCATCTTCTTGCTGAAAGCATGTAACATGTGACAAACTTATGTGTCTCACTGTAAGGGAGATAACCTCTTGGGAAGTTTGCTCGCGATATGTTTTGTCAATTGTTTCCTTTTGGACTAGATGCACTTGCCTATCTAAACTATTGCTAATTGTGATGTCAATTGCCTCTACATAGAACCTGCTACTACATTTCCCCAAGCCCGTGCAATCTTAGTGAAAGGGCATAAGCAGCAGCTTGATATCCTTGTGCAACAAGAGAAAACAAAGATGTTGAACATGAGGGACATCTAGAAACAAAGAGTGAGTTTTGCAGCAACAAGCTACAAGCATGCCTGCACCCCCTCCTATCTCATGAGGTTTGCGTCTACTTGCCTTACGATAAGCATTGTCATATAGAATATAAATGTTATTGAAAATTAGCTTGATTTATGCATGTTCAGTCCAGCAATGAGCTCCCTCATCCTAAAGCTGCATAATGTAGCGCATCTTTGCATTGTTGTCTTGGCAAAAGTTTAGTGCATGATCTGAGCCAGCTCCAAGCTGATCAGTTATAGATAGTAAAGATATCGAGCTACAGTGCGAGACAAATCCAAAACTTACTCAAGTGGACCATTTTGCTCATCCTCCCTTGTATTTTGGATATTGTCAACCTGTAACATCGCAAATTTTGTGGCCCCTAAATCTTGTGTGGAGGTGTTAATATTCTTCTGTGTTTGTTTATTTGCCAAGAATCTCCTGAGTCAAGTTCCAAAAATGAAGTAAACAATGATAGTGTTTCTAAGATTGAGGCTGTAAACGATGTAGTAGAGTTTGTGAAAATAGACTTAGCCAAAAAGGGTGACACTGATGTCTTCGTATATGCTGATATAAGAAAAAAGGGTGACAGTGATGCTACAAGAAAAACGGGTCACAGTGACACTACAAAAATAGTAGATGCATCACCTCCTATTTCTAGCAAAGTCACTTGCATACAACACGTACTACTTAATTTTTAGCTTTTCCTCTGGCAAAGATAATTGTTGGATTGTAGAGAAAAAATGATGTAGGTGTAGTTATTATTAGGGGTTCACAACCCTAACAGGTATTAAGTGCAAGAAACATGCAATATAAAGGAAAACGACTACATGAGACTGCACATTACACCATGAACTGTAAGTTGTGTGAACACAAGAGACCATGGCTAAGCAAGAGAAAGTATTGCGCTACCCTGTATTCACAATCAGCGTCCATTACACTCCCAAAAACAGCAATACGACTGCTGGAAGACTGCAAACTGCTTGTTAGTTACATTCAAAAACCACTACACTCCATATGACCATTTGGGTATTCAAAACTACCTAGGCATTAGGCACTTGTGTAAACATGCCTCTAATGCTTAACCTGGTGGGCAATGTCTCTCAAACATTGTGAGGATCCACAATTCCTTGATTAAACTTTCAACATCAACATGATCTTCAACTTTAGTCCGCTTTGAACCTTTCGCCTTTGTTGCAGTGTCCTTACCATCTTCACCAAATCATGCATCCACTCCCGGGGGGTTCACTATGTGTAAAATTACCATATCATGTGCGTTCAAGACATGTTTGTAAAACCCCTTATCTGTGAATTTTGTTAAGAATATGATGTACCCTTTTCTATTAAAATCTGTGATCTTTTTTCAAATTTGAAAAAATAATGCCCTTTTGTATACATATTTCTATAAGTTTCGAGAACTTTAAATACCCTTCTATTGAACTCACGTGATAGGTTACATTTTTACTAGGTGACCTCCCCGGGCATCCACTATAGCTTCAGTTGTTTCCTTTGTAATCTCAGTAGTCTCCTTACTGAGTATTAACTACTCTTGAACTTCCTAATCTGCATTATCCATCATTATCACTTCACATTCAGCACCCTCTGGTGATGAACCTGTGGTTCCCCCTTATACTTCAATTGTATTAAATGATCTTTCAGTTTAGTGAACTTCTTCTGCAACAATAGATTTTCTTCCTTAGCCTCTTCTTCAACAAAGGTCTGGTATGGCTTACTAAACACATTAGCAGGTTCATGTTCAAGTTCAAGTTCAGGGTCAGGTTCAGGTTTCTCTTCAAAAAGATTGAAGAAAGATTCAAGGTAGGATGAAAACTTTGCAGCCATTAGACACTACCTCTTGAACATATCCAATATATCTGCATGTAGATGAAACACTGAGAGACCTGATTTAGACTCTGCATACTAAAACAATTGATTATCCTGAAAATTCTAATTCAAGAAACACCAAAATTGATATGCTTCTTCATCAAATTGATCTGATCAAGGCTTAAAAATAAGAATTTGAGCTCTCGTTTACACATAAAAAACACCACCAAGACGGCTTGCTCATATTCCCTCTCAAAAACATAAAGAAATCCACTTTGTAACTGTAAATCTCTCCAATCAATGATATCTCCTTGAAACTAAAAACTTTTGACTTGTGCTCCCTGAAAATTTTCTCCTATGTCATCAAGCATGAAGATATAAAACCAATGAGATATAAGAATATCAACATCATCTCCTCCATTAGCAACATCACATAGAAATATAGAACCATCTTCAGGAAAACCCACTTCACTGTCATCAAGAACTTGCAAAATACTTGCATAATCATAAGTCAAAACCATCTTCTCAGCATCAACAAAACCATTGACATCAGCAACATGACCACATAAAGAATACAAATCTTCAAGAATACCATCAACAAATTGAACTTCCTTGGAAAAAATGGACTTCCAATATCCATGACTGAATTTGCAAAAGCACCAACATCATAAAGATCACTCACAACAACGTCATCATTCAAGACAACTTCCAACATCAAGGTTTGAAGAAGACTCCATATTTATGATTCCAATAAGTTGAAGATTCAAATCCTCAATTTGATTATCCTTATCCAAAATAACTTTCTGAAGAGCATCATGAACCTCATAACAATAAGAAATATGCAAGTCAAACTCCACTCGAACCTGAGAAATCTCCACCATCGATGATGCCTTCTCTTCTTGAAGTTGACTGATTTTGGAAACTACTTCATTAGCCGCAACTCCAAAGAAAGCTTATAGATCATCTCAACTTAAGAGATAACAAGACTTTGTACACTACAAGAGGTACTTCACATTAGCTACGCTCGCAATGCGATGCTTAAAAGTGAAAATTCACGGCGTCGCTATGGGTGTTGCTAGTTTATTTGTAACATAGCGACACTCATAGCGACACCCATAGCGATGCTGACGGGGGTAAAAAATAGACGGACAGCGCCCAAAAACTCAGATCTCATATCTGAGTTTTCGGTGCTCAAGCAAGCAAAGAGGTAACCCGCGCTCTCCCTCTCTCTCTCTTTCTTCTACACACACACACACACACACACACACACACACACACACACACACACACACACACACACACACACACACACACACACACACACACGAGGAGAGGAAGGAGAGCCAGCTATGCTCCTTCCCTCTCCTCTCTCTCATGTTCCCTTCCCCTCTTTATCTCTCTCTCCCTCTCTCTCTCTCTCTTTCACACACACACACACACACACACATTGTGTTTTTGAGAGAGAGAGAGAGAGAGAGAGAGAGAGAGAGAGAGAGAGAGAGAGAGAAAGAGCACATGCATAAACAAAACACACACACACACACACACATGCATAAACAAAGAATGCATACACACACATTGAGAGAGAGAGAGAGAGAGAGAGAGAGAGAGAGAGAGAGAGAGAGAGAGAGAAAAGAGAGAAGAAGAAGAAGAGAGTTTTAACGTTGTAGGAAACTATCCCAAGAGACCTTAAAGATCTAGCCGACGAGGAGTTGAACTCAAGACCTATTATTCAAGAGGGAAATGACATAACCAATTTACCACACTTGGGTGATAGAAAGGTCCTCTTTTTATTGGCACACACACATACCCACACACACACACACACCCGAGAAGAAGAGAGTTTTAACGTCGTAGGAAACTATCCCAAGAGACCTTAAAGATCTAGCTGACAAGAAGTTGAACTCAAGGAATTCAAGAGGGAAATGGCATAACCAATCTACCACACTTGGGTGATAGAAAGGTTATACCATTTTCCTCTTTTTATTAGCACAGACACACACACCCACACACACAGACACCCCCGAGAAGAAGAGAGTTTTAACGTCGTAGGAAACTATCCCAAGAGACCTTAAAGATCTAGCCGACGAGGAGTTGAACTGAAGACCTGTTCTTCAAGAGGGAAATGGCATAACCAATCTACCACACTTGGGTGATAGAAAGGTTATACCATTTTCCTCTTTTTATTGGCGCGCACACACACCCACACACCCCCCCCCGAGAAGAAGAGAGTTTTAACGTCGTAGGAAACTATCCCAAGAGACCTTAAAGATCAAGCCGACAAGGAGTTGAACTCAAGACCTGTTATTCAAGAGGGAAATGGCATAACCAATCTACCACACTTGGGTGATAGAAAGGTTATACCATTTTCCTCTTTTTATTGGCACACACACACACACACACAGCCACACACACAGACACACCCAAGAAGAAGAGAGTTTTAACGTTGTAGGAAACTATCCCAAGAGACCTTGAAGATCTAGCCGAAGAGGAGTTGAACTCAAAGCATGTTGATTTTTACATTTAGATTTTTGTTTATGTTGAGTTTAAGGTTAGGTTAGATTTAGATTTACATTAGATTAGATTTAGGTTTATCTAGCCTAGATTAGATTAGATTGAGGTTTATTTTGAGTTAGATTTACATTAGATTAGATTTAGGTTTCTTTATGTTAGATTTAGGTTTACGTTAGATTACATTAGATTTAGGTTTTTTTTTAGTTAAGATTAAATTAGATCTAGATTTATGTTTGATGGACTAGCTTTTTTTAGATTTAAGTTAGATTTTAGTGCATGTCAATGAAGGTGCAGTCATGATGTTAAGCATTGTATGAAAAACACTTGCTCATATGAAAAACACTGAAAAAGACTCCGTTTTCCTACATGAGAAAATTTCCTGCACTCACAGCCTCAACAGTCCATGCAGACCAGCAATTCCACCTGCATGTTCGACTGCTGCTGCTGCCATACAATAAGCCGTCATGATCATCCAATGGAAGATCAAATTGAGCCTACACAAAAATTAGTGATGCAAGATGACGTTTCCAAGGGTCACACACACACACACACACACACACACTACACAGCCTGTCAAATCTAGAGTAAGAATTAAGTGCTTTGAGCAGGCATCAGCTACATTGCAAGAATGGTGTACCTGCATGCTACAGACAAAGATCTATTGTGAAAAGATGTTAAGATGCTGTGAAATGCTACAACTAGAGAAGAGGCAAAGGGGTTTTGTCCACTACATGCACTATCATGTAGACGTGGGTGTGTAGATTTCTTGTACCCACAAATATATGCATTGATCAATAAAGACAAGATTATAACCCGGTGGTTCTGATCTCCGTGCACCTCTAGACCGAGATGTGCGGGGATTGGACATGACTAGAGAATGTGAGGTAGTTTACATTGTGAACAAAGAGAGAGAGAGAGAGACATCGAGATAGAGATAGAGAGAGAGAGAGAGAGAGAGAGAGAGAGAGAGAGATAAAAGACGGAGGATGCCAATAGAAGATTAAATTTATATCCAGGTTATAAGGTTTTCATCCTCATTATGAGTAGTGACGAGGATGTAGGGCCATCCAACCGAAACACCTATCTCTCAACGAGGATCTTATGTCCTTGTAATCAATGCAAGCATGTTGTGCGACGGACAAGACGCGTTTCTTTGCAGCACGTTCGTGAATTTGGCGAGTTCGATCCATCTATTATAGATCGAGTTGTTGCCAATTATAACTCGTCGCACTCTGATGCTGTCCAACAGGCAGCAATCTTGCAACCCAATAGACGTGTCCGCAGGCGCTTTGGTCAAGCAGCATATGTGAGGCCACAAGATGTAGCCTCTGACAGCTCGGGGGATGATCATGCAGACCACATTTCCAACGAGGCAATGTTTGAGCCCAAGATTGATGAAATGATCGAGACGATCATGGATTCAGAAAGGCTTATCTATGATGATATGAACAGTGAAGCCGATACGCCATTGTATGATGGAGCATGTGTGTCTAGATTGAAGGTGCTCCTGGTTCTTCTCAACATGAAGACAAAGTTTGGATAGAGTGACACTAGCGTCACAACACTTTTCAGGTGATCTATTACAATGTGTGTACTGTAATAAAAAACTCTAGATGTATAATGATTAGATAGATTTTACACAATTGTACAATATTTTTTTTGCTGTGTAGATTGCTCAAAGAGCACATACTGCTAGCCGCATAATGTGATGCCAGATCCCAGAGAGGAAGCAAGAAAGATCTTGCGAAACTTGGGGATGGATTACAATTCGATCCACGCTTGTCCTAACGACTGCATTCTTTTCAGAGGGGAATACATAGACATGGAGAAGTGTCCGAAATGTGATTCCGAGAAATATCGAGTAGATCTCCACGGAACAAAAATTCCACAAAAGGTTTTGCGACATTTTTCTCTGCTTCCTCGCATCAAGAATTTCTTCGAATGTAAGTCCACGACCGCCCTAGCATCATGGCATGAGGAGAATAAATCTTCAGATGGTGTGCTACGGATTCCTGCAGATTGTGCAGCCTAGAAACATATAGAAGAAACATGGTCGGATTTTGCCAGGGAAGCTCGAAATTTGCACCTAGGCCTGGCTATGGATGGCGTAAATCCATTTGGTCAAAGATCAACATCTTACAGTGTATGCCCCGTTGTCATCGTCAACTACAACATTCCCCCGTGGTTGACTACAAAGAAGAGGCACCTATGGCTAAGCTTGATTGTGCCGGGGATTTATAAAGTGAAGAGTATGGATATGTATCTTCGTCCACTATTGGAAGAGCTACAACAATTGTGGATTGGCATAGAAGTGGTGGATATGAGTCGACACAGGTCGATGGAATGCTTTGATCAGAGGCATTCTAATGTGGACCATGCATGACTATCCCGGACTAACAGAATGCTCAGGTGACTTACACTTAAACTCACACACTGTAAATCTTGGTTTTTCTCAAGCTTATCTATTATCATGTGTATACATGCACGACTTTAAACAAGCGGATACAGAGTATGTGTCTCATGTGGACCTAGACTGAATGCACAAAGGGCGTCCTCATTGAAGAAGCATTCTACGAAGGTCATCAAGCGTATCTTCCAGAGAATCATGTGTTACACGACGGCTTTTTGGGAAGAGAGCCACCCGGGATGTGTGCACAAGCATGGTTAGAGAAGAAGGAGATGTGTGATGACGGTTTGACCCCAGGGATGAAGAGACCCTCTCTATGGTACGAGTTTCCATATTGGCCCCGACTCATGATCAATCACTTGCTCGATCTAATGCACATATTCAAGAATGTGGGTAATCTGCTATGGGACCATCTGACCAGCAAGAAAGATACTTTGGGAGCCAGGGTTGACCTTAGAAATGTGGATCGTATGGAGAAATATTGGCTGCAGACAGCATTCGATGGATCAATAAAACTCCCTAAAGCGCCATGGAATTATACAAGAGCCCAAGAACGCAAAGTAAAAGAGACCATTCAATCTGTGTGGACCCCCACTGGCGTAATGCACTCACTCCGAATGTGTTTTACCAAAGAAGGAAAGCTTACCGGTTTGAAGTCACACGACTGGCATAAAATGTGTCAGGTATGTTCATAGTGGAATATATCATAGTGAGAATTGTGTAACAAATTCGTGTGTGGACTTTAATATCATTGCTGCACGTGTTTTGCAGTTTATTTTACCGGTGGCCATTGAGGGATGTTTGTCTCTTGACGTCCGTAACACAATCTACAAACTTGCAAAGTTGGTGCAATGGATCTCACAAGAAGACTCCATACCATTTGCCAAACTAAACGCTGTGGAGGTTGTGTGCATGTTTGAGAAACACTTTCCTACTACCATGCTAACCATTCAGGTGCATCTTCTTGTTCACATAGTTGATGAGGTGGAAATAGCTGGCACAGTATATTCCAGATGGATGTTATTCTTAGAATGTTTCATGAAAACGCTCAAGGGATATGTGCGTCAGAAGGCACGTCCGGAGGGTAGCATGGCAGAAGGTTGGCTGGTATCAGAGTCCCTAGTGTACATTGGAGAGTGTCTAGATGGATTTGATAAATCCCAGGACACGCTATGGAAAACCATAGATGATGACCGCATATCTGGGATTGTCATGTGCAATCTCGGTGTTGAGAAGAAGATGATGGAAGACCTAGAGGCTAAAATCAACCGATTTTGCATGCTTCACAATCTAGTGATGCAAAAGTGGATTTCACAATATGAGGATGCAAAGCAAGAGCGACAAAGTGCACCAATTGAGTGGAGACGGGATAGACGACCACCGATGCACTATCCGACGGGTCTGGACAGCCTACAAACATTCATGAGCTTAAGATGGTTGCACAACCAATTGAAAAGTGCACAACAGTGTGGTGAAGAAGTGACTAAGGAGGAGTGGGAGTACTCTCAAGGTTGCGCGACCAAGGTAAGTTTGCAATGTACGACTAGTGACTTTCTAAATGTTTGAACGACCACCCATAATCTTTGTTGGTTGTAGTATAAGTCATACACAATAGCATGGTGTAAAGGTCGACATTTTAGGGTGGAACGGATCGACAAAAAGCATTTACTCAAGATTGTGGAATCATGGCAAAATTTGAACAGTCTAGTTGACGACGGCCCTCTGATGCAGATCCTTTGGTGGCGGAACTCACTTACTTCGGAACGCTACAAGAGATTTTGAGGATCAATTATAGAGGATTTGTTGTCAACTTGTTTGACGTGCAATGGTTCAAGATAATCATGGAGGGTCACAATGCTACTATGCGTAGAGGAGAGTCTGGTTTTCTTGAGGTGGATTCAACTAAGAAATGGAATGACCTAAGAGACACTTTTGTACTACCCAAGCATTGTGAACAAGTAAGTATGTAAATAGTTAGCATCCAATTTTAGAAGTTATATTCTTGGAAGCTCTCATGTAATTATGTGGCTTTGGTAGGTGATATTTCATCCTACAAAGTCTGCATCAAACTGGTGGTACGTCATAGAGGTAGCCCCTCATAGTGCACGAACGTATGAAGGCTACCATGTGCCAATCACAGTGGCATCAATGGAGGAGATCGGAGAAGACGCTCAGTCAGAAGCTGCTGAGGTGGTTCCAAATGAGCATCAAGCTGCTACTCTCTATGGGGTGCATACAGAGGATCTACAAAATAAAACGGAGGACATCTGTTTAAATGGAGAGCTCTATATAGATATAGGAAGTTATGCTGAGCTTTGTGAGGATAAAAGAGAGACCTCTTAAAGCCATAAATATTGTATTTGAACAATTTTGCTCCGTTTTATAACATATATTGTATTCACGTGGCTTTTGTTCCATTTCTGTCTATATGCGTCATTGCATCATTGTATTTAATGGTCTTTGCATCCACTCCAGGTACGTATGCTCTAGGTATGTTCTCACAAGTAGGGATGATGAGCACTGCGCTCCAAGTGCGATGGAGATTGAAGCTGCAATCATGAAGGTCTGTTCAATATAGATGCTGCTTGTCCCATCGCTAGATCTAGTTGATTGGGTGAAAGAGACACTAAGAAGCACTACTACTGCTTCTCAACGTATCTATCACCCGATCAATTAGATTTAGTGGTGGGGCAAGCAACTTCTATGAGCAGACCTTCGCAATGCAGCTTCAGTCTCCATTGCACCTGGAGTGCAGTGCTTTTACAAATTCACAGAAATTCAACGAAATCTCTCTACACAGGAATCCCTCCCCCTTTATGAGTCCTCTCTCTCTCTTTCTCCCTCCCTCTCTCTCTCTCTCTCTCTCTCTCTCTCTCTCTCTCTCTCTCTCTCTCTCTCTCGACTTGTCCATGTTTTCTTCTCCATTCATTCAATATTAAGATTAAATGTTCGTGTGTTTAATGCAGGTATGGATGATGATGAGTTTCTTTCTTCTTTGTCACCCCAGCAGAGACACCATCACGCGTTCCTACTCCTTTAGCGTCTCTCTTTGTTTCAAAGTATTCAGCGCACTCCAAAGCTTCGATGTCGATGAGACGATCTTCACACTCGTCTAGGCACCGATGCTCTAGTGGCGGCGGCGGCGGTTATTGTGGGGATGCCGCCATCGATGCCTCGACATCGTCTAGTGTTTGACGAGGCTCTTTATCCTCCCCTTCTTTGCCCGCCCCCACACCAACCATGACATCGCCATCTACACCAGGTTTTGCGCGGCTAACGGCCGTTCCTAGCAGCCACACACCACTAGCTACTCCTCCAGGAGTCACTCCAGTCGACACTCCACACTCCGAGGCCTAGACTCCAGTGGAGACAATTGATGTCCGTACCCCCATCGACATGCCGCTAGAGACCCCTGTCGGGACACCCAGGTTCACGCGTCACCGACGAGAGGGCTTGCCTTACTCCGTCGACTTCAGCGGCGGCATCATCTTGGATGATGAAGGCAAGAAGGTGATCTCGCGCATGCGCGGTCTTTGCTCTCAGGTGTTTAGACACTACATACTAAACAACTGGAGTGAAGTACCAAGTGATTTAAAAGACAGAGTCATCAGCATGCTGCATGACGAGTTTCCCATTTCAACACGGGATGACCGCTTCAATGAATACCTGATGAAGGTTCGAATGCACAAATACTACAAGCACAAGCGTTCCGAAGTGCAAAAAGCAATTAAGCATGGGTGAAACAGACCATGTAGATTGGTTGGCCAAAGAAGATTGGAAGAATGCGAAGAAAGCAGCACACGAGAATCCCGACAAGTGGAAGCAACAAAAGGAGGCAGCCAAAGCGCGAGTAGAGGCAGGGAGCTCGCACCACTTGGGGAGCGGCAGGTGGGCATCATTTGAGGCCAATTTTGTAAGTGTTTTTGCATTGCTCTTTAGATTTGATAGTTTAGGGCTTAGGGGTTTTTAAATTCTAACATAATGGATTCTTTGTATGTTTTGATAGTGGTCGATGACAGGACGTGACCCCACACCGTTCGAGCGCGAGTACGCAAGCAGGAAGGGCTTAAACGCCCTGATGGACATTCTGAGTTCTCGCGGCGGCATGGTTAGTATTAGGGTTTACTCTTTTATATTTGTTGTATTGTTTTATAAATTATATGTTCATACTTACAGAAATCTGTCTTATTGTTTTTTTTTGCAGAATCCGACACATACGCTGCTTGGACGCAATGAGACGTCTGATTAGACGACGTCATTCTAGCCGTAGCTAGATAGCATTAGTTTCCGTTTGTCATAGCATATGTATCATGAGATTACGTTTATACGTCCTTCTGTAACTATTGGAAAACCATGTATATTATTTTTTCAATAATGACAATGGTGTTGTAACTATTACATTTGCAAAGTTTAACAATCAAGTGATTTTGCCTATGATGTGTACAATTGTCATTGATTTACTTTCATCAATTTACTTTTGTTAGTTTTGTATCTTTATTCTGCAAACAATACTATGGATGATGGAGTTAATGGTTATATTGTCTTGTGGGTGACTACTTTGGGTCTATATCTAAGCTTGCACTTTCTTTCAAAGGTGAATCTGGGCTTATCTTGGATTCATTTAGGTTTACTCAATTATTGAAACATTCAATATGGTTGATGGGTATGAGCGCCCTGCCACCAAAAAAGAATTCTCTCGGGCGTCGCTATGAGCGCCCGTATGAGCGTCGCTATATAAGGCTCTGCAGCGTTGCTATAAACGTCGCTATAGGTGGCCTGTAAACGTCGCTATGATTGTTTCTATAGGTGTCTCTATATAGCGATGACTATAGCAACGCATATAGCAACGGTTATAGCGACGCTCATAGCGACGTTCTCGTATCGACACTGTTAGCGACAGTCTTAACGACGTCGAGGAGTATAAAAACCCAATGTATTTCCATCGCTAACAACGTCACAAGTGCACACAACCTCTTGTAGTGGTAGTTCAACAAATTCAGGTACATAACTTCTTTGAAAATCAGTAATCTCAGGATCAGGGACCTAAATTGTGGAACTCAGTAAATCAGTGACCTTTGATATTAAAACTTGCAATTCAAAGACTTGAAATTCAAGATCCTTGTCTTCACAACCTAAATAACTCATATCCACTCCTGGAAATTGACTTCTAGCCTTCAAAACTCCAAAAAACACTTCTCCATCAACACAAACACCTTGCTGACAGTCACTTGGAGGATAATCCTCATCAAGATACATCAAAACTTGATTCATCACATCATCCTCATCATCAACACACATTATGTCTTTTTCTATCTTCATCTCTTCCACTTCATTACATTAAAATCTGATCTCTCCCTGAATTTCATCCTCTTCAAGATTGATGTCCAAGGTTGGTATATGGGTTTGTATGGGATATTGGTGGCTTTTCTAGCTCACCTCCACTTGGATTCCCTTCTTCTCAATAACCAATTCTTCTTTTGGGTAACTCGCTTTCTCTTCCTACAAAGAGGTGAGTCTCTTCGATGTGAGGTTTGGTGATAGCTGGCAGTCCTCTTGGCTCCTTTGGCTCATGGGCTGCTCCTGGCTTCCTCCTTCTTCCTTCATCATCTTTTGGACTTCGTCTCCCTTGCATTGAAGAACATCTCCTTCTTGAATCAATTTTTTCTCTTCAATAATTTGAGTATCTACAATTTTGATCCCATATTCAAGAACATCAAAATCAGGTTGAAAAACTTCAGGTGCTAAATTAGATTCAGGCTTTGAAACTGCAGATGCCTGAAAAACTGTTGGTAACTGAAAACTAGCAACTTGAAGTTGTTTTATGTTAGAACCACTAGTAGGTTGATAAAAAGACAATTGGACATCATCATCACTAAGGTAATCATCAAATTACTCTTCATACTTCTTTTAAAGACCTTCAACCGCTTCTTGCAACCTTGATATCTGCCTTACGGTTGAGCATGACTTCCTGTTCTTACCAACATGATTATTATGCTAGTTGTCTGCATCATCAAGAAAATAAAAAAACCAATCTATATCCTCTTGAGCATCACACATGTCCTGATGACATGATGCATCTTGAAAACTCTGCACAATTTGATACAACTCCCTGTACAACTTTGACATGCAATACTTGACACAAACATCCTTTTTTTGACAAGGCTTACACATGTAAGGACATCGCTTTGCAGAGTGCCCATCTTTTTGACAAATATCACACTTTTTCTTCTTCTTCTTTGCTTCCATAAAGAAAAGATCAAAGCAATAGAGAACAATATCAACCGCATATTGAAATAATCTTCAAAAGGCTGCATAAAACTATGTACTGCATAAAACTATGTCTGCATAAATTGCATACTTTCAAGAAACAAAAACTGCTACAACAGCAAACTGCAATTGACAGCACAAAAACTACCTGCACAAAAACTGTCAAGAACCTGCAAACACCTGTAACTTGTCAGCAATTGTAATTTTGATTTTCCTTGGCAAATTTAGGAAGAACTTCTCCAATAAATTTGATGTATATTCCTGAGAATCTTCTTGTGGGGTTACCCAATTCAAGAATTCCCTCAAGTGGTCGAGGTCAACTAGCATGTCAAGAATCCACTGTATTCCCAAATTCCATATGGTTCAGGCTAAATTCAAACCAATCGCAGGAACCGTTTCACCAGTCCTCAAAAGCTCATTCCCATCTCCACAAAGAGACACCAAGAGGATCGACACAACGACGTTTAAAGCACGAGAGAGAAATTTAGCAGCATAGTCGACTCACCATTTGCTTTAAGATTACTAGAATTAGCTCCCATGTCCATTAGGACACACACAACATGATCGCCAAAGTGTTAGGGGTTTACAACCCTATCAGGTATTAAGTGCAAGAAACATGCAGTATAAAGGAAAACATGCAGTATAAAGGAAAACGACTACCAGAGACTGCACATTACACCATGAAAAATGCAAACTATGTGAACACAAGAGACCATGGCTAAGCAAGAGAAAGTATTGCGCTACCCTGTATTCATCAGCAGCGTCCATTACATTCCCAAAAATAGCAGTACGATTGCAAACTACAATTGCATGTTAGTTACATCCAAAAACTGCTACACGCCATATGACCATATGGGTATTCAAAACTACCTAGGTTAGGCACTTGTGTAACCATGCCTCTAAGGCTTAAAGCTAAGACCTTAGGTAAAAGTCCAAAAAGATAAGTACCCTGACACATCAGGCATCCAACACTTACTTTTTTGCTTTAATATACTTGACTACACATTGAGGTTGTTGCTTTGGTATTTTACATGGAGCCCTACTTTGAGATACATTGTCATTAATATCAAATCAATGGTAGATTATGTTTACATTTTGAGTCCACAGTGTTATGCCCTCATACACTTCACTATGTTTTCATGCACTTTCTTTTGTGCTATTTCTAGTCTGACGTGGCCTCAAATCCTCTCTCTCTCTCTCTCTCTCTCTCTCTCATACACACACGCATGTGTGTGTGTGTGTGTGCACTTAAGCTTGCTCACCAGCAACCCTATGATTTCTAGATTGTCACTTTATATAATAATACTATGCATACCATGTATCGATACCATCATATATACGTTGATATCGATATATGGTATCTTTTCATTGCTACATGTTACTCTTCTGCTCCCAAGCAGTTCTACTCAAGGAGTAGGCAGAAACTCTTGCTTTCTTTTATATCTTTATTTTGTGCCGTTAGAGAGCCATGTGCACAGAGCATACATAAAACTCTTGTATGAGATTTTTATGTTCCAAGGTTCAAAAAAATGGAGAGAAAGACTTTTGTATTTTTGATGTCTTGGTATTTTCACTTTCTCTCATTTTGTAGGTCAGATCAATAAAAAAAGGTGCTTTGTTTGCAGCACAAGCTTCTAGATATTTCCTTGGGAGGGTTGCTCCAATGCAGAAAGGATTTGGTTCCACTTCTTTCAAGATCTCTACAGGCACTGTGCAGCTAAAAGGGTATGTGATGAGTTTGAGATTTCATTTTGTTCATGTTTTAAAAGGTCACCATTGAATTGGTTTCCCGGTCTCCCTCCCGACTTTGTGCTTCTTACTTTCTCTGCCATCTTATAGCTGGTTTTACTTTGCAAAAAGGTCGGATCATCTCAATCAATCAAAAAAGGTGCTTTGTTTGCAGCACAAGCTTCTAGATATTTCCTTGGGAGGGTTGCTCCAATGCAGAAAGGATTTGGTTCCACTTCTTTCAAGATCTCTACAGGCACTGTGCAGCTGAAAGGGTATGTGATGAGTTTGAGATTTCATTTTGTTCATGTTTTAAAAGGTCACCATTGAATTGGTTTCCCGGTCTCTCTCTCCCGACTTTGTGCTTCTTACTTTCTCTGCCATCTTATAGCTGGTTTTACTTTGCAAAAAGGTCGGATCATCTCAGTTGCAAAGTAAGGAACACTCACACTTTTTTTTGCTTGTTTTCTAATTACTACAACATGATTGTTTATACACAAAGTTCCTGTTTATGGTTTTCATCACAAGTTTGTTAAGATAGCCCTTCAACCATTATAAAATTGGCACCAAGACAATCTTCGAAGAAGAAAAACAACATACGACTCTTCTTCATTGAAATATCCAAACCCCGAGAGTTCACTCCTCTTGGCGAGAGTTTATTGCTCCCGGTCTCTTTAGTTGCCCATACAACTAAATTGTCTTGAAACCTGGTGTTACCATATACATGTGGTAGTGATGTGTGTGAACACACTAGGACCGCCGGGGCATTTTTTCCCTCTTTAGGAGGTTTTTCTCCCCATGCATTGTATATACGCCCATCACTCTAGGGCTATCTATCTTTTAATTTCACACAAAGTAATACACTCTTAGTTGTGTGCCTTGATCTTCCTTCATCTTCTTCTAGCTGTGTGTGTTTTCCTGCAACCCTAATTCCAACAACTGGTATCAGAGCAGGTTGTGTCCTCCTGGGCTTAGTCGCCAGCATCTCCAGCACACGCCTGCTCACTTTCTCCGATTTTTGTGAGCTCTAGCGAGCCTTCGCAGGTAAACACAAATTTTGGGAAGGTTCATAGAGCTTAGTCTGCTCAGATTTTTGATTCGGGATCATTTCGACCTCCGTTTCCACTACAACCAGGTCTGTGCAGGCAATTTCATCATTTTGTGCAAAATTTTTGTCAACGAAAATTACTGCATAACAGATCCCGTACAGTCTGCTGCAGGTTGTGCTATATAGCACGTGCTGGTCTCACTGAGTTTCTCTTTATTTCGGGTAGTTTTCACATGAGGTGCATGCATTTTCCATGGTTGACAACAACACAGATGTGTTCAGGACAGATTGGATGGGGACAATTACCCTATGTGGGCTTACAAGATGCAACATGTTCTTGTGTCAAAGGGTGTCTAGAATATTGTGCAGGGCATTGATGTATGTGCTGGTTCTAAGGATGTAGGCGATGTTGAGGATGTTGAAGGTCTTGCTGCAAGGATTGCTACTATTAGAGTTGTTTTTCCTACTACAGAACAAGCTTGTTGGGATGTAAAGGATGCGAAGGCTCATGCATTGATTGTGTTGTCTATGAAGTGCACCATTACTCCTCACATTTGTTCAGTGAAATCTGCAAAACAGGCTTGGGGTATTCTAGCAGGTCTTTATGCAAGCCGCAATGAGGCTAAAATTGCTTTGCTGCGTAAAGAGCTGGAATCGAAGATTATGCATGAGGAAGATGATATGGACACTTTCCTTGCTAGTGTCAAGGATATCAATAAGCAACTTATTTCTCCAGGTGAACTCATTTCAGATAGTTACCTTGTGCACATTGTTCTTGATGCCTTACCAGATTCTTACCAGACTTTTGCTAGTACTTGGAGACTTATGACCCAAGGAAATCCTGAAGTTGTCAAGTTTGATGCATTATGCACATTGCTGTTGCAAGAGTCATTTTCTAGAAAAAATAGGACTAGGCAGCATGCAGTTGAACATGCTGTTATTGCTTCTCAAAGAAAGGGTGGTAACAACAATGTAGACACTTCTTATGGTTCTACTGCGAGTGGCAAAACTTCTGTTCCTAATGCTTCTGCTGGCAGAAATTCGTCTGGAAATTCTGGTGATAAGGGCAAAAAGAAGACGTGTTGCCATTATTTTAAAGCTAATGATCACTTGATCAAGCAGTGTCCTAAGTTAGAAGGCCAAAGTTGCTACGAAGAATGAGGGTGGTTCCACTGCAAATGCTGGTTCCACTACAAATGCAGCCATTGTTGAGTCTTCTATGAAAGGAGACTGTGATGCTGATGTTGATGCAGAATGGGCTTTTAGTGCAGAGTGCATTTACATGTGTGGTATTTCGACAGTGGTGCTACAAAGCACATTACAGGTCTGTCCCTCATGGAAATTTAGTCACTTGTGCCAACAATGCCTCTTATCTGGTTCATGGAGTTGGAAAGATTGTTCCATGGGCTGTATAAGCTCACTTTGTATGACAAGTGTGGACAAAATTTTGCAAATGCAGTTGTAGATTCAAGGGTTGTCTCATTGCAAAACTGTGGCATGCACGTTTTGGGCATCTAAATTTTGCCAATTTGCTGCGTTTGCAGAAATTTGATATGGTTGCTTCTTTGCCGCCTCTTGAAGCACCTGTCAAACATGTTTGTGAAGGCTGTATTTTGGGTAAAATACAGCATTCTAAGATTCCAAAGGATGGTTTAGTTAGGGCCACATGGAGGTTGCAGCTTGTGCATAGTGATGTGGTGGGCCCATGCAAACTCCATTCTTGGGCAATTACCTGTACTTCGTGACTTTTATTGATGATTACTCCACGCATGCATGGGAATTTTCGATTCAAGCAAAGTCCAAAGTTTTTATGTGCTTCAAAACATTTCTGGCTATGGCTGAAAATTTATTGAAATCTACTATGGGCACCCTCCGTTCCGATCGAGGGGGGGAGTATATGTCTCATGAATTTAATGCATTTCTGGCTAGTCATGGGATAAAACACCAATGTACAGTGCCTTATATACCTTAGCAAAATGGTGTTGATGAGAGGAAAAACAGGTCACTTATGGAAATGGCATGATGTATGGTCAAAAGTCAAGCTTTGTCGCATTTGTTTTGGCTTGAGGCCATCATGTGTGCCACTTATGTACTTAACGTGTGTCCTACGAAAGCTTCACAATCTATTACTCCATATGAAGCATGGCATGATAGAAAGCCTTCTATTGAGCACATGCGTGTTTTTGGCTGTTTGGCATATGCTTTGGTTCCACAAACACAGCGTAAAAAGTTGGATGATAAGGCTGTCAAATGTATTTTTGTTGGTTATAGTGCTAAAAGCAAAGGTTGCAAGTTGTATCATCTGTAAACAAAGTGTATTTTGGTTTCACAAGATGTAGTGTTTGTGGAAGATTATGTTCAGCCCTTGTTGTCATGTACTAGAGACAGTAATGTAAGCTCATAGGACATTTATGACACTTTGTTTCCTCTTTTCAGTGGGTGGAAGTTTGAATGTAAATTCCAATTGAGGAAATGTACAACGTATGGGGGTTTCCGAAAATGTTGCAGATCAACCTATTATTGGTGCAGATATACATGATGTACTTGATGAGGAAAGGGCTGAAAATGAACAACCTAGAGGCATGCCAAAATGGCTGGTGCATACATTGCGTGAAAGTAAATTGGATGCACCTTTGTCTAGTCGTACTCGTTCAGGCTCTGACCATGCATCTTATGCATAAGATTGTTATGCTTTGGCTGTGTCTAGCTTACATGATGTTGAGAAACCTCTATCTTTTCATGAAGCACAAAATTCAAAAAATTGGATGGCTGCCATGCAATCAAAATATGATGCACTTATAGAAAATAACACATGGACTTTATGTGATTTGCCTCTTGGCAAAAAGGCCAATGGTAGGAAGTGGGTTTAGAAGTTGAAACACAAGCCGGATGGTGAGAATTTCTGCTTTTGTTGCTTTTGTTGCTTCTCAAAGAAAGGGTGGTAACAGCAATGCAGCCACTTCTTATGGCTCTACTACGAGTGGGAAAACTTTTGTTTCTAATGCTTCTGCTAGCAGCAATTTGTCTGGAACTTTTGGTGATAAGGGCAACGAGAAGATTAGTTGCCATTATTGTAAAGCTAATGATCACTTGATCAAGCAGTGTCCTAAGTTGAAGGCCAAAGAGGCTAAGAAGAAAGAGGGTGGTTCCACTGCAAATGCTGGTTCCACTACAAATGTAGCCATTGTTGAGTCTTCTGTGAAAGGAGACTGTGACGTTGATGTTGATGCAGAATGTGTAGACATGTAGTAGTGTTAGTGTGTATACGCGCTTCACCAGGGGCACTTTTCTCCCACTGGGTTTTTCCCCCTGGACATCTGGTGTGAAAGGACACTTTATCTCTTAGGGTTTCATATAAGCTTTGTAGCTCTGAGTTTGTACATACATTATTATTCCAATACAGAGAGAGAGACTACAGAGATCTCGTACACAAGCTCTGTGTCTTCTCCTTCTCCATCTTCTTCCTACTCTGAGTTGCTGTCTTCCTTCTGTTTCCTGTTTCATCATCTTCAACAATTGGTATCAGAGCGAGGTGATTTCCAGAGCCTCTACTTGCGTTTTCGCGTCCGCGCGCGCAATCGCAGTTTTCAGGCAGTTTTCGGAAAATTTGTTCGTGGGAGCATCCTCGACGTTCCGGGAGTATTCTGAACAGGTGACCTGTGGTTTTACCCCCCTTTCGAAGCCGTTCGAGCCCTCAGAATTTTGTTCTGAGCAGCGTAGCAGAAGTTACTTTTCGGAGGCGTTTAGATCAAGAGGGTGTGCTTTTTGACAGATTTTCTTCAGGTAAACAGTTCTTTGGGAAGCAGCTTGTATTAGCTTTGTGCTGAGATTTTGTGTAGAGTTTTGCTTGGATTGGAGAGGAGATTTGTGAATCTCTTGGAGGTTCTTTTGCTCTCTTGTGTGCATCTACAGTATGGCTCAATCTACGGAGAAAGAGATTTTTGGTGCGTTTACATCCGAAGACAAATTGGATGGTACCAACTATTCTCTTTGGTCTTTTATGGCCAAAAATGTTTTGGTTGGTAAAGGATTGTGGGATTATGTATCTGGAGATGAAGTTCGTCCAGGTAGCATTGCACCTGCCACGCCTGGTCGTGGTGCAGCTGTTGGTGCAGGACCCTCACAAGTCACTCCAGAGCAAAAGAGATGGGATACTAAAGATGCACAGGCTATGGATGTGATTGCCTTAACCATAAAGAGGACAATCACACCACATATCAGATCTTGCAGAACTTCTGAGGATGCTTGGAACACTCTGCAAGCTATGTTTGGAGGAAGAAACGCTGCCAGAATAGAGTTTTTGAAGAAACAACTTGACAAAATACAGATGGACGAAGGTGACAATATTGTCGAGCATCTTACAAAAATCAGGGATCTTAAAGAGCAATTGCTTAGCATTGATGAAGTGATTCTAGAGAAGGACTTGGTTTCCAAAACACTCAATTCACTACCACCATCTTATTTGACTTTTCAGACTTCTTTGACTCTGTCTTTGCGAGCTAATCCTGACCCTCTTCATTTTGAAGAGTTAGTGGCATTGCTATTGCAGGAGGATCAATCACGTAAGAACAAGTCTTTACAGGTGGATGGTATGGATCATGCTCTTGTTGTACAGAACAAAAACAGGGGTAAAGAGAGTGCTCATCACTCCAAGTCTAGTGCAGGACAATCTTTAGAGAAGTCTAAAGGTGATTCCGACAAGTCCAAGAAGAAAGGTAAATGTCACTACTGCAAGAAACCTGGTCACTACATTAGTGAGTGTAAAAAGCGAATTGCTAAAGAAAAGAAGAAAGAGTCAAGTTTGGTTGTTTCAGCTTCTGGTGATTCTTCTACAGCTAAAGAAGAGTCTGCAAACTTTGTGCAGGATTCTTATGCTTTTGTAGTATGTTCAAATTTTTTTGCTTACAGTGTTGACAAGACACAAATGATTTGGTACTTTGATAGTGGTGCATCCAGGCATATTACTTCAAGGAAGGATTTGTTTTGTTCATTGGATGCAGCTTCAGCAGGAAAGAAGGTGACATGTGCAAATAATGCTTCTTATCCAATCAAAGGCGTTGGTAAGATTTTGATTACCATTTCAGATGGTTCAGATTTATGCTTGCCAGATGTCTTATATGTTCCAGGGATCAAGAAGAATTTGTTGTCTGTATCCTCTCTTGCAAAAAATGGTCTTCGGGTCATTTTTGAGGATGACAGATGTGTTGTACGAGATCGAGAGAATGGTTATTCTCTTATCACTACATGTACGCTAGAAAATGGACTATTTGTGCTAGATCGTTATGAAAAGCAGATTAAGGTATGTATTGCAGAAACAAAGACTCAGGCCATGCAGGATGCTGAGTTGTGGCATGCTAGATTTGGGCATGTTGGTTATGGCAGTTTGATGACTTTACAACGTCATAATATGGTGCATGATTTGTCTTTATTGGAGATGCCACCAAGACATGTATGTGAAGGTTGCGTTCTTGGAAAGATGCACAGATTTGCATTTTCGCAGGATGGTTCAGTTAGAGCGACACGAAAGTTGCAGCTTGTACACAGTGATGTATGTGGTCCTATGAGGACACCATCTATAGGAAACAACCTTTATTTTGTGACCTTCATTGATGACTTTTCCAGGTTTTGTTGGGTGTATCCACTCAAAGCAAAGTCAGATGTGTTTGCAGTTTTTCAACATTATGTTGCCATGGTTGAAAATGAAACAGGTTGCAAAGTACAGACTCTTCGTACCGATCGAGGAGGTGAATACATGTCAGGTGCATTTAAGGATTTTTTGGGAAAGAAAGGCATTAAACACCAATGCACTATGCCATACACACCACAACAGAATGGTGTTGCAGAAAGGAAGAACAGGTCTTTAATGGAGACAGCTAGATGTATGCTCAAGGCTAAGAGTTTGCCTCATAAGCTATGGATGGAGGCAGTTGCTTGTGCAGCACATGTTTTGAACAGGTGTCCTACTCGTGCCTTGAAGACCATTACTGCATATGAAGCTTGGTATGACAAAAAACCTTCAGTTAGTTATCTTCGTGTTTTTGGTTGTCTTGCTTATGCTCACATCCCTCAGCAGTTACGTGGGAAGCTTGATGATAAGGCAATCAAATGTATATTTGTGGGGTACAGTAGTGGAAGTAAAGGTTATAGACTTTACAATCCTGCTACAAACAAGATTTTTGAAAGTCGTGATGTAATTTTTGCAGAAACTACTGCTCAACCTATGGTTGCTTTTGATGTACCTCATATGCAGACACATGATGTATTTGAAGGTTTGCTTCCTTCTTTTGTGGAGAATCAAGAATCACAACAGGTTGATAATCTTGATCAATCTTTTGATCAGCATGTGACACCTCATGATGTAGAGGAAATTGTGCGTGAAGAGCAAGAAGTTCTCAGGGAAGAAAGAACCTTACCTAAATGGGTTCAGAAAACTTTGCAGGATAGCAAGTTGGATGCACCGTTGCCACGAAAAACACGTGCTGGTACTACTTTTGGCAGAGAGCAAGTAGATTTGGCTTGCTTTAGCACTCTTTGTGATGCAGATGAGCCTGATTCATTTGATCAAGCTTTAGAGTGTGTTCAGTGGAAAGATGCTATGCAGCAAGAAATTGATTCTATTCATAAGAATCATACATGGGATCTAGTGGACTTGCCTACAGGTAAAAAGCCTATTGGTACAAAGTGGGTTTTTAAGGTAAAAAGGAAACAAGATGGTACTGTTGACAGGTACAAAGCAAGGCTTGTGGCAAAAGGCTATGCGCAACAGAAAGGCATAGATTATGATGAAACCTTTGCTCCTACTTCTCGTGCGTCCACAGTTAGATCACTAGTTGCAATTGCTGCTCATCATGGTTGGAAAGTGCATCAGTTGGATATCAAAACTGCTTTTTTGAATGGTGATTTGCAGGAAGAAGTTTATGTAAGTCAACCAAGTGGTTTTGTTGTAAAAGGTCAAGAGCAAAAGGTATGTAGATTGCGTAAAGCATTGTATGGTCTCAAACAGGCTCCAAGAGCATGGTATGAGAAGATACATACTTATTTGATTGGCCAGGGATTTCAGAATAGTCCAACAGAAAGTACTTTGTATGTCAAAAAGAGAGATGGAGTTCTCATTATGCTAACACTTTATGTGGATGATATGCTTCTTACAGGAAATAATGCAAATGAAATTGAAGCGTTTAAAGATGCTTTGAGAAAAACCTTTGAGATGTCTGATCTTGGTTTGCTACATTATTACTTGGGTATTCAGTTTGTGCAATCAGAGGATGGCATATACATGTTGCAGGCAAAATATTTGCATAAAATTTTGGACAAGTTTGGTATGCAAAATTGTAAGCCAATCTCTACACCCGTAGAAACTGGATCAAAGTTGAGCATGCATGATGCTGGAGAAACTTTTGATGTACATACTTATGCAGCAGCGGTTGGTTGCTTGATATATTTGGCAGGCAACACTCGTCCAGACATTCAATTTGGGGTTTCACAAGCAAGCAGATTTATGCACAGCCCAGGTATGCATCATTGGCAGGCTGTGAAGCGCATACTTCGTTACCTTTCAGGTACCCCTAATCTTGCCATGTTCTTTCCAAGGGGGGATATGTATGGAAAGCACAGTTCTATGCAGCTTCTTGGTTACAGCGATTCAGATTGGGCTGGTGATTTTGACACACGACATTCCACAAGTGGCAATTGTTTTTTCTTGGGAAATGTATGTATATCTTGGCTAAGCAAGAAGCAACCCACAGTGGCTACATCAACTTGTGAAGCTGAGTACAGGGCAGCTTTCACGGCAATAGTTGATTGTGTATGGATACGCAGGTTATTGGCAGATCTTTGTGAGTGTCAACAGGCACCCACTACCATTTTCACTGACAGTCAGAGTGCTATGGCAGTTGCAAGGAATCCAGTATTTCATGCAAGAACAAAGCACATAGAGGTTCACTACCACTATGTCAGGGAAAGGCTACATGCAGGGGAGATCACACTAACTTACTGTCCTACACAGGATAACATTGCAGATCTATTTACGAAGGCGTTATCACGAGAAAAGTTTGAAGCTTTCCGAAAAGCTTTGGGCTTACTCTCATACACATGATGATCTGCTACCTTGTACGGATTCACACTATCACTACAGGGGGGATTTGTAGACATGTAGTAGTGTTAGTGTGTATACGCGCTTCACCAGGGGCACTTTTCTCCCACTGGGTTTTTCCCCCTGGACATCTGGTGTGAAAGGACACCTTATCTCTTAGGGTTTCATATAAGCTTTGTAGCTCTGAGTTTGTACATACATTATTATTCCAATACAGAGAGAGAGACTACAGAGATCTCGTACACAAGCTCTGTGTCTTCTCCTTCTCCATCTTCTTCCTACTCTGAGTTGCTGTCTTCCTTCTGTTTCCTGTTTCATCATCTTCAACAGAATGGGCTTTTAGTGCAAAGTGCACTTACAATCCTGTTGTCCATGATGCATGCATGTCAGTTGCTACAGATTCACGTGTGTGGTATTTTGTCAGTGGTGCTACAAAGCACATTACCTCACACTATGAATTGTTCAGCTCTCTTGAGTATGTCCCTCATCGGAATATAGTCACTTGTGCCAACAATGCCTCTTATCCGATTTAGGGGGTTGGAAAGATTATGCTTACCGCTGCAAATGGAAGTTCACACTTGCTGATGCACTTTATGTACCTGGGATCAAGAAGAATCTTTTGTCTGTGTGTGCACTTGCTAGACTTGGACTTGTAGTCAAATTTGTGGATGACACATGTACAATTCACGATCTCAGTTTTGGTGATGAAATTGTTGCATCTGGCCTTTTGGGGCGTGGGCTGTATAAGCTCACTTTGTATGACAAGTGTGGACATAATTTTGCAAATGTAGTTGCAGATTCAAGGGTTGTTTCAGATGTAAAACTATGGCATGCACGTTTTGGACATCTAAAATTTGCCAGTTTGCTGCGTTTGCAAAAATATGATATGGTTGCTTCTTTGCCGCTTCTTGAAGCACCTGTCAAACATGTTTGTGAAGTTTGTATTTTGGGTAAGATGCAGCGTTCTAAGTTTCCAAAGAATGGTTCAGTTAGGGCCACATGCAAGTTGCAGCTTGTGCATAGTGATGTTTGTGGGCCTATGCAAACTCCATCCTTGGGCAATTACTTGTACTTTATGACTTTCATTGATGATTACTCCAGACATGCATGGGTATTTCTGCTTAAAGCGAAGCCCGAATTTTTTATGTGCTTCAAACAACTTTTGGCTATGGGTGAAAATGTATCGAAATCTACTATGGGCACCCTCCGTTCCGATCGAGGTGGGGAGTATATGTCTCATGAATTTAATGCATTTATGGCTAGTTGTGCGATAAAACACCAATGTACGTTGCCTTATATGGCTCAACAAAATGTTGTTGCTGAGAGGAAAAATAGGTTACTTACGGAAATGGCACAATGTATGGTCAAAAGTCAAGCTTTGCCGCATGGCTTGAGGCCATCATGTGTGCCACTTATGTACTTAACAGGTGTCCTACAAAATCTTTACAGTCTATTACTCCATTTGAAGCATGGCATGATAGAAAGCCTTCTATTGAGCACATGCGTGTTTTTGGCTGTTTGGCATATGCTCTGGTGCCACAAACACAATGCAAAAAATTGGATGATAAGGCTGTCAAATGTATTGTTGATTATAGTGTTGAAAGCAAAGATTACAGGTTGTATCATCCAAAAACAAAGCATATTTTGGTTTCACGGGATGTAGTGTTTGTGGAAGATTCTGTTCAGCCCTTGATGCCATGTACTACAGACAATAATGTAAGCTCACAGGACATTTATGACACTTTGTTGCATCTTTTCAGTGGTGGAAGTTTGAACGTAAATTCCAATGAGGCAAATGTAAAATCTATGGGGATTTCCAAAAATGGTACAGATCAGCCTATTACTGATGCAGATATACATGGTGTACTTGATGAGGAAAGGGCTGAAAATGAGCAGGCTAGAGGCATGTCAAAATGGCTGGTGCATACATTGCGTGATAGTAAATTGGATACACCTTTGTCTAGTCGTACTCGTTCAGGCTTTGACCATGCATCTTATGCATCAGATTGTTATGCTTTGGCTATGTCTAGCTTGCATGATGTTAAGGAACCTCTGTCTTTTGATGAAGCACAAAATTCAAAAAATTGGATGGCTGTTATGCAATCAAAATATGATGCACGTATAGAAAATGACACATGGACTTTATTTGATTTGCCTCATGGAAAAAAGGCCATTCGTACAAAGTGGGTTTACAAGTTGAAATTCAAGCCGAATGGTGAGATCGATCGCCATAAGACTCGACTTATTGCAAAGGGTTATGCACAACAAAAAGGCATCTATACTCTTTATAATGCAGCTTAAAATTTTTGAGGAAGGAGAGGTCATCCACGTGTCAATCACTGCTTCACTTCAAAGAAAACATTTTAATTTGAAATGCAAAAGTGGAAGGCAAGTACTAAACTGAAAACTGAAAAGGCTCTGCTTTTGAGTTCTGACATACTGGCAATGTAAAGTCCCGGACTCCCACCCTGCGTCTTCAAATTCCAGATTTTCATGCAATGCATAAATGATAAATGCATCTCCTGACTCTTGAGTCCTCTCTTAGCCGTTCAATCGATTAACTTCTGATTGATGCATTTTTTGCACGACCTTCATGTTGCAGCAATACCTACATGTGCCTGTGGGGTGTGTCACGACTCACAAGTCACCATGTGTGTGTGTGTTGAGAGAGAAAGAGAAAGAGAGAAGCACGACTGGCAAGCTGGCAACTGACACCTATGAGAGAGAGAGAGAGAGAGGCCTTTTGGGGCGGGAGGGGGGCGGGGGCTTTGATAGGAATCATTCCTATCAAAGCCCCCGCCCCCCTCCCGCCCCAAAAGGCCTCTCTCTCTCTCTCTCTCTCTCTCTCTCTCTCTCTCTCTCTCTCTCTCTCTCTCTCTCTCTCTCTCTCTCTCTCTCTCTCTCTCTCTCTCTCTCTCTCTCTCTCTCTCTCTCTCTCTCTCTCTCTCTCTCTCTCTCTCTCTTTCTCCTTCCTTTGGAGGCAGTGTTCGGGAGAAATGTGTCTCAGCTTAATATCGTGCCGTTTTCAATTTCAAAAATGCCGGTTGAGGGCAAGGGGAAAGGGACAAATTCCATCCCAAAATAGAGTAAAAACCCACAAAATAAGCCTAATTTTCTAAAATTTCCTCTTGAAAAATTCAATGAAATAAATTTTGTATGTTTGGGAAAATGATTTTTCCTGAACACTGTTTGCAGGTGATCCAGTCATCGCGATGCTACCTGCCACAGTGCGAGTGAAGAGACGTTGAGTCTACACAGATGGTGACTCATTGCTTAGCGTCTATGTGCATGAGAAATTCAATTTGAGGATATTGGGTGATCCTCTTGAATTGATTGTAGACGTGGGTAAAGGGAGATTCACATAGGCAGGGGTTCTGCCCCCGCCACTCATCAGCTAATCCGTTGTCTTTTGCTAACTGCCGCTAGTGTGAAATGCTCCACTCTTCAACAAGGCGGGGGTAACGACCCGAGTTTTCCAACTCTGTCAAAATCGAGAGAGATGAGAATAACGGTGTGGGCGGGATGGAAACACACAGAACGCCTCTATAATAACCCAACACACACTCTTGGAAAGATACACACACACACACACACTATGGGGCACCACTCGGCTTACATAACCCACATGGCCGAGACAGGGAACACACCGATGGAGTGAGAGGAGAGAGACTATCCGTTTACCCAATCCACAAAGAGAGAGAGAGAGACACACACACACAAACACCCAAAAACTCAGCTCAAAAGGCGGGGGTAACGACCCGAGTTTTCCAACTCTGTCAAAATCGAGAGAGTTGAGAATAACGGTGTAGGCGGGATGGAAACACACAGAACGCCTCTATAATAACCCGACACACACTCTTGGAAAGATACACACACATACTATGGGGCACCACTCGGCTTAGATAACCCACCTGGCCGAGACAGGGAACACACCGATGGAGCGAGAGGAGAGAGACTATCCGTTTACCCACTCCACAAAGACACACACACACACACACACACACACACACCCAAAAACTCAGCTCAAAAGAGGAGGATTTCTGATGTTTAGATACAAATGAGCTTGGGCCAACACCAATGGGGCAAATAGTTTACACACTATTGAAGAAATACACCAGATACAATCACAAAGTTAAGCAGAGGCTTCACTCACATGGGAAGATGACACAAAAAAAACAGCAAAAAAAGAGTGAGGAATTTGGCAAAATGGACAGTGCCATCGCGTCTAGAACGGCCCAAAACCCCAGTCTACAATGTCAAAGTGCTCAAATCCGACCTCGGATGAGAAGTTTACGGCCAAAACAGGCTCCAAAAACCCCAAAAACACACTTGCGGCTTTTCCTCCTCTCTTCTCCACATTTTCTTCTCTCAGTTTTTTCAGTTCCCACACTTAGCTTTTTTACTTGGGCACCCTTGGCCTCTTAAATGACCTCAAACGGACCCCGAACAGGCCAAAAACTGACCTCGCAGTGCATAGTTGTCACCTTTTTGCATCATCCGCACACCTGACACTCAGCTTTTTTCAATAATGCGTCTCACAACCACGTGAAGTGGCCCCAAAAAATGTTCCTCATGATGACCTTTCTGCATAATTATCACAAGGAAACACCCACGTTGTGTCCGTACTTCTCCACGTGCAAGTATTGACCCCATTCGCCCTCCTGACGCCACTAGATGCCATCTGACGCACCTACTTACCTCATGTCGTCGGCCCGCGGATAGCTTCCTCGAGAATTTTTACGTGCTACCAACTCCTCATTATTATAGAAAAAACACACTAGTACTGGTAATAGTGAAAATCGATGCACTATGTACATGCTGTCCTACCTATACACATGTGGGCGCCACGTAACCGCATGGCTTTGGAAAATGGGCAATCCTTTATTCGATGCACCATGCATGGGAATGTACATATGCGCAATCCCTTGCTCCAAAAAACTTCTGACATAATTTGCCCATCCCCTAGCCTGCTAGATCATTCATGATTAGCAACAACAAAAAGCGATATGAGACTCGCAGCTTCACAAGTCTCCTCATCCTTCACCAACATTGCTTGATCCACAGACAACTCATCTTTATCGACCATCATTAACTTGGCATGATACAATTTAAGACGCAATCCATTTACCTTTGACTTATGTAGAACCCCATCCATGTTAGCCAACTGATATGTACCATTCGGGAAACACTCCACTACCTTGAAAGGGCCTTCCCACTTAATTTGAAACTTCTTTTGGAAGGTGTTGTCC
Organism: Adiantum capillus-veneris; assembly: GCF_014529385.1. NCBI lineage: Eukaryota > Viridiplantae > Streptophyta > Polypodiopsida > Polypodiales > Pteridaceae > Adiantum > Adiantum capillus-veneris. The sequence continues at coordinate 94,193,520 of NC_140956.1, read as the reverse complement.
AGCTTACTGTTGTAGCGCAAAACCAAGTCATCATTCTTGATACCCTTACTTTTGACCTTTTCATTTATCTTTGCCAAAGCCTTATCCTGCATCTGCCCATAATGTTCCAATGCACTCATCCTATCCAACTGAACCTCTTGTAATTGCAAGAGCCTCTCTTTGAATGCATCACTAGGCGGCCCAAGCAACTTCTCTAACATCTTGACAACAGGCAGCTCTACTTCCACAGGCAATAGTGCTTCCTTTCCATACACCAAATGAAATGGAGTAAACCCTGTACCTGTCTTCACCGAAGTACGGTAAGCCCATAATGCACTAGGCAATTCCAAATCCCAATTCTTTCCTTGGTGCTCTGTCACTTTCGAAAGGATTTGTACCAACTCACCATTGAACCTTTCATTTAAGCCATTACATTGCGGGTAATAAGGAGTGGTATGCTGGTGCCTAATCTTAATCTTCGCGCATAAAAAGTCTAGCAGTTTAGCTCTAAAGCCTGGCCCCTTATCTAAAAGTAGCTCAAGTGGCACCCCAAACTTGCAACATATTTCATCATACACAAATTTTTCCACATCCTTTGCAGTGATCTGTTTTACTGCTACAGCCTCTGCCCATCTAGAGAGATAGTCCACTGCAGTCAAAATATAGCTTTTGCCCCTGCTTGTGATAGGTAACGGGCCTATTGCATCAATCCCCCACTTTCCAAACACATCAAATGCCATAATGGTTTTTCGTAGCTCTGGCTTCAACACTCTCTTTCCAAATGCTTGACACCTATTGCAAGACCTACACCAATGGTGAACATCCTTGTGCAAACTAGGCCATACATACCCCTCTTGCAAGATCTTATGCAAGGTGATCTTTAGAGCAAAATGGCCGCCACATGCGTCTTCATGATTCTCTTCCAACACTCTGTAAAGCTCCTCTTGCCAAGGTACACGTCTCAACACGAGATCATCCCCTTTCATGTACAGGACATCACCAATCAATTTGTACCTGTATGCTCTATGTAAAAAACCATACTTCTTAGACTTCTGAATGTCCTTCGGAATGATTCCTGTAAGCAAAAACTCTTCTTCTTGAGCCAAACTTTCCCGGCCATGATAAAGAGATAAAGTGGTCCTCAACACAAATAACTCCCCAATATGCTTTGAGCTGCTTCATGTGCCTCTCCATGTAGAGAACGTTCAATGTGTCTGATGCTCCATGCTTCAAACTTTTTTAACAGACCTTTAATTCTGAAACACATTTCCTTCAATGAGCTGTTCTTGCTCCTCCACACACCCAACACTTGCTTCACCACTAACAAGGCATCACCTTTTATGCTCAACCTTCGAACCCCATGCTTCAAGCAAATGTGTAATCCGGCTTCCAGAGTAGCATATTCAGCCTCATTGTTACTATGAGCATCCAATTTGAACCCTCTCTTGCATACAAGCTTCCCCTCTGGATCATAAAGTGCTATACCCCCTGAAGCTGCATCATGGCTCTTTCTGTATGAACCATCAAAGAACAACACATGTGCATTGCTGATCTGTGGAACTTCTTCAACTACCTTTCTCACCACCTCTTCCTTAACAATAAGGGGATTCTCCTTGTAGGTCAACAAATCGGCTAGGGTAGCCCTTGTACTGTCTTCCAGTAGAAAAGAGAACTCAAACTCTTGCAGCTCAATTACCCATTTCTTCACCACATTTGACATGTTAGTGCCATTAATTAACTGTGAAAAAAAGGCATAACTTGTCAAGAAAAGAAAAGGTCGTGGTAGCAAGTAATGACGAAATCGTCGACAAGCAAATATGACACTGCGCATCACTAGCTCTACTTCCGAGAATTTTCTCTCTGCTAGCAACTTCACTCGGCTTGCACAATATACTGGCCTCATATAATGGCTGCCCTTCCCCTTTTGCAATAGCATGTCTCCAATGGCATCATCCCCTACTGATGGATTTACATAAAACACTTTCTCCCAATCAGGAGCCTGCATGGCTGACAACCCCCCTAACACCTCTTTCACCTCTTGAAACACTTCTTCACAGTTGTCATCCCATTGCAATGGATCATGCTTTGCCACTTGCTGTAATGGATAAAGAAGCTGCGAAGACAATGGAATAAACCGTGCCATGTAATTCACTTTGTGTATAAAGGTTCCCAGTTGCTTCGTACTCGTAGGTGATGGAAGAAGAATAATAGACTTAACCTTGTCTGGATCAGCCTCAATGCCATTTTCTGACACCATGTGGCCCAAAAACTTCACCTTTGGCTGTGCTAGATGAAATTTCTTTGGATTTTTTTGTCCTCCACATTCATCATATCAAGCCAATACCATCTGCAGGTTCTCATGATGTTCAGTCCTACTGCTGTAGACATAGAAGTCGTCCATAAAAGCTTTAACACAACTACCAATGAATGGTTCCAATATCCAATTTTCCCTCTCTTGATAGAAATATGGTCCATTTGACAACCCAAATGGCAATACCGTGTAACAATAGCAGCCCCATGGCGTAATAAAAGCTGTCTTTAAGAGCAATCTTCAATTGAAAATAGCGTGAAAAACCATCACACACACTGTACCTCTCATAACCTGCCACTGAATCCAAGATCTGATCAATGAATGGAAGAGGATATGGGTTCTTCTTAGTGGCTGCGTTTAAGGGTTTAAAATCTACCCAAATCCTCCACTTCCCATCCTTCTTTGGACTGACTACTACTGGACTCACCCATTCTGTGGTCTCCATAGGGACTATGAACCCTGCCTTCAATAACTTGTCCACCTCTTCCCGCAATGATGCCATCTGCTCTTGACCCATCCTTCTTAGCCTTTGCTGCAGTGGCTTAGCACCTTCTTTCAGCTCTATATGCATCTCTTCACCCTTGAACCCTCTGATCTCTTCATATGAAGTAATGAACAAATCAGGAAAACTAGCCAGCATGTGCAAATATATCTCCTTCTCCATAGCTGAGAGGTCTCCACTGATCATTTGTGTCATCAATTCCTGCTTCTTTGTTGACGATTCAACCTTGGTCTGCATCAGCCCTTCAATCACTTCATAAGGCCCTTCACTTTCATCTTCCACCTCATTTGCAAATGCGACTAAACAAGACTCCTGGGTTTCTTTGTCCATCAAAAGAAATGCAACATCAGCATCCTCATCACTGCTGGTAGTGCTATCATTGTCCTCATCAGTCACTGTGGAATAGTCTTTATCACTAGACTCATCCTCATCTTCCGCTCCTCCAATCGTTTCCTTGTGTCCATATTATATAGCTTCTTGGCACCTGTCTTTCCATAGAGGCTAATAGTACCACGTCTCCAATCTTGAACAGCTCCTACTGCACCTAACCATGGTCTACCCAGCATAATAGGATATGCTCCCAACCCCGCTGGCATCATATGAAAATCAACCACTGCCTTTGCATCATATGCTTCCACTTCTAAGCTCTTTACAACACCCAGACATTTTACTTTCTGATGGGTTGCCAATCTGATCCGGAAGCCTGACACCCCTAACACTGTAAGACCCATCTTCTCAACGCATGAGTGTGTTATGACACATATTTGGGCTCTACCATCCACATAACCTTGTCCCAGATTTTTTATTTTATGCCACACATCTACTATTGGACAAATGTCTGGTAGCTCATCCATCGCCAACACCTTCACTGAACCTCTCTCTGGTTCTTTCTCCATTGGGTTAACCATCCTCTTCCACTGTCGCTTCAGCTTAGGCACCATCTCTATAAGCTGCCCAAAGGTAACATCTGCTTTCCTGCTTGTCAAATCCTCCTTCAAGTCATAGCTTAATTTCCCATCCCCTAGTGGAAAATCTGAAACATGAAACTTGCGACGAGCTCTCCTTTTCCTCTTGGCCTTGACATCTTCGCCTTCATGGCTCTTTCCCTTCTTCTTGCTAGGACATGGGGCACTTCTTCCTTCCTTTTCCTCTGTGTTCCTCTTCCCAATGGGCATCACTAATGTATCCTCTAGCTTTGATACCTTTTCCAAAGTGACTACACTTAGCACTTTTGTCTTTCCCTTTTCCTCCTGGGTTAATCCACTGGTTCCTTCCTCTCCCTTAATTTCAATGCCATAATCATTCGACCTACTTAGCACTTGTCTTGGCAATGGATACATGTCTCCCCCCATCCTTGGTGGCTTTTCACATCGTGGGCTGATGTGGCCCAACTCTCCGCGATTATAACATGTGGGCGTTTGCCTCCAGAACCTACCATTGCTTTGTCTAGCACCATTCCTAGGTCTTTCTTCACCTCCTGGCTGATTTGCAAACCTCCCTCGACCTCGATTATTTCCCACTTGAGCTAGCATGTTTAGGCTGAGATTCTTCATCAAATCTACCACTTGCCTCATGTCTTGCCTTAGCCCATCATCTTGCACTGCTGTAGTGACCACTGCTGGCATAACCTAAGGAGTAACAGCAACCACTGGGTCATGATGAACCCCTGGCATGCGACCTTGTAAAGACTCTATAGGCTGAAATTCAGACCTCATGGGCAAAGACTCTACTCTTAGCTGGCTCATTTTCCTCAGCTTCCACTCTTTGTTCCTTGCTACCTCCAATGCATCTTCATATATCCTAGGCTTCTTTAGCTCCACTCTCCAACGTATATTCTCCCAAAGACCAGCCACGAACCTGTCCTTCTTCATCATGTCAGGAGGGGGTACTTGTGGTACTAAGGCCTTGCACATCCGCTCCCATGCCAACGAGAACTTACGTATGTACGCATCTACTGGCTCGCCTTCCTTTTTCACTAAAGCCTGTACTTCTTGCCACACTTGTCAGGATCTTCTGTCTTCACAAACTCCACCTCCAATCTATGCCTTATATTGTCCCAACTCAATCTTACAGGTGGATCCACTGCACGCAACTCCTCTTCAAATGCTTTGGACTAGACTCGTGCATCACTCTTCAAACAGATTTGGAGAAGACGTAACATCTGCGCTGGGTCATGAATTTGGTTGCTAATGCAGGCAACCTCCATCTTTTCCAAAAAGTCTTCCACATCTTCATCACTTCTTCCATGAAACTCCAGATAAGAGAAAGCCATGGCTACCCAAGTTACGATGCTTTGAGAACCCCTTCGAACACACGTACAAGAACCCAAATTTTTGACTGACTCAGTTCCCAGAAACTTCAATGGAGCTCAACTTTAGATAAGGAAAAACACATGCACATCAAATGAGTTTTCATAGTTAATCATTGGAATTACAACAGGCAAAGGACATTCCAGTATCTCTCTTAATCTTCTTGGCCCGAACATAAAGACTATGCGCTGCTGGAAAAAAATCTTCCTGGACACATGAACATTTATCTGGATTCTCTGTGTTAAATGAAAAGGAGTGAACTGAGGTCCATCGTGATTATCCATTAAAAGCCATCCATGTAGCTTCCAAAAAAGCACACTTGACTAATCCTCTGATTTTGCCAAAATTTCAGCAGCATAACAGCATAAATGGCTTAAAAGACCAAAAGACCAGCCATCATAACTTGGAAAAATTTTGACAGAGTTTCCCCAGAAGTAGAGCAGTGTGAACCCAAAATATAAACTGTATATGTATGCATAAACTGTCAACAATAGACTGTATATGTATGCATAAACTGTCAACAATAGACCCCGAGCATCAAATAGGACTTACTAGTACATAGCCTATGGCGAGGTCACGAAAAGGGTGCTCCAGCTAACTGTATCACTGAAAGTATCTCCACATTTGAGAATCCCCCAGCTCAATAAAACCTTACGCTATCGACCCTCACACGAAGGCTCATGAAAATCACGTATAGTCAAGTCTCAGAAATGACTATCTTCTAGACCAAGTCTCAGAAATGGTTGGGACTGCCAAATAAAACCAAATATGGCTCCACAAAGGCGTACAATGGAAGTTTTCACAAGTAACGTACAATCCAGCAGAAAATGCGCTCAAACAGGCGCTAAATGATGCATACCCACAACAACTGCAAGTGACACCACTGCTAGTATATCACTGTACTCCAGCTACCTGTACCTGTGTGAATCACTTGTACCTGTACCTGTCCCTGTAACATGTAACCTATAGTCTGCAACCTATAATCCTGAATCTCGAAGCTTGAAGCTCGAAGCAGAAGGTACTCGAAGAAGATTCTCCGTGGGGGCGCCAAACGAATGTGAAATGAAAAGGAGTGACGGAAACACACAGAACGCCTCTATAATAACCCGACACACACTCTTGGAAAGATACACACACACACTATGGGGCACCACTCGGCTTACACAACCCACCTGGCCGAGATAGGGAACACACCGATGGAGTGAGAGGAGAGAGACTATCCGTTTACCCACTCCACAAAGAGAGAGAGAGAGACACACACACACACACCCAAAAACTCAGCTCAAAAGAGGAGGATTTCTGTTGTTTAGATACAAATGAGCTTGGGCCAACACCAATGGGGCAAATAGTTTACACACTATTGAAGAAATACACTAGATACAACCACAAAGTTAAGCAGAGGCTTCACTCACCGGAGAAGATTACACAAAAAAAAAATCAAAAAAAGAGTGAGGAATTTGGAAAAATGGACAGTGCCATCGCATCCAGAACGGCCCAAAACCCCAGTCTACAATGTCAAAGTGCTCAAATCCGACCTCGAATGAGCAGTTTACGGCCAAAATAGGCTCCAAAAATCCAAAAAACACACCTGCAGCTGTTCCTCCTCTCTTCTCCACGTTTTTTCTGGTCTTCTCTCAGTTTTTTCAGTTCCCACACTTAGCTTTTTTACTTGGGCACCCTTGGCCTCTTAAATGACCTCAAACGGACCTCGAACAGGCCAAAAACTGACCTCGCAGTGCATAGTTGTCACCTTTTTGCATCATCCGCACACCTGGCACTCAGCTTTTTCCAATAATGTGTCTCGCAACCACGTGAAGTGGCTCCAAAAAATGGTCCTCATGATGACCTTTCTGCATAATTATCACAAGGAAACACCCACATTGTGTCCGTACTTCTCCACGTGCAAGTATTGACCCCATTCGCCCTCCTGACGCCACTAGATGCCATCTGACGCACCTGCTTACCTCATGTCGTCGGCCCGTGGATAGCTTCCTCGAGAATTTTTACGCGCTACCAACTCCTCATTATTATAGAAAAAACACACTAGTACTGGTAATAGTGAAAATCGATGCACTATGTACATGCTGTCCTACCTGTACACATGTGGGCGCCACGTAACCGCGTGGCTTTGGAAAATGGGCAATCCTTTATTCAATGCACCATGCATGGGTATGTACATGTGCGCAATCCCTTGCTCCAAAAAACTCCTGACAACGGGCATAGTTAGCTTGCGAAAGCATGCGGGGGTTAAACGATGCCCGTGGATGACAAATGTGGGTCGCATTGTGCAATGTAAGGAAGCACAACGACAAATGCAAAAAGAGAAAAAAGGCAAGGATGAGGGGAGCCATACTGTGATGGTCGTTGCTCAGCTATCTTGGTGCCATCAGAAGGTCATCCTAGATAGGAATAACAAGGTTGGAGACGGCCCGACCCGTCTATGCATCTCTCTCGAACATTGTATTTAGTTGTAAGACCTGGAGAAGTGTTTGAATGATGACCCTAATTGATCTTCCCTCTCTCAACTCTCAAAAGTGGATTAATATGCATAGTACTATGCGTGTGTGTGTGTGTGAGAGAGAGAGAGAGAGAGAGAGTGAGAGACAGAGAGATGAAGCAATTCACGCTATGGATGTCCATAAGTGCAATGCAAGTACATAAGCAATGAGTGAGGATGTGTAGTGACCATGCAAATGTGAGATGAACAACTAGGTGCTTTGCTTGCAACGCTGCGACACTCACAAAAAAACATAATAGTGTCGTAGGCAAGAACAACCCATACGTGCAGCCAAATTTTGTGAGGCAAGTTTTGCAAAGGCGAGAGTGGCTACAAGAGCCTTACATGGTGTATAGGTTCATTAGCATTAAGGACGCCAAGATTCAACGATGTTAATGATCAAAGGAGTGTTATCATGGTGCTTTTGATGAGTGTAAATTAAATCGCCACCATTCTGTTCTAGGCAAGATCTTGTCACTCTCCTCCTCCACCATCCGCGGATGTTGCCTTTGCTTTCAGCTGTCTACTTTCTCCCATCTCCTTTCTCTTTTTCTCCTCTCTATCTTCCATGTTCTCCTATCATAGAGAGTAGTCAATCCCAATATTCATTGCAAGGGGTAGAACATGCCCATTTCATTCTAGATAGTTGGAGGTTTGAGCTTTCGTCTACATTCAGCCTAGCTACAGAAATTTGGTTGTGCTTGGCCGGTAAACTTACCACATGAGGGTGAAAACAAGCACCTAGATTAGCATGATGACAATAGGATTCTCATTGCGCACATGCAAGAGGGTGTTAGAGCAGTTATGGAAAAGATGCAACTAGAGTAGTGGGGTGACTAAAAGATCTTGGACTGGATCAGACTACATTAAGCTACAATTGATCAACTGAGGTGAAACTTTGATCCTAGCAATTTTTGGCCATTATGCGAGCGCTTCAACAGTGATGTGGATCACAATGGGGCTTTCCATGGAGGTGTATTTTTATTTGGAGCATTGCTAAGGATGCCATGACACTTTGCTTTGCCCAAAGGACAAAAAGCAGGGCATTTTCCAATTCTACATGTAGTGTTTCCCTCTACAGGAGGGCAAATTCTTTACATAAAGAGATTAGAGTCAAGGGATCTTTAGGGAAAACAACTCTTGGTTGTTTTTTCTGATTCAAAGTGGGCTCCTCTCGAAGTGTGACCACCTACAGGCTCTTGGTAGTTTTATATAATAAGATGCATCACATTGGTTAACATATTCACACTGAGACTAAAGATCAAAGGCAAGAAAATTTTCATTTCTCTATGTTTGGTTGGGATCTTGGTCTAATGCGTGTGCGTGTATGTGCGTGCGTGTGTGTGTGTGTGTGTGTGTGTGTGTGCGTGTGCACACACAAAGTGCTAGCTTTTGGAAAAAGCCCATTACTACAAATTTTTCTACTTATGTCTCACGAAAGCATTGGTTGGGTGACAACGCCAACAAGGCTTGAGAGGGCAATAAATTCAGTGCTTGGTGGAGATATGTATTGTTTTGAGGTTGGCATAATCAAATTATTTAGAAGCAAAAGGTGTTTCTTTGGTGGCTATGTTGGGAGGGCTTGCATTGGGAGGCATCCACATGTCATTCATTGGAGGAGCTTTTTTTTTTTGGGACGGGGGGGGGGGGGGGGGGGGGGGGGGGGGGGTTTTTCCTAGAACACCTTATTGTAAGCATGTGATTAATGGTGTGTGCATATGCGAACAAACAAGGAGAAGATTGTGCACTTGGATCAACCCTTGAACAACTTAGTGATGGTGTAACATTAATGGTGTTGCACACCCGCCAAGCACCATCTTCTCCCCTATGCTAGGGTTATAGGGTTTATCCAACTGCATGAACTTCTCCCTCATTGTGTGCACTATTGAGACACTCTTTGCCTTCTTAAGACATACCTTTTCTCTTCATTCATATGTTGGTGTAGGATATCTTCTCAAAATCTTCATCCCCTTCTGCTGCGAAGCTGCCTTTCTTTTTTTATTTTGATAACCAATGCAACTATCTATGCCCACATCTTGACAAGATGTGTAATTATGAAAGATATTGATAAAAGCAAACAATTTCATATAGATGAGATTATTGGTCAGTAGCAATGCTTTGGCCCACATGTATGTCGATGTTTGTGGCTTCTCTATCTGCAATGTGGCTCCTCAAATGCATTGTTTGCATGACTTGCCTGATAAGGTCAAGGCCAAGTAGCATTATGCGAACATGGAGACATGCTTAGAGAACACATTGTTTGGTATGTATGCAAATTGAAGTGTATTTTGGAGTCATTCTATTGATGATGTGCTTTCTTGGATAACACAATAAGTTTTCTATTGTAACCACAATAAAATCCATGTGTTGTGGTCCTCGTAGAGTAGAACATGTGGTTGAGGAGATTTTTATTGAGGTAGTCTATTATGGGATTGTACTTATCGCAAGCTATATCTATAACATGGATATGAAAAATAAACTCTTGGTCCATATTATTGATTGCAAAGTGAGGACCTGTCAAAAAATGTGATTAACTATGCTTGCATCTTAAATACATGTGGCATTATGCAAGAATTTAAAAAAAAAATTAGTGCTTAGTATTGTTGTGCTCAACCTGTATGGCATTGATGCATCTAAAGTTGGTCAATGCTATGAGGAGTGAAATGTTAGGTTGTGTGTTCTCTCAAGGGTATGTCATCGTGGCAAGGCAACTCTGAAGATCAAGGGCAGGCAAGGGGCAGTGGATATGTATGATTTATGTGTTTTTTAGGGCCAAAGTGCTCTACCATGGTACCTATCAAATGTGTTTGGTCAAAGTGTGCAAAGTACATAATGGAAGTGCCAAAGGTAGCATTCAGTGTGTCTACAGGCTGGTCCAGACGGCTCCTCAATCAGAGCTACGGAGTGAAAGAAATGGCAGTTTGAAATTCAAAAGTGGTTTGCAGATTTAACTTCCTCAGTAGATGTGCCATTGGGAGTTTTTTTGAAATCACGAGGGTTTTGCACGAACATTATAGAACACAAGAAGGCCATAGGAAGTTATAGGGCATCAATTAGAGTTTGGAGCAGGGAGTTATAGCGGATGACAGTTGCCGACATGGTGGTACTAAATGAATGAGGGCAATTTTTGGTTATGCCATCCAAGGTCTCAATGATGTCAAGGTGCGGTGCAACTTTTGTTTGGCGTATTGTGGCGAGTGTGTGTAGGTAAAATTATGTTGTTCTGAAGGTGTTTTTGAGAGGAGTGGGGTGTTGTGAGTACCTTGAAACCAGAGAGGCATTCTGGTGTGTTTTTGGGTGTGTTCCCATTCCCCCTCTCCACCATCAAGAATGTTATCAAGTAAGGGTCCATTTTGTAAAGCACTAGCCTATTTTGACAAATAGGAATTGAGGTTTTCTTCTCCATATTGGTACGGATTGGACCATGTTTAAGTTCTAGCTAAGTGAAGAACGATTCTAGGAAAATTTATTTGTTATCTTTGTTCAAACCAAGTGAGTAAGGGAGAGAAAATTACTTTTTTAGTTCAAACAAAGTGAATCCCGCAGGGAAAGAGAGAGGTGAAGAGTGTTTCCATGATGTAGAATAGACCCCTACAATGAACTGACTTGTGGCATTAAATATGTCCACTACCTAGCCCAACATATATTTATTTGGCAGAGGAAAGGTATAGTTAGTGGGCATCTTTATGATCATCTTCAGTTAGTGGGCATCTTTATGATCAATTACTTAAAAAGGTTGCTAATTTTTCTTCTAACAACACTTTATAGACTAATCTCTTTGTTTTTGAAGAAACAAGTAATGTTTGAGCATCCCATTTCATTTGAGAGAGAGAGAGAGAGAGAGAGAGAGAGAGAGAGAGAGAGAGAGAGAGATTTTTGATGACACAAAAGGCCGTTTTCCAGGAAAATTTTCAATTCATTATAGCTTATACATCAAGTTTATTGTAGTTACACACCCTATCTACAGATCTTAAAAGCATTGGGTCATGCAAAGAGTGTCGAGTTGTAGCTTCATCTTCAAAAAAATGATATAACCATGAGTTAAACACACGGTCTCCTTCATGGGGTTGCCTTTTGAGAGTTACTAGACGGCTTCTATACTCTCCTACATAAGATGCCATTGTTAATAGTTAGATGGAGCACCTTATTGGTGCTTTGGAGGATGATGTAATGTGATAATTAAGCATTAAAGCTAATATAGTCGGCACTACATTATGGATAAATAAAGAGTGTTTTCAGTTTGGATTGAGGAGAGGGAGAAGAGGGTTACCAAAATTGGGCCTTGCCTCCTTTTCACCGCAACAACGCGCGGGTCACATACTAGTAGATTATGAAGAGACTTTTGCTCCCACTTGACATATGACTACTGTGCATTTTCTATGTGCATTGGCAGCTCATTTTGGTTGGGATGTACATCAATCAGACATTGTTACTACTTGCTTGAATGGTGACATATTTGAGGAAGTATATGTAACGCAGCCTCGCGGTTTTGTCAAGAAAGGACAAGAGGACAAAGTGTGCAGATGTAAGAAGGCTTTGTATGGGTTGAAGCAATCTCCTCGTGCTTGGTATGAGAAAGCTGACACTCATTCGGTCAAACGAGGCTTTTGTAACAGTCCAACAGAAATCACATTGTATGTAAAGTGTGAGGGTGATGTACTTCTCATTGTGGTTCTTTATGTAGATGATTTGCTGATCATTGGACCAAATGAGAGACATATTGCTGAATTTAAGGACGATTTGAATGCTACCTTTCAAGATGAAAGATTTGGGACTATTGCATCATTACTTGAACATACAATTTAAGCAGTGTGATGTCGGTATTGACTTGTGTCAGAAAAGTTACATAGAGACATTGCTATGTAAGTTTGGACTTGAGGATTGCAAACCTATTGCCACTTCCATGGAAATAGGTTTAAAACTGAGTCTTCATGATGCTGGTGATCTTGCAGATGTCACTCTTTACCAAACTGCTGTTGGATGCCTCATTTATGTATGCAACACGAGGCTAGTTATTCAATTTGCAGATTCACATGTCAACAGATTTATGCATAGCCCAGGGTCTAAGCATTGGCAGGTTGTCAAGAGGATTTTTTGCTACCTTAGTGGCACTTTACATCTTGGCTTGTTTTATCCCAAGGGGGAATCATTGCCAGTGTTTTTTTTTGGCCAAAAATTGCCAATTTGGTGAATCTTGCAAATTTTGAGTTTTTTTTGGCTCTCATTGGTGTAGGCCTTAAGATGTTTTTCGCAAGACTTTGCTATAAGGTTTTGCATTTTGGGGTAGCTAGTCACCAAAGATAAGCCCATTGAAGAACTTGATGGTAGGGGAGATTGAGGGGCAAATAGGCTTGATTGACTAGATTTTATGTAGGAGGTCTGAGATCTTCACACTTCCTCATTTAGTTTTCATCTAGATTTCAAAGACCTTACCCTACTCAAGAAGATGTTGTCTCCTAGAAAAACCCTAGGACATATAAGGTGTGGTGTGACATTGATACTTATTTGAAAAGTCTAGGTGGCACTACTTAGATCACTTTTTTCTATTATATAAAAAGTTGTAAGAGATGTCCCTTTTATCCTTACATAAGACCATATTAGGTAAAGTGGGAAAATCCCAATTCCCAGGTTGGACAACTTTCAATATATCATGTACAAAATATAGAGATTTTGTCAAAAATTTGATATTTCTTAAGGTCTCATTCCCCTTTATGCACATGCAATACACAATGAAAACGACTAAAATACCATGGTTTCAATCAATTGGATTATTAGGAGATGAGTATATTGCATCCATTATCATTGTCTATGTTCTACTGTCCTACCTACAACTTATCTCAACATGGAGAGCTTGGTTTCTAGGTCCACCACTTGTCCAAGTTAATGTAAAAGTGACTCAAGGTTCACAACTTGTGAAAGCAAGGATCCATTGAGGAATACAATCCACTTGGCTATTTTTCCTTAATTTATTGCATGTGACATTCAAGCAAGGTCCACTTCTAATCTAGAACTTCTTAATTTGAGGCATGGGGCATACATAAAATATGTAGCATATGCTCTATTGCCTCATAGGAAGGTTGGTTTCAAGGTGCACTTATCCAGGCTAGCCTATCTTGGAGAAATGATGGAGCTTGTTTCTCTCCTTGTTTCAATGGAGACTATCTTGGACAAGTGGTGGACCTTTGCTTCTCTCTATGTTTCAATAGAGTTAGCTTGGACAAGTGGTGACCTTGGAACAAAACCCCCATGTAAAACATATCATAGGTATTCCAAGTGATTATAAAGATTACCATTTAAGATATAACCTTATAGGTTGGACAATTGGAGCCTAGCTTAGAGAAATGGTGGACCTTTGATTCTCTCCATGTTTCAATGGAGCCTATCTTGGAGAAATGGTGGAGCTTGCTTCTGTCCATGTTTCAATGGAGCTTAGCTTGGACAATTGGTGGACCTTTGCTTCTCTCTATGTTTCAATAGAGTTAGCTTATACACGTGGTGGATCTTCAAACTAAACCAACTACTATCAATGTTTCCTAGCTTGGACAAGTGGTGGAGTGTTTCTCCTCTCCATGTTTCAATGGAGATTAGCTTGGACAAGTGTTGGACCTTAAAACAAAAACCCCATGTACAACATAGCATGGATTTTCTAGATTTCAATGGAGTCTAGCTTTAACAAATGGTAGAGCTTGCCTTCATCCATGTTTCAATGAAACTATCTTGGACAAGTGGTGGACCTTGTAACAAACTCCCATGTACAACATATCATTGGTTTTCTAAGTGATGGGAAGAAATACCATTCAAGATATAAACTTATAGCTTGGATAAGTAGTTGACATAAAAACAAAATTTATCATAATACAATGAAATACAGGTCAGCCAATTCCTAAATCTTGAGACCAAACCTCCCATGCTATTAGAGATAATATATTGGATAAGTGGTGGACCTTCTATTATTTTTCCATGCCTAGTTTAGACAACCGGTACACTTTGCAGCTATAAAGGTTGGACGAGTGGTGGAGCCTTGTTTCTATCCATGTTTTAATGGATCCTAGCTTGGACAAGTGGTGGACCTTGGAAAAAAGCTTCCATGTACAACATATATGAGGTTTTCGATGTTTTAATGGAACCTATCTTGGACAAATGGTGAAGCTTGCTTCTCTCCATGTTGATTTTGGAACTACATTAGACAAGTGGTGGAGCTTTGCTTTTCTACTCTTCATAATACAATGAAGTATAGGTTGGTTACATGGTGAATCTTAAGGCCAAACCTCCCATTTTACTAGAGATGATAGGTTGGACAAGTGGATCAACCTTCTATCATTTCTCCATGACTATATTAGACAATTAGTAGACCTAGCATCTCTCTATGTTGTCTAGACATGAGCTTGGACAAGTGATGGACCCTGCTTCTCTCTTCCCTTGGTTTACTAGTTTGAAGACTCAGTATATATACTTTCTTAGATCTAGCTTGAACAAGTGGTGGACCTTGTATCCACAATCTTAATCCATTACAAAAAATTATATGAAAAAATAACATAGGAATCTTGGTTTAAAAGTCAAGCAATTAGGTTCCAAATGCACATAATAATATATTTCCAACCCATAAGAAAAGAAAGTTAAATATGTTATTACCAAATTGAAAAAGGTAACGTTGTGAGCGGGATGGAAACACACAGAACGCCTCTATAACGACCCGACACACACTCTTGGAATGATACACACACACACACACACACTACGGGGCACCACTCGGCTTACACAACACACCTAGCCGGACAGGGAACACATCTATGGAGTGAGAGGAGAGAGACTATCCGTTTGCCCACTCCACATAGAGAGATATACACACACACATACACACACACTCAAAAACTCAGCTCAAAAGAGGAGAATTTTTTATGTTTAGATACAATTGATATTGGGCCAACACCAATGGGGCAAATAGCTCACACAATATGAGTAAAATAAACCAGATACAATAAAAAAATGGAGCAGAAGCTTCGCTCATAGGAGAAACTTACACAGCCAAAACAGAAAAAAAAGAGTGAGTAATTTGGAAAAATGGACAGTGCCATCGCGTCTGGAACGGCCCAAAACCCCAGTCTACAATGTCAAAGTGCTCAAATCCGACCTCGGATGAGCAGTTTACGACCAAAACAGGCTCCAAAAACCCAAAAAACACAGTTGCGGCTGTTCCTCCTCTCTTCTCCACGTTTTTTCTGGTCTTCTCTCGGTTTTTTTAGTTCTCACACTTATCTCTTTTACTTGGGAACCCTTGGACTTTTAGATGACCTCAAACGGACCCCGAACAGGCCAAAAATTGACCTCGCAGTGCATAGTTGTCACCTTTTTGCATCATCCGCAAACCTGGCACTCAGCTTTTTCCAATAATGCGTCTCGCAACCATGTGAAGTGGCCCCAAAATATGGTCCTCATGATGACCTTTCTGCATAATTATCACAAGAAAACATCCACGTTGTGTCCGTACTCATCCACGTGCAAATATTGAACCCATTCGACCTCCTGACGCCACTAGATGCCGTCTGACGCACCTGCTTACCTCATGTCGTCGGCCCGTGGATAGCTTCCTCGAGAATTTTTATGCGCTACCAACTCCTCATTATTATAGAAAAAACACACTGGTATAGGTGATAGTGAAAATTGATGCACTATGTACAAGTTGTCCTACCTGTACACATGTGGGCCCCACGTAACCACCTGGCTCTGGAAAATGGGCAATTCTTTATTTGATGCACCATGCATGTGTATTTACATATGCGCAATCCCTTGCTCCAAAAAACTCCTGACATAATTTTCCCATCCTCTAGCCTGCTAGATCATTCATGATCAACAGCAACAAAAAGAGATATGAGACTCTCCGCGTCACAGGTCTCCTCATCCCTCACAGACATTACTTGTTCTGCAGACAGCTCATCTTGCTCCACCATCATTAACCTGGCATGATATAATTTAAGACGCAATCCATTTACCCTTGACTTATGTAAAATCCCATCCAGGTTAGCCAACTAATATGTACCATTTGGAAAACACTCCAGTTGCTTGAAAGGGCCTTCCCACTTAATTTGAAACTTCTTTTGGAAGGTGTTGTTCAGCTTACTGTTGTAGCACAAAACCAAGTCATGCTTCTTGATACCCTTACTTTTGACCTTTTCATTTATCTTTGCCAAAGCCTTATCCTGCATCTGCCCATAATGCTCCAATGCACTCATCCTATCCAATTGAACGTCTTGTAACTGTAATAGCCTCTCTTTGAACGCATCACTACACGGCCCAAGCAACTTCTCTAGCATCTTTACTACAGGCAAATCTACCTCCACAGGCAATAGTGCTTCCGTTCCATACACCACATGAAATGGAGTAAACCCTGTACCTGTCTTCACCGAAGTACGGTAAGCCCATAATGCACTAGGCAATTTCAAATCCCAATTCTTTCCTTGGTGCTCTGTCACTTTCGAAAGAATTTGTACCAACTCACCATTGAACCTTTCATTTAAGCTATTACATTGCGGGTAATAAGGAGTGGTATGCTGGTGCTTAATCTTCATCTTCGCACATAAGAAGTCTAGCAGTTTAGCTCTAAAGCCTGGCCCCTTATCTGAAAGTAGCTCCAGTGGCACCCCAAACTTGCAGCATATTTCATCATACACAAATTTTGCCACATCCTTTGCAGTGATCTGTTTTACTGCTATAGCCTCTGCCCATCTAGAGAGATAGTCCACTGCAGTCAAAATATAGCTTTTGCCCCTGCTTGTAATAGGTAACGGGCCTATTGCATCAATCCCCCACTTTTCAAACACATCAAATGCCATAATGGTTTTTCGTAGCTCTGGCTTCAACACTCTCTTTCCAAATGCTTGACACCTATTGCAAGACCTACACCAATGGTGAACATCCTTGTGCAAACTAGGCCATACATACCCCTCTTGCAAGATCTTATGCAAGGTGATCTTTAGAGCAAAATGGCCGCCACATGCGCCTTCATGATTCTCTTCCAACACTCTATAAAGCTCCTGCCGCCAAGTTACACGTCTCAACACGAGATCAGCCCCTTTCATGTATAAGACATCACCAATCAATTTGTACCTGTATGCTCTGCGCACAAAACCATACTTCTTAGACTTCTGAATCTCCTTTGGAATGATTCCTGTTAGCAAAAACTCCTCTTCTTGAGCGAAACTTTTCCGGCCATGATAAAGAGGTAAAGTGGTCCTCAACACAAATAGCTCCCCAATCATGCTTTGAGTTGCTTCATGTGCCTCTCCGTTTAGAGCACGTTCAATGTGTCTGATGCTCCATGCTTCAAACTTTTTTAACAGGCCTTTAATTCTGAAACACATTTCCTTCAATGAGGTGTTCTTGCTCTTCCACACACCCAACACTTGCTTCACCACTAACAAGGCATCACCTTTTATGCTCAACCTTCAAACCCCATGCTTCAAAAAAATGTGTCATCCAGCTTCCAGAGTAGCATATACAACCTCATTGTTACTATGAGCGTCCAATTTGAACCCTCTCTTGCATACTAGCTTCCCCTCTGGATCATAAAGTGCTATACCCCCTGAAGCTGCATCATGGCTCTTTCTGTATGAACCATCAAAGAACAACACATGTGCATTGCTGATCTGTGGAACTTCTTCAACTACCTTTCTCACCACCTCTTCCTTAACAATAAGGGGATTCTCCTTGTAGGTCAACAAATCGGCTAGGGTAGCCCTTGTACTGTCTTCCAGTAGAAAAGAGAACTCAAACTCTTGCAGCTCAATTACCCATTTCTTCACCACATTTGACATGTTAGTGCCATTAATTAACTGTGGAAAAAAGGCATACTTGTCAAGAAAAGAAAAGGTCGTAGTAGCAAGTAATGACGAAATCGTCGACAAGCAAATATGACAGTGGCCATCACTAGCTCTACTTCCGAGAATTTTCTCTCTGCTACCAACTTCACTCGGCTTGCACAATATATTGGCCTCATATAATGGCTGCCCTTCCCCTTTTGCAATAGCATGTCTCCAATGGCATCATCCCCTACTGATGGATTTACATAAAACACTTTCTCCCAATCAGGAGCCTGCATGGCTGACAACCCCCCTAACACCTCTTGAAACACTTCTTCACAGTTGTCATCCCATTGCAATGGATCATGCTTTGCCACTTGCTGTAATGGATAAAGAAGCTGCGAAGACAATGGAATAAACCGTGCCATGTACTTCACTTTGTGTATAAAGGTTGCCAATTGCTTCGTACTCGTAGGTGATGGAAGAAGAATAATAGACTTAACCTTGTCTGGATCAGCCTCAATGCCATTTTCTGACACCATGTGGCCCAAAAACTTCACCCTTGGCTGTGCTAGATGAAATTTCTTTGGATTTTTTTGTCCTCCACATTCATCATATCGAGCCAATACCATCTGCAGTTTCTCATGATGTTCAGTCCTACTGCTGTAGACACAGAAGTCGTCCATAAAAGCTTTAACACAACTACCAATGAATGGTTCCAATATCCAATTTTCCCTCTCTTGATAGAAAGATGGTCCATTTGACAACCCAAATGGCAATACCGTGTAACAATAGCAGCCCCATGGCGTAATAAAAGCTGTCTTTAAGAGCAATCTTCAATTGAAAATAGCGTGAAAAACCATCACACACACTGTACCTCTCATAACCTGCCACTGAATCCAAGATCTGATCAATGAATGGAAGAGGATATGGGTTCTTCTTAGTGGCTGCGTTTAAGGGTTTAAAATCTACCCAAATCCTCCACTTCCCATCCTTCTTTAGACTGACTACTACTGGACTCACCCATTCTGTGGTCTTCACAGGGACTATGAACCCTGCCTTCAATAACTTGTCCACCTCTTCTCGCAAGGCTTCCATTTGCTCTTGAACCATCCTTCTTAGCCTTTGCCGCACTAGCTTAGCACCTTCTTTCAGCTCTATATGCATCTCTTCTCCCTTGAACCCTCTGATCTCTTCATATGAAGTAATGAACAAATCAGGAAAACTAGCTAGCATATGCAAATATATCTCCTTCTCCATAGCTGAGAGGTCTCCACTGATCATTTGTGTCATCAATTCCTGCTTCTTTGACAACTCAACCTTGGTTTGCATCAGCCCTGCAATCACTTCATAAGGCCCTTCACTTTCATCGTCAACTTCATTTGCAAATGCAACTAAGCCAGACTCCTGGATTTCTTTGTCCATCAAAAGGAATGCAACATCAACATCCTCATCACTGCTAGTAGTACTATCATTGTCCTCATCTGTCACTGTGGAATAGTCTTCGTCACTAGATTCATCCTCATCTTTATAAAGCTCATCCAATCGTTTCCTTGTATCCATATTATATAGCTTCTTGGCACCTGTCTTTCCATAGAGGCTAATCGTACCACGTCTCCAATCTTGAACAGATCCCACTGCACGTAACCATGGTCTGTCGAGTATGATAGGATATGCTCCCAGCCCCGCTGGCATCACATGAAAATCAACCACTACCTTTGCATCATATGCTTCTACTTCTAAGCTCTTTACAACACCCAGACATTTTACTTTTTGATGGTTTGCCAATCTAATCCAGAAACCTGACACCCCAGTCACTGTGAGACCCATCTTCTCAATGCATGAGAGTGTTATGACGCATATTTGGGCTCCACCATCCACATAACCTTGTCCCAAATTTTTTCTTTTGTGCCACACATCTACTATTGGGCAAATGTCAGGTAGCTCATCCATTGCCAACACCTTTACTGAACCTCTCTCTGGTTCTTTATCCATTGGGTTAACCATCCTCTTCCACTATCGTTTCAGCTTAGGCACCATCTCTATAAGCTGCCCAAAAGTAACATCGGCTTTCCTACTCGTCAGATCCTCCTTCAAGTTATAGCTTAATTGCCCATCCCCTAGTGGAAAATCTGAAACATGAAACTTGCGACGAGCCCTCCTTTTCCTCTTGGCCTTGACATCCTCGCCTTCATGGCTCTTTCCCTTCTTCTTGCTAGGACCTGGGGCACTTCTTCCTTCCTTTTCCTCTGTGGTCCTCTTCCCAATAGGCATCACTAATGTATCCTCTAGCTTTGATGCCTTCTCCAAGGTGACTACACTGATCACTTTTGTCTTTACCTTTTCCTCCTGGGTTAACCCACTGGTTCCTTCATCTCCCTTAATTTCAATGCCATAATCATTTGACCTAGTTAGCACCTGTCTTGGCAATGGATACATGTCTCCACCCATCCTTGGTGGCTTATCACATTGCGGGATGATGTGGCCCAACTCTCCACAATTATAACATGTGGGCGTCTGCCTCCAGAACCTACCATTACTTTGTCCAACACCATTCCTGGGTCTTTCTTCACCTCCTAGCTGATTTGCAAACCTCCCTCGACCTCGATTATTTCCCACTTGACGTAGCATGTTTAGGCTGAGATTCTTCATCAAATCTACCACTTGCCTCATGTCTTGCCTTAGCCCATCATCTTGCACTGCTGTAGTGACCACTGCTGGCATAACCTGAGGAGTAACAGAAACCACTGGTTCATGATGAACCCCTTGCATGCGACCTTGCGAAGAATCCATAGGCTGAAATTCAGGCCTCATGGGCAAAGACTCTACCCCTAACTGGCTCATTTTCCTCAGCTTCCACTCTTTGTTCGTTGCCACCTCTAGTGCATCTTCATATGTCCTAGGCTTCTTTAGCTCCACTCTCCAATTTATATTCTCCCAAAGACCAGCTAAGAACCTATCCTTCTTCATCATGTCAGGTGGGGGTACCTATGGTGCTAAGGCCTTGCACATCCTCTCCCATGCCAATGAGAACTTATGTATGTACTGGCTCACCTTCCTTCTGCACCAAACCTTGTACTTCTTGCCACACTTTGTCAGGATCTTCTATTTTAACAAACTCCACTTTCAATCCATGCCTTAGATTGTCCCAACTCAATCTTATGGGTGGATCAGCCCCACGCAACTCCTCTTCAAATGCTTTGGACCAAATTTGTGCATCACTCTTCAAACAGATTTGGAGAAGACGTAACATCTACGCCGGGTCATGAATCTGGTTGCTAATATAGGCAACCTCCATCTTTTCCAAAAAGTCTTCCACATCTTCATCACTTCTTCCATGAAACTTCGGATAAGAGAAAGCCATGGCTACCCAAGCTACGATGCTTTGAGAACCTCTTTGAACACACGTGCAAGAACCCAAAACTTTTGACTAACTCAATTCCCAGAAACTTCAATGGAGATCAACTTTAGATAAGGACAAACACATGCACATCAAATGAGTTTTCATAGTTCAATGCACATCAACTTTAGATAAGGACAAACAACAGGCAAAGGACATTCCAGGATCTCTCTTAATCTTCTTGGCCGAAACATAAAGACTATGCGCTGCTGGAAAAAAATCTTCCTAGACACATGAACATTTATCTAGATTCTTTGAGTTAAATGAAAAGGAGTGAATTGAGGTCCATTTTGATCATCCATTAATGTCAACCATGTAGCTCCCAAGAGAGCACACCTATCTTATCCTCTCATTTTGGTAGAATTTCAGCAGCATAACAGCATAAATGGCTTAAAAGACCAAAAAACTAGCCATCATAACTTGAAAAAAAATTTGACAGAGTTTCCCCAGAAGTAGAGTAGTGAGAACCCAAAATATAGCTTGTATATGTATGGATAAACTGCCAACAATAGAACCCGAGAATCAAGTAGGAATCACTAGTACATAGCCTATGGCGAGGTCACAAAAAGGGTGCTCCAGCTACCTGTATCACCGAAAGGATCTCCACATTTGAGAATCCCCCAGCTCAATAAAACCTCACGCTATCGACCCTCACACGAAGGATAATGCAAATCGCGTATAGTCAAGTCTCAGAAATGACTATCTTCCAGACCAAGTCTCATAAATGACTGAGACTGCCAAATAAAAACAAGTATGGTTCCACAAAGGCGTACAATGGCAGTTTCCACAAGTAACGTACAATCCAGTAGACAATGCGCTCAAGCAGACGCTAAATGATGCATACCCACAACAACTGCAAGTGACACCACTGCTAGTATATCAGTGTACTCCAGCTACCTGTACCCATGTGAATCATCTGTACCTGTACCTATCCCTGTAACCTGTAACCTGTAGTCTGCAACCTGTAATCCCGAATCTCGAATCTTGAAGCCCAAAGCAGAAGGTACTCGAAGAAGATCCTCCGTGGGGGCGCCAATGGAATGTGAGCGGGATGGAAACACACAGAACACCTCTATAATGACCCGACACACACTCTTGGAATGATACACACACACACACTACGGGGCACCACTCGGCTTACACAACACACCTGGCCGAGACAGGGAACACATCTATGGAGTGAGAGGAGAGAGACTATATGTTTGCCCACTCCACATAGAGAGATACACACACACTCAAAAACTCAGCTCAAAAGAGAAGAATTTATGATTTTTAGATACAATTGAGCTTGGGCCAACACCAATGGGGCAAATAGCTCACACAATATGGGTAAAATAAACCAGATACAATCACAAACTAGAGCAGAAGCTTCGCTCATAGGAGAAACTTACACAGCCAAAATAGCATAAAAAGAGTGAGGAATTTGGCAAAATGGACAGCACCATCACGTCCGGAACGGCCCAAAACCCCAGTCTACAATGTGAAAGTGCTCAAATCCGACGTCGGATGAACAGTTTACGGCCAAAATAGGCTCCAAAAACCCAAAAAACATAGTTGCGGCTGTTCCTACTCTCTTCTCCACATTTTTTCTGGTCTTCTCTCTGTTTTTTTAGTCCCCACACTTAGCTTTTTTACTTGGGCACCCTTGGCCTTTTAGATGACCTCAAACGGACCCCGAACAGACCAAAAACTGACCTCGCAGTGCATAGTCGTCACCTTTTTGCATCATCCGCATACCTGACACTCAACTTTGTCCAATAATGCGTCTCACAACCACATGAAGTGGCCCCAAAATATGGTCCTCATGATGACCTTTCTGCATAAGTATCACAAGAAAACATCCACGTTGTGCCCGTACTCATCCACGTGCAAATATTGACCCCATTCGACCTTCTGACGCCACTAGATGCCATCTGACGCACCTGTTTACCTCATGTCGTTGGCCCGCGGATAGCTCCCTCGAGAATTTTTATGCACTACGAACTCCTCATTATTATAGAAAAAACACACTGGTATGGGTGATAGTGAATATCGATGCACTATGTACATACTGTCCTACCTGTACACATGTGGGCCCCACGTAACCACCTGGCTTTGGAAAATGGACAATTATTTATTTGATGCACCATGCATGTGTATGTACATATGTGCAATCACTTGCTCCAAAAAACTCCTGACAGCGTCCAAGAATTCTAGATTTGCATCTTGTCAGATCTAAATCTTCATCAAGGCAACATGCATGTATACATCAACTTTCAAGCCATTCAAGAATACATGCACTTAGATTCCATAGTTTTCTTTTCAAAGTCTTTTAGGTTCTAAAACTCTTTCACATAAAGTATGTAATGATAAAATTCTTGAAGCAAACATTTGTGCCCAAGAAAAAGATCCCTCTCACATCTTTAAAGTCCATGAATTCTCTGATCCACACTTACAAGTTTTATTTTGACATCAAACATCAATTCTCTCTTAGTTACAAATAAATGCAACCTCAATATGAATTGAAAAAAAATGAATTTCTTTTACTATATGACCCAACATAGGCCCCAATAAAATAAAAAATGAGTCCCTAAAAATTTGGGTGCACTCTAGCAATACATCAGAGTCCCCTTACAATAGGATGCACTCCAATAGTACATTGAAGTCCCCTTAGACTAGGGTGCACTCCATTGAAGTGTTCATAAAATTGACACACCTTTGTTTTTTTTTTTTAAAGACTATATCAAATTATACAAATGTTGAAAGATACACACTAGAATAAAAAAAGCATCTTATGGCCATATTTATTCAATGCTTTCGTATTGACAAGTACACACCAAGGACATAATTTGTCTCAGAATCACTGTACTGATTTACAATTGTGTTGTATGTATAGACTCTCTTATCTCTTGCATACAACCATCCTACCAACCATGGAATTATGGTTCTCTGCAAGAAGTTTTGAAGTTGCTCGGAAGTTTGCCTCCACATCTTTGGAAATATAAGATATGTCCCTGGCATGTTCCACATCACCCTATATGGAGTGTCATCAAAAATTAAGGTATTGTTTACATCCAAATCCTCAAATGTCTTCCAAATATCACTCAAATTTTTGTGATAAACTCTTGTAAATCCTAACATGATATTTGGATTTTGGCAATTTTTGTTACTCATAAACACCTTGAACTTGGTATACTGCTCAGGAAAACATTTTTGTGTGATGCGTTGCACCCTTGTTAAGTTATAACAACTCCATATCCATAGCTCAAAGTATTCAGCACAAAAATCCAAAAAACTTTGTGCGTCTGGTCGCACCACATGATAAACTTCATCTTTATCCTCCACAAGTCGCATGTGTTGAGCCCAAGCTGGCATAGAATCTCCATGTTTCATTTCAATTGTCTTGAGAAGTAACCCCTCTAGATCCAAGATAAGTACTCTTTTGATGTGCTTGAAAGCAAGTGGTAGGTGATAAGGAGGTGATTGATTCCTTGGACAAGGTCTTGGAGGAGGTTGGATGGGTAATTCAATAGTTTTCTTCAATTTATGCCAGCATACAGCCAATCCATTTTTCCGTAAGGATTCTGAAATTAAAGAACAAGAACACTTAATGCAAACACAACAATAGACATGAGTTTCACATTGTCTACTCTAAGGTTTTATTAGATACCAAAATCCATCTATGATGTACTTATTAATAGAAAGAAAGTCAAATTAAAATCCTGACTCTTTTTTATGCTACACTCTCTCTTAGTCTCAATACCATGGAGTTCAACTAGACTTAAGTCAACTAATAACTACTACTTGTTATTAAAGGTATGCTTGAAGTGCATAAGGCTTAACCAATGCTCTACTGTAGAATGGGTATTTAGGTCTCAAGGTCTACCACTTATCCAAGCAAAGATCCATTTAGATATGGAAACCCAATTTTTCTTAATATAATGATATAGAGTGGACAAGTGGTGCATCCTAAGATGAAACCCCTCATGCTACTAGGGATAATAGGCTGGACAAGTGGTGGACCTTGAATGTAAACCCCCCATGTACAAAGTATCATGGGTTTTGGGTATTTCAATGGACTCTAGCATCTTGGAGACATGGTGGAGCTTACTTCTCTCCATGTTTCAATGGAGCCTATCTTGGATAAATGGTGGAGCATCATTCTCTCCATGTTTCAATGGAGCTTAGCTTGGACAAGTGGTGGACCTTGGAACAAAACCCCCATGTAAAACATATCATGGACATTACAAGTGGTGAGAAAAAATACCATTCAATATATAACCTTATAGGTTGGACAAGTGGTGGACCTTAACACCCAATTATTATTAATATAATGACATAGATAGAGTGGACAAGTGGTGAATCTTGCGACCAAACCTACTAGGAAACGTAGGTTGGACAAGTGGTGGACCTTGAATGCAAACCCCCCATGTACAAAATATCACTCATGCTACTAGGAATAATTTGGTATTAAGGTCCATGTTTCAATGGAGCTTAGCTTGGACAAGTGTTGGACCTTTGTTTCTCTCTATGTTTCAATAGAATTAGCTTGGCCAAGTGGTGAACCTTGGAACAAAACCCCCATGTAAAGCATGTCATGGGCATTACAAGTGGTGAGAAAAAATACCATTCAAGGTATAACCTCATAGGCTGGACAAGTGGTGGACCTTAACACCCAATTCCTCTTAATATAATGACATAGAGTGGAAAAGTGGTGAATTGTGAGACCAAACCTACTAGGGATAATAGGTTGGACAAGTGGTTGACCTTGAATGTAAATCCCTCATGTACAAAATATCATGGGTTTTGCGTATTTCAATGGAGCCTAGCATCTTGGAGACATGGTGGAACTTACTTCTCTCCATGTTTTAATGGATCCTATCTAGGAGAAATGGTGGAGGTTCCTTCTCTCCATGTTTCAATGGAGCCTAGCTTGGACAAGTCATAGACCTTTGTTTCTCTCTATGTTTGAATATGGTTAGCTTGGACAAGTGGTGGATCTTGGAATGAAACTCCCATGTAAAACATATCATGGGCATTTCAAGTGGCAAGAAAGGATACTATTTAAGATATAACCTTATAGGTTGGACAAGTGGTGGACCTTAACACATTGTTCTTCTTAATATAATGACATAGAGTATACAAGTGGTGAATCTTGAAACCAAACCACTCATGCTACTAGGGATAAGAGGTTAAACAAGTGGTGGGCCTTGAAATAAAACCCCCTAGAGTGTTTAAATGGAGCCTAGCTTGGAAATATGGTAAAGCTTGCTTCTCTCCATGTTTCAATGGAGCCTATCTTGGATAAATGGTGGAGTATCATTCTCTCCATGTTTCAATGGAGCCTAGCTTGGACAAGTGGTGGACCTTTGTTTCTCTCTATGTTTGAATAGAATTATCTTGGAAAAGTGGTGGACCTTGGAACAAAACCCCCATGTAAAAAATATCATGGGCATTACAAGTGGTGAGAAAAAATACTATTCAATATATAACCTTATAGGTTGGATAAGTGGTGGACCTTAACACCCATTTATTCTTAATATAATGACATAGAGTGGACAAGTGGTGAACTTGGGACCAAACCTACTAGGAAAAATAGGTTGGACAAGTGGTGGACCTTGAATGTAAACCCCCCATGTACAAAATATCACTCATGATACTAGAAATAATTTGGTATTAAGGTCCATGTTTCAATGCAACCTAGCTTGGAAAAGTGGTGGACCTTTGTTTCTCTCTATGTTTCAATAGAGTTAGCTTGGACAAGTGGTGGACCTTAGAACAAAACCCCCATGTAAATCATGTCATGGGCATTACAAGTGGTGAGAAAAAATACCATTCAAGCTATAACATTATATGTTGGACAAGTGGTGGACCTTAACACCCAATTCCTCTTAATATAATGACATAGAGTGGACAAGTGGTGAATTATGAGACCAAACCTACTAGGGATAATAGGTTGGACAAGTGGTGGACCTTGAATGTAAACCCCCCATGTACAAAATATCATGGGTATTGGGTATTTCAATGGAGCCTAGCATCTTGGAGACATGGTGGAGCTTACTTCTCTCCATGTCTCAATAGGGCCTATTCAGGAGAAACGGTGGAGGTTCCTTCTCTCCATGTTTCAATGAGCCTAGCTTGGACAAGTAGTGGACCTTTCTTTCTCTATATGTTTTAATAGAGTTAGCTTGGACAAGTGGTGGACATTGGAATGAAACCCCCATGTAAAACTTATCATGGGCATTTCAAGTGGTGAGAAAGGATACCATTTAAGATATAACCTTATAGGTTGGACAAGTGGTGGACCTTAACACATAGTTCTTCTTAATATAATGACATAGAGTGTACAAGTGGTGAATCTTGAGACCAAACCACTCATGCTACTAGGGATAATAGGTTGGACAAGTGGTGGACCTTGAATGTAAACCCCTCATGTACAAAATTATGGGTTTAGGGTATTTCAATGCAGCCTAGCTTGGAGACATGGTGGAGATTGCTTCTCTCAATGTTTCAATGGAACCTCTCTTGGAGAAATGGTGGAGCATCCTTCTCTCTATGTTTCAATGGAGCCTATCTTGGACAAGTGGTGGACCTTTGCTTCTCTCTATGTTTCAATAGAGTTAGCTTGGACAAGTGGTGGATCTTGGAACAAAACCCCTTTGTAAAACATAGCATGGGCATTACAAGTGATGAGAAAAAATATCATTCAAGATATAACCTTATAGGTTGGAAAAGTGGTGATGGACCTTGACAAGTGGTGAAGGATACCATTTAAGATATACCCTTATAGGTTGGACAAGTGGTGGACCTTAACACCCAGTTCTTCTTAATATAATGACATAGAGTGGATAAGTGGTGAATCTTAAGACCGAACCACTCATGCTAATAGGTATAATACGTTAGACAAGTGGTAGACCTTGAATGTAAACACCCCATGTAAAAAATATCATGGTTTTAGGGTGTTTCAATGGAGCCTAGCATCTTGGAGACATGGTAGATCTTGATTCTTTCCATTTTTGAATGGCACCTATCTTGGAAAAATGATGGAGGTTACTTCTCTCCATGTTTCAACGGAGCCTAGCTTTGACAAGTGGTGAACCTTTGCTTCTCTCTATGTTTGAATAGAATTAGCTTGGACAAGTGGTGGACCTTTGCTTCTCTCTATGTTTGAATAGAGTTGGCTTGGACAAGTGGTGGACCTTTGCTTCTCTCTATGTTTGAATAGAGTTAGCTTGGACAAGTGGTGGACCTTGGAATGAAACCCCCATGTAAAACATATCATGGGCAATTTATGGTGAGAATTGATACCATTTAAGATATAACCTTATAGGTTGGACAAGTGGTGGACCTTAACACCTAGTTCTTCTTAATATAATGGCATAGAGTGTACAAGTGGTGAATCTTGAGACCAAACCACTTGTGCTACTAGGGATAATAGGTTGGACAAGTGGTGGACCTTGAAATAAAACCCCCCATGTACAAAATAAAATGGGTTTAGGGTATTTAAATGTATCCTAGCTTGGAGACATGGTGGAGCTTGCTTCTCTCCATGTTTCAATGAAGCCTATCTTGGAGAAATGGTGGAGCATCCTTCTCTCCATGTTTCAATATATCCTAGCTTGGACAAGTGGTGGACCTTTGGTTCTCTCTATGTTTCAATAGAGTTAGCTTGGACAAGTGGCGGACATTGAAACAAAACCCCCATGTAAAACATATCATGGGTAGTTCAAGTTGTGACAAAAAAAACCATTTACAATATAACCTTATAGGTTGGACAAGTGGTGGACCTTAACACCCAATCCTTTTTAATACAATGACATAGAGTGGATAAGTGGTGAATCTTGAGACCAAACCTATCAAGCTACTAGGGATACTAGGTTGGACAAGTAGTGGACCTTGAATGTACATCCCCTATGTACAAAATATCATGGGTTTAGGGTGTTTCAATGGAGTCTAGCATATTGGAGGCATGGTGGAGCTTGCTTCTCTCCATGTTTCAAGTGGTGGACCTTCAATTATTTTCCCATACCTAGTTTAGACAACCCATACACTTTGCAACTCTAAAGGTTGGACGAGTGGTGGAGCTTTGTTTATTTCCATGTTTTAATGGATCCTAGCTTGGACAAGTGGTGGACCTTGGAAAAAAGTCCCCCTTGTACAACATAGCTGAGTTTTTTCATGTTTTATTGGAAGAGATCTTTGACAAATGGTGGAGCTTGCTTATCTCCATGTGGATTTTAGAACTAGCTTGGACAAGTGGTGGAGCTTTTCTTTTCTACTCTTCATAATAGAATGATGTATAGGTTGGTTACATGGTGAATCTTAAGGCCAAACCTCCCATCTTACTAGAGATGATAGGTTGGACAAGTGGTCAACCTTCTATCATTTCTCCATGCCTATAATTAGACAATTAGTAGAACTAGCATCTTTCTATGTTGTCTAGAGCTAAGCTTGGACAAGTAGTGGACCTTTCTACTCTCTTCCCTTGGTTTATTAGTTTGAAGACTCATTATATATACTTGATTAGATCTATATAATTACTCATTAGTTAGGTTACAAGTAGATATGTAATTTGTTACCCTCAAGGGACTTTGAATATTGAATAGTAAGAAAGTCAAGTGCTGGTTTGAAGATCTTTTGCTTATTTAAACTAGACTCTAACTCAATAATAAGTTTCTTAAGTTCCACGAATTGTCCTATTTAGGCTCCAAAAGAGTCTTAATTGGTTTGTGCTAGATTTTAACTTCCTTGATGGGGTAGAATCCTAGAAAAATGAGACGCTATAAGTTTTACCTTAGCTCAAATGGATTTTCACTTAAACTAGACTGCAATTTGACACTCTAGTATCTTTTTCGCGATGGAGTTTAACACTAGATACATAGTAGTGATATTTAAGCTTCATGTCTCTTCACTTGATCAAGATATGAGACCATACTTTCAAGGTCACCACTTGTCTTACCTAAAGACCAATGTGAGACATGGGAGCAAGAAAGCCATCCGATATTGTTTTAAGGACTATTACATAGACAATCAATAACTTAAGTAAAGCAAAAAGACTTGGATCTTTCACAATTAATAACTTAAGTAAAGCCAAAAAGACTTGGATCTTTGACAGTTTTTTTCAAACTAAAAAAGCACAATCTCATGCTAACAAAACTATAAATCACAATTGAAAGTTTTGAACAAGAAAAAGATCAACAATCTTAATAAGAAGGATACTTTTCATTTCATTTGATGATTACAAATTAAAAGAAAGTCTCTCAAGAAATTGATAAACAAAAAATATAGGTGACTGCTTCATTATTTTGAGCAAAAATATCAAAGTCTCTATTGATTGAGCTCCATCTAGTAGTATCCTTTGTAAGATCCTGCAGGAAGGAATAAATAGAAAGATTTGTTAGATACCATGCACATGAGTGTTCAAGCATGTGTATCAAGAATATATGACATGTCACTAGTACCTTAGGGTTGGTTTCTATCTAGCCTTAGAAGATTGTTCTCAGCTTTCACCTTATTTATATAAGTCTTTGTTGTGGCTGCCTTCAAAACTCCTTTTGTGTTACAACCCAATTGCCTAGCTAAAGTGGTCAATTGTGATGCCTTCATGCTTTCAATGGGTGTACGCTCCTTTGCCAAGATCTCTTGTATTTGGGCTCTTCTCATTTCATTGCGGTGGCTTTTGTCACTTGCGTCTTCAATGATAGTTTCATCTCTGTCACCTTTTGCGGGTGGTATTCTTCTTGTAAAGAACACCTTAGCTGACCAAACATCATTTTTCTGCTTCCAATACTCCATGATTTGTTTGTATTCACTATCATTTGTCACTATAGGTTGTACATAACGATTAGAAGCAATTAAATCACGCACATCCCTTCTCTCATCAAGTTGAATTAAGTATGGCAGTAGCTCCTCCAAGAGCATATTGTTAACCATCTTCTCAGCATCAAATCATGGTGGAAAAATGCAATTGTTTGCTGGTGAAATACATCCCTTGTAAGGAGAGTCATCAATAAGCACTGTTCTTTGTGGATCACATTCAAACCCCATGGAAATTTTGGCTAGAGGCTTGAACATTGCCTCAACGTTTGGATTGTCGAGTCTAAACAATTTTTGAGTTTGAGCGGTGTAGCAAACATCTTGCGACCAAATTGCAAAGAAAGGCAATGTATCCTCAACTAAGTTGTTTAGTGCTGCAAGGATTTGATACACATTAATCCTAGTAGCTGTCGACCAAATTGCAACATTAAACCTCTGTAAAATAGTCTTCAAGAATTGGATGCAACCTCTCCTGAGTATAATATATCTTTTTGAATCCATTTTCACTGAGTTGTGGTGTGAGGATGGTTGAGGGGAACGTTTCAACAATTGACCATTTAAATCCAATCTAATTGTAAGCATGGATTTCTCAACATCTACACTACATGAAGTAGTAGCAATTGGCAATAGCTCGTGAGTGGACTTTTCAGTCTCTTTTACTGTATGTTGCATTTTTGAAGCATTGATTTCTTGGTTCTCATTATTGCAAGCTTGCTCAAGTTGCACAACACTAGACTCTAGTATAGAAATATCATCCATCTTGGGCACTTCAGAAACCATAGAATCTATGGATTCTATAGTTGTTGATTGAACCATAGGAGCATAATCCATCCCAATTTGTGAATCTAAGAAAACACACACACAAATGGTATCTCAAAACCACTAGAATTTTATTCACCATATTTACATGTAGAACTCCTAGTAAGAAATTTATTTAAGGTAAAGTCGTTGTTAGAATCCTTGCAACCATTTTCAGCATTCGTACACAAAACACCACTTGTCTAAAATACAACCTACTAAATCAACATTTTCCATCCTACACTTTATTAAAGATGAGTACTTAAAGTGAAAACTAAAATCCACAACTTGTTGAGGAAACATGGATACAAGGTCCACCAAATTTCCAACCTAGACTACAAGCAAACAATTAGAGAATTGGCTTAGATTTGGATTCAAAGGCCACCACTTATTCAAGTAAGATAACTCCACTTGTTTAAGACAGTAATGTTTGAAGCCCCACCACTTGTCCAACCTAGACATTGATTAAATTTTGGTAAGATTTATCACAAATCTAGAGTAGAATCAAGATTCTATGGCCAAGGTAGTCAAATAAGTTAGACAACACACAAAGCATAAGAGCACTCTAGATTCTCGTTGAGCATAAACTAAAAAATAATCTAACGTTATATTCACTTGAGATTTGATCCATGAAAAATGAAAATGATGCATGTACTTGAGATTTCCATCCATGTACAATACTTTACAATGTCAAGTAAATTCATAGTCAACAAACAACTCTTCTCTTGCTTCAACTTGACAAATAGTCTCAATGCAAACATGACCATATTCTTTTGACTTGATGTGTGAAGAGGTGCATTTATGCCAAGGTGGAAAATTTGGATCAAATGTATAGCGTACGTTGGGACAGACATTTGTACTGTGAGAACTATTTATATAGCCCGACACGTTTCCTTCTTCTACACAACCAATAATGTATGATTGATCTTCCTCTTCTTCTATGTTTGGATCCTCCAGAAGAGAATATTTATAAGCTCTTGGAAACATTTTGCATATCTTTTTTCAGTCTTGAAATCTATACTTATGCCCTCCATAGTTTAGAATAGTCACACCACTTTCCAGGGTAGTATGCACAAATAGCCCATAACCAGGTCCTTGAATACATGAAAGTCTCACTTTAAAATCCACACCGTTAATATGGAAAATTACATCTTTGGGAATAGGAAAATTTGGTGTCCCAAAAGGATCTTCATGCCAATCATAGTGTGAAATACATTTAGTTTTTATATCACTTAACTCCTTTGTGTCTGCAAAAAGAAGAAAGTATTATGAATAAAATAATGACAAAATCAAAGAAAGATATCATTATTTTATAGTCCAATAGGTCCATTGTATGGAAGACTTAGAGTGCCTCTTACATGGTGCCTCCAAGGTTTCCAAAAAATAAAACGATTGAAAAAAAAAGGCCACTATGTCTCCAATCTATTGCCCATTTGAAGCATAGAGAGAACCAAGGTCCACCACTTGTCCAAGCTAGACATGGAGCATGACACAAGATCCAACACTTATCCAAGAACCCTATAGTATATGTGGTAACATGGGATACATTAATGCAACAAAAGTAGTCTAGCCTCCTCATCCATCTCTTTTTTCTTGTAGCCTAGAGGGATTAGTTTCAAGGTCTATCACTAGTCAAAAACTACACATAGAACATTGATACAAGGTTCCACCACATGTGAAACCTATCATCTCTAGTAGCATGGATGGTTTGATATCAAGGTTCACCACGTGTCCTACCTATACTCTATTGTAGCATAGAGATTTTGGTTTGGTGGTACTACACTTGTCCAAAATTGGCTTGTTGTTGATATCTGGAGGTAATCAAGGGTCCTCCACTTGTCCAAGTTAGGCATATAAAACAATTGCAAGGTCCACCATGTGTACAACATATGATTGATTATAGCATGCATGGTCTTATTTCATGGGCAACCATCTTCTCTCCAACATGTGTCCAACCTCGGCTCCATTGAAGCATGGAGAGAAGCAAGGTCCACCACTTATCAAAGCTATTATTTTCTCCGAGTGCTTTCAAAACCCATGATACGTTGTACATGGGGGGGGGGGGGGGGGGGGGTTCTTGTTTCAAGGTCCAGAACTTGGCTAAGATTGGATCCATTGAAACATGAAGAGAAGCAAGCTCTACCATTTGTCCAAGCTAGGTGCCATTGAAACATGAAAACCCCATAATATGTTGTATACAGGGGGTGTTTTTCAAGGTCCACCACTTGTCTAAGCTATGGTCCATTGGAACATGGAGAGAAGAAAATCTCCACCACTTTTCTAAGCTAGGATCCATTGGAACATGGAGAGAAGCAAGCTCCATTGTTTGTCTAAGCTAGGCTCCATTGGAACATGGAGAAAAAAATCTCCACTACTTGCCTATTATTGCATAGAGATTTTGGTTTGAGGGTCCACCACCTGTCCAACCTTGCCTTCATGTATGGAGATAATAAAGGGTGCAATGCTTCTCTAAGCCAGGGACATAAAAGAGTTTCAAGGTCCACTACATATACGATCTATGATGGGTTGTAGCATGGGAGGTTTCATTTTAAGGTTGACCACTTCTCCAGCTCCGCTTGTCCAACCTCAGATCCATTGAAGCATGGAGAAGAAAGGTCTACCAAATCTCCAAAATAGGCAAGAAAATCTCTATAAAACCCATGAATTGTTAATATATGCTATGCTGTGGAGTTTTGTTTGAAGGTCCACTCCTTATCCAAGCTAGAATCCAATGAAGCAGGATAGGATCCATTGAAACATAGAGAGAATCAAGGTCCACCACTTGTCCAAGCTATGCATGGGTAATTGATATAAGGACCACTACGTTTTCACCTATACTATGCTCTATCATGGATGGTTTCATATCCCACCAATTTTCCAACCTATTTAATATGTTGTATTATGGGGGTTTGGTTTCAAGGTACTTCACTTGTCTAAGGTGGGTTCCATTGAAGCATGGAGAGAAACAATGTCTACCACTTGTCCAAAATATGCTCCTTTAAAACATAAAAGCAAGGTCCACCACTTGTCCAAGCTAATGTTTCTCTCCATTGAAGCATGGAGAGAAACAAGGTCTACCACCTGTCCAAAATATGCTCCATTGAAACATAAAAGCAAGGTCCACCACTTGTCCAAGCTAATGTAACAAATGGGTTTTGGTTACAAGGTGTACCACACTTGTCTAAACTAGTCTCCATGCAAGTTCCATCACATGTCCAAGCTATATGAGCTTGGTTTGAAGGTCTACCACACCTCTTGAAATTAGGATCCATGTAAGGTCCACTTTTTGTCAAGCTATTCCTTTAGTGAGTACTAAAACTAAGTAAATTGCAGTACTTAAATACCTTTCCAAGCTCATTAAGATTTTGATCTCTCACGCCACCACCACATTTCTAATCTATGCTCTAATTGATTACTTATGCTAGTTCTCAAAGTCCAAACATAATCTCCCTTCTAGTAAGGTTAGTTTAAATTTAGGCTCTAGCACCTGTCTAAGCTAGGTTCAATTTATGAAGCATCAACATTTAACCATGCTAGGATC
This sequence comes from Adiantum capillus-veneris, assembly GCF_014529385.1. NCBI lineage: Eukaryota > Viridiplantae > Streptophyta > Polypodiopsida > Polypodiales > Pteridaceae > Adiantum > Adiantum capillus-veneris. Next base: position 94,157,592 of record NC_140956.1, on the reverse strand, counting down.
TAATGTATCATATCAAGGGGGTATTGATAAAAGGTCCAAAACTTATTGAGTTCAAGCTCTTAAGTAATAAGTCTTCGTGAGTATTAAATGTTATAGTTTTAGTCTAAAGATCCACCATTCAAAAACTCAAGTAATTTACTATTTACATTCAAACCTTGAATGCTTGAGATCAAAAATACAAACTCAATCAATACTATATAAAGAAAAATCTAACATTAAGAGTATCAAATCAGCAACAAGAAACACTAACATGCACAAGAAACTCAAAACATATGTGTCTCCATTGACAGAGGATGTTGTTGTTGTTCTTCTTCTTCTCTTCGTGGAGAGCACTCCTCTGTAATGGGCACAGTGTCGTCTGATTGTGAAGTGGATTGTTGAAGTCTAGCCCATTTTTCTATATCTTCATGAGACTTAACAAAGTCTAGCAGCATGGTCTCCACATTTTTTGCCTCCTCCACACTGTCAACTAAGCATATAACTTCTTTTTTGTGTTGTATTCCTTCTTGTGCAACCAAGGAGCCATCACCAAAAACATCAACAAGCTTGCGGTCTTCAAACAATATGCATGAATGTAGTGCTTGACCAAAGCTCTTTTTTTGGCCTCCAAATATTGCAAATCTGACATATCGTTATCTGCTACTTGAAGAAGAGAACAATCAATTTGCATGGGATGTTCCTCTGATCTTCTTCTCAGGTCTTCAAATGCATTGCCTTGTCCCAAGAAGGCAATAACTGTTAGGAATTAAATTGCTCCTTTGCAAGGAGCTGATGGAAAGTGATGCAATGCACCACAACAATGGTAAGGCTTAGATTATCTCCCATGGTGTGAAAGGCACATTGCAATTTTGTGAAGTTAGTGAAATTCACAAATGCAAGAAAGACAAATCCAGGATCTGTTGACCCTCCAGCAATAGCCAAGATCCCATCCAAAGCATTGTTAAATGTCTCCTCACTTCAAATTGCCTCCAACGTTTTTTGTCATATCTAAAACACATAAGCCAATAGGCACTTTATTATTGAAGTGGTGCATCAAGTAGAGATTGCCTTCCATTTGTAGGCTCACCACATAGATTGACCATGGAAAATATCTAGGCTCAATTTTCTCCTTTTGAAGGTGAATTGCCCATTGCATGTATTTTATTGCTCCATCTGGAAAAGCCATTTTCTTTGTTCCACGCTTCAAACTAGATCTAAGCCATTCCTCGCATAGCATTAAAAGTGTTTATAAACAACATCATTGATGTTATACATTTTGACCACCTCCTCCCAGTCTTTACATGGTGAAGACTCATTCAAATTGTTGAAGCCTTCAAGAAGTGCATCTTGAATCAATTTGTCTTGCTTCAACTGCTTGATTCGATCATACATGTCAGTTGCATCACCATCCTTTGCACTCTTTGATAGTAAAATCTTATCATCTCTAATCTCTTCTTGAATAGTCTTTACCTCTGATTCCTCAAGGCCACAAAGGTATCTAAATACAAATGTTGGGGGTTTCTTACTCTCCTCTTCTAGCCTTTCAATGATTTCTATCCACCAATCATAAATTGAATCAGAGTACGTGACCATGTGTGCGTGTTTAGCAATCCAACTTGCTGCTGCACTCATTCTTGCCAATCGAAGAAAAGCCTAAAAAGAAATAGAGAAATAATTAAACTATTGAGCAAGATTTGTTAATTAAACACTATCAAAAAGACAAAGAAAATAACTTACATCCCATCCGGCACGAGATGCATGTCCCTCTACAATTCCACTTGCTTCCTTTGGTGGTCGTCCTGAGAAGATCCATTGACTTCGTAAATGTCTCAATATTTGGCTGTAAGGTTGCTTGACATACAATGTCTGAGCCTCCTCATTTGCAATGGCAGATATAGCAGTTGCAACAAATGGAGGAGCATTCACAACAATGCAAGCCTTTCTAAATTTATACACACTAATCAGTCTTTCAAATATCTCTTTGTTGTTTTGTTCATTGTGAAGCAAAACTTTTGCAGCATAGATTGAATGCAGCCCATCAAGAATCCAATAATGATAATCTTTAATTTTTTGCTCTTGTACTGCCAAAGGAGTCCCCTTCTTTGAATTTGCATTTCGAACAGGCATCAAATATGCACATGCTGCAGGCTTGGTCGTACTCCGTGAAAATCCAAATAACACACTTTCAGCGTGTTTTTTATCCATAATACGTGCATTATAGCGATCAGGAGCAAGCCAACAATTTTGAATAGGGATATCAAATTCCCTATATTGGAAAGGAAAATAGTTTATGTACTTATTCATTCCACCTGCATCTTTTTCTTGTCCTTTCATGGCCTCAGCTTCCAAAACATCTGGATCCACAATTCTCATCTTTGACATTGAACCCACTGTTGATGAGGATGCCAAAGATGCCTTGTCTACATCCAAAATGGAACTAGTTTGCTTAGCTACTTTCTGCACTTTTGCTTGCTTCTTTGTGGATGGTGGTCGTGAATCTTTCACCTTTTTTCGTTGTAGTGTGGCAATGATGGAGCTTTGAAGTTGATCTGCTGTGATATTTGGATTTGATTCTGCAAACTTCCATCATCGAGAAAACATTGTCTCTTCATTGTTTCTAGACATGCACTCCAATGCATATGCTCCTGGAGATAGTTGAAATTCTAGATTCATTGGAACTAGAATGTCAATGCATTCCACCTCCGGATGACTATCAACTACAGAGACAGATGCTTCCACAACTTATCCAACATCTTCAAACAAGCTGTCATTATCCTTTTTGGCAATAAATAGATGCACCTTATGAAATTGTGCACCCTCTATACCATGTATATCCAAATACCATTTCCTAAGATCATTTCAAGTATACTCAACTGAGACAGCAACCCTTGCAACCTATTTTTTTGGAGCCATCTTTCCTGAAACAAAAAAAAACCAAATGTTATTTTAAAATATACTTTTTTGTAATGGATTAAGTTTGTGTGAATACAAGGTCCACCACTTGTTCAAGCTAGATCTAAGCAAGTATACATAGTGATCTTTTAAGCTAGTAAACTAAGGGAAGAGAGACGCAAGGTCCACCACTTGTCCAAGCTCAGCTCTAGACAACATGGAGAGATTCGAGGTCTACTAATTGTCTAATACACGCTAACTCTATTGAAACATAGAGAGAAGCAAAGGGCCACCACTTGTCCAATCTAGGGTCCATCGAAACATGGAGAGAAGGATGCTCCACCATTTGTCCAAAATAGGCTCCATTGAAACATGAAGGGAAGCAAGCTGCACCATGTCTCCGAGATGCTAGGCTCCATTGAAATACCTTAAACCCAAAATATTTTGTATATGTGGGGTTTACATTCAAGGTCCACCACTTGTCCAACCTATGATCCCTAGTATCATTAGTGGTTTAGTCTCAAGATTCACCACTTTTTCACTCTATGTCATTATATTAACAAGATTTGGGTCTTAAGGTCCACCACTTGTCCAACCTATAAGGCTATAACTTAAATGGTAATATTTACCACCACTTGGAATGCACATGATAGGTTTTACATAGGGTTTTGGTTCCAAGGTCCACCACTTGTCCAAGCTAACTCTATTGAAACATAGAGAGAAGCAAAGGACCACCTCTTGCCCAAGCTAGGCTCCATTGAAACATGCAGAGAAGGATGCTCCACCATTTGTCCAAGCCAAGTTCGATTGAAACATGAAGAGAAGCAAGCTACACCATGTCTCCAAGATGCTAGGCTCCATTGAAATACCTTAAACCCATGATATTTTGTACATGGGGGGTTTACATTCAAGTTCCACCACTTGTCCAACCTATTATATCTAGTAGCATGAGTGGTTTGGTTTCAAGATTCACCACTTTTCCACTCAATGTCATTATATTAAGAAGATCTGGGTGTTAAGGTCCACCACTTGTCCAACCTATAAGGCTATATCTTAAAGGGTATTATTTCTCACCACTTGGAATGACCATGATAGGTTTTACATGGGGGTTTGGTTCCAAGGTCCACCACTTGTCCAAGCTAACTCTATTGAAACATAGAGAGAAGCAAAGGTCCACCACTTGTCCAAGCTAGGCTCCATTGAAACATGGAGAGAAGGATGCTCCACCATTTATCCAAGATAGGCTCCATTGGAACATGAAGAGAAGCAAGCTGCACCATGTCTCCAAGATGCTAGGCTTCATTGAAATACCTTAAACCCACGATATTTTGTACATGGGGGGTTTACATTCAAGGTCCACCACTTGTCCAACCTATTATCGCTAGTATCATGAGTGGTTTGGTCTCAAGGCTCATCACTTTTCCACTCTGTGTCATTATATTAATAAGATATCGGTGTTAAGGTCCACCACTTGTCCAACCTATAAGGCTATATCTTAAAGGGTATTCTCGCTCGCCACTTGGAATGACCATTATAGGTTATACATGGGGGTTTGGTTCCAAGGTTCACCACTTGTCCAAGATAACTCTATTGACACATAGCAAGAAGCAAAGGTCCACCACTTGTCCAAGCTAGGGTCCATTGAAACATGGAGAGAAGGATGCTCCACCATTTGTCCAAGCCAGGTTCGATTGAAACATGAAGAGAAGCAAGCTGCACCATGCCTCCAAGATGCTAAGCTCCATCGAAATACCTTAAACCCATGATATTTCGTACATGGGCGGTTTACATTCAAGGTCCACCACTTGTCCAACCTATTATCTCTAGTAGCATGAGTGTTCTGGTCTCAAGATTCACCACTTTTCCACTCTATGCCATTATATTAAGAAGATCTAGGTGTTAAGGTCCACCACTTGTCCAACTTATAAGGCCATATCTTAAATGGTATTATTTACCACCACTTGGAATGCACATGATAGGTTTTACATAGGGGTTTGGTTCCAAGGTCCACCACTTGTCCAAGCTAACTCTATTGAAACATAGAGAGAAGAAAAGGTCCACCACTTGCCCAAGATAGGCTCCATTGAAACATGGAGAGAAGGATGCTCCACCATTTGACCAAGCCAGGTCCGATTGCAACATGAAGAGAAGCAAGCTGCACCATGTCTCCAAGATGCTAGGCTCCATTGAAATACCTTAAACCCATGATATTTCGTACATGGGATGTTTACATTCAAGGTCCACCACTTGTCTAACCTATTAACGCTAGTAGCATGAGTGGTTTGGTTTCAAGATTCACCACTTTTCCACAAGATCTGGGTGTTAAGGTCCACTACTTGTCCAACCTATAAGGCTATATCTTAAAGGGTATTCTTTCTCACCACTTGGAATGACCATGATAGGTTTTACATGGGGGTTTGGTTCCAAGGTCCACCACTTGTCCAAGCTAACTCTATTGAAACATAGAGAGAAGCAAAGGTCCACAACTTGTCCAAGCTAGGCTCCATTGAAAGATGGAGAGAAGGATGCTCCACCATTTATCCAAGATAGGCTCCAATGGAACATGAAGAGAAGCAAGCTACACCATGTCTCCAAGATGCTAGGCTTCATTGAAATACCTTAAACCCACGATGTTTTGTACATGGGGGGTTTACATTCAAGGTCCACCACTTGTCCAACCTAATATCTCTAGTAGCATGAGTGATTTGGTCTCAAGGTTCACCACTTTTGAACTCTGTGTCATTATATTAAGAAGATGTGGGTGTTGAGGTCCACCACTTGTCCAACCTATAAGGCTATATCTTAGAGGGTATTCTTTCTCGCAACTTGGAGTGACCATTATAGGTTATACATAGGGGTTTGGTTCCAACGTCCACTACTTGTCCAAGCTAACTGTATTGACACATAGGGAGAATCAAAGGTCCACCACTTGTCCAAGCTAGGGTCCATTGAAACATAAAGAGAAGGATGCTCCACCATTTGTCCAAGCCAGGTTCGATTGAAACATGAAGAGAAGCAAGCTACACCATGTCTCCAAGATGCTAGGCTCCATTGAAATACCTTAAACCCACTATATTTCGTACATGGGGGGTTTACATTAAAGGTCCACCACTTGTCCAACCTATTATCGCTAGTAACATCAGTGGTCTGGTCTCAAGATTCACAACTTTTCCACTCTATGTCATTATATTAAGAAGATCTGGGTGTTAAGGTCCACCACTTGTCCAACTTATAAGGCTATATCTTAAATGGTATTCTTTACCACCACTTGAAATGCACATGATAGGTTTTACATGGGGGTTTGGTTCCAACGTCCACCACTTGTCCAAGCTAACTCTATTGAAAAATAGAGAGAAGCAAAGGTCCACCACTTGTCCAAGCTAGGGTCCATTGAAACATGGAGAGAAGGATGCTCCACCATTTTGTCCAAGATAGCCTCCATTGAAACATGAAGAGAAGCAAGCTGCACCATGTCTCCAAGATGCTAGGCTCCACTGAAATACCTTAAACCCACGATATTTTGTACATGGGGGGTTTACATTCAAGGTCCACCACTTGTCCAACCTATTATCGCTAGTAGCATGAGTGGTTTGGTCTCAAGGTTCACCACTTTTCCACTCTATGTCATTATATTAAGAAGATGTGGGTGTTAAGGTCCACCACTTGTCCAACCTATAAGGCTATATCTTAAAGGGTATTCCCTCTCGCCACTTGGAGTGACCATTATAGGTTATACATGGGGGTTTGGTTCCAAGGTTCACCACTTGTCCAAGCTAACTCTATTGACACATATCGAGAAGGAAAGGTCCACCACTTGACCAAGCTAGGGTCCATTGAAACATGGAGAGAAGGATGCTCCACCATTTGTCCAAGCCAGGTTCGATTGAAACATGAAGAGAAGCAAGCTGCACCATGTCTACAAGATGCTAGGCTCCATTGAAATACCTTAAACCCATGATATTTCGTACATGGGGGATTTACATTCAAGGTCCACCACTTGTCCAACCTATTATTGCTAGTAGCATGAGTGTTCTGGTCTCAAGATTCACCACTTTTCCACTCTATGTCATTATATTAAGCAGATCTGGGTGTTAAGGTCCACCACTTGTCCAACTTATAAGGCTATATCTTAAATGGTATTATTTACCACCGCTTGGAATGCACATGATAGGTTTTACATAGGGGTTTGGTTCCAAGGTCCACCACTTGTCCGAGCTAACTCTATTGAAACATAGAGAGAAGCAAAGGTCCACCACTTGTCCAAGATATGCTCCATTGAAACATGGAGAGAAGGATGCTCCACCATTTGACCAAGCCAGGTCCGATTGCAACATGAAGAGAAGCAAGCTGCACCATGTCTCCAAGATGCTAGGCTCCATTGAAATACCTTAAACCCATGATATTTCGTACATGGGGTGTTTACATTCAAGGTCCACCACTTGTCTAACCTATTATCGCTAGTAGCATGAGTGGTTTGGTTTCAAGATTCACCACTTTTCCACTCTATGTCATTATATTAAGAAGATCTGGGTGTTAAGGTCCACCACTTGTCCAACCTATAAGGCTATATCTTAAAGGGTATTCTTTCTCACCACTTGGAATGACCATGATAGGTTTTACATGGGGGTTTGGTTCCAAGGTCCACCACTTGTCCAAGCTTACTCTATTGAAACATAGAGAGAAGCAAAGGTCCACAACTTGTCCAAGCTAGGCTCCATTGAAACATGGAGAGAAGGATGCTCCACCATTTATCCAAGATAGGCTCCATTGGAACATGAAGAGAAGGAAGCTGCACCATGTCTCCAAGATGCTAGGCTTCATTGAAATACCTTAAACCCATGATATTTTGTACATGGGGGGTTTACATTCAAGGTCCACCACTTGTCCAACCTATTATCGCTAGTAGCATGAGTGTTCTGGTCTCAAGATTCACCACTTTTCCACTCTATGTCATTATATTAAGCAGATCTGGGTGTTAAGGTCCACCACTTGTCCAACTTATAAGGCTATATCTTAAATGGTATTATTTACCACCACTTGGAATGCACATGATAGGTTTTACATAGGGGTTTGGTTCCAAGGTCCACCACTTGTCCAAGCTAACTCTATTGAGACATAGAGAGAAGCAAAGGTCCACCACTTGTCCAAGATATGCTCCATTGAAGCATGGAGAGAAGGATGCTCCACCATTTGACCAAGTCAAGTCCGATTGCAACATGAAGAGAAGCAAGCTGCACCATGTCTCCAAGATGCTAGGCTCCATTGAAATACCTTAAACCCATGATATTTCGTACATGGGATGTTTACATTCAAGGTCCACCACTTGTCTAACCTATTAACGCTAGTAGCATGAGTGGTTTGGTTTCAAGATTCACCACTTTTCCACAAGATCTGGGTGTTAAGGTCCACTACTTGTCCAACCTATAAGGCTATATCTTAAAGGGTATTCTTTCTCACCACTTGGAATGACCATGATAGGTTTTACATGGGGGTTTGGTTCCAAGGTCCACCACTTGTCCAAGCTAACTCTATTGAAACATAGAGAGAAGCAAAGGTCCACAACTTGTCCAAGCTAGGCTCCATTGAAAGATGGAGAGAAGGATGCTCCACCATTTATCCAGGATAGGCTCCATTGGAACATGAATAGAAGCAAGTTGCACCATGTCTCCAAGATGCTAGGCTTCATTGAAATACCTTAAATCCACGATATTTTGTACATGGGGGGTTTACATTCAAGGTCCACCACTTGTCCAACCTATTATCGCTAGTAACATGAGTGGTTTGGTCTCAAGGTTCACCACTTTTGAACTCTCTGTCATTATATTAAGAAGATGTGGGTGTTAAGGTCCACCACTTGTCCAACCTATAAGGCTATATCTTAAAGGGTATTCTTTCTCGCCACTTGGAGTGACCATTATAGGTTATACATGGGGGTTTGGTTCCAAGGTCCACCACTTGTCCAAGCTAACTGTATTGACACATAGCGAGAATCAAAGGTCCACCACTTTTCCAAGCTAGGGTCCATTGAAACATGGAGAGAAGGATGCTCCACCATTTGTCCAAGGCAGTGATGGGGGCTTTTCACAAGCCAAGCTCCCATACCCCTCTTCTCTCGTCCCCACCCCATGAAAACCCCCTCTTAGGGAGGGAGTGATAAAAGGCAGTGGAAAAAGTAAGAAAAAATAAAGTATTATTATGTAAATATATAAGAAAGGTAAAATAGGCCACCTCATGCCTGCGGGGTAGCCCATCCCCACCTTGCCTCCTTTTTCCTCACTGTTGCCCCGCCGTGTGTCCCTTTTCCTCTCCTCCACTCAAAAGGTCAACCCCCTCTCTCTTCCCCTTGTCCTTTCTCCTTTCTCTCTCCCCTCAAGCTACCCCACCTCTCACCAATAATGCATTATAACTCACCAATAATGCACCCTAACTCACATGCAACTTACCCTATCTTCCAAAATAGTATACCCCACCCCCTCTTTCTCTCTTCTATCATATCCCATGACCCAAATACCCCCCTCTCTCTCTAAAGGGCGCCATGTCTCTTGTCTTGTAGCTAAATAACCTCCCCCACACTCACACACACTCAGTTTCATTGAAAAAGGTGCCCACAGACCCATCCCCACCCGGTGGTTACCTGATTTTTCTTGTGTTCACACACATCTGCACACAGATTCACCTCTGAACACACTCCCCTCTCTCCCCTCTTGTAATTACTTTATTCTCCATGTCACCTCTCACCTTTTTTTCATCAACCCATCTCTCTCTCTTAGTCTCTCTCTCATGAGACTGCTGTTCTGGCACATATACACACAGCCAGACAAGTGGGGCCCACAGTCACATGGCCTATGTAGATAATGATTTCTTCATTTCTAAATTCTAGAATTCCTCCCCCCTCCTCCCCTATATAAAGAGGGGTCACCATCACACTAAATAAGCACACACCATCACCAAAAGAGTACACTATGCACTGTGTGTGCCTAGTGCACACACACACACCCACACCATCACCATCACCGCAATCACCATGCTCGTCTTGAGCATGACTTCTACACCCTTGGGCTATGGAAGATGAAGGGAAACTAAATGAAGGATGATGGCCATAACCCTCGTGCGAGTCTTCGCCATCAACTCCCACCTATACGACATGTGCTCTACCACGCTCTCCCTTCTCATTCCCCTACCCTATGCTCCCCATTTCATCGCCTTATTCTCTAAATAAAGCTTGAGGTTTTGTGAGTATGTTTTCTTGCAATGTTTTGCCCATGTGAGGTGTGCGGAATCGCCACCTAGTCTTGTGTTTGGAGTGAGCTTGTGTATGTGTGAAGGGTGTGCGGATTCGCCATCCTTTTGTGGTACCTAAGTACTAAGCCGCTATACCCCCTCCCTCACTCTCTCTCTCTCTCTCTCTCTCTCTCTCTCTCTCTCTCTCACTTGATCTCATTCCCTTTCCTCTTCATCATTACTCCCAAGCATCCATCTCTCTTGGATGAAAACTTTGTTATGGTGGTGTGTTGTTTGCGTCCTAGCCGTTGAAGCTAGGTGGTGCCCGCTGTTTGCTTTACCATGACAGGCTCGAGGCGCGCCATTTGGTCCCCGGTGTTTTAGAGGCCGTCGGGGTTCGGGGTTCGCTTTGCTCCCGTCATTTGGTGCCCCCACTGAGGATCTTTTCATGAAACCCTTCAGTTTACAAGACTGAAACCCCTAAACTATTGTGAATGGATGAATGGCTAGCAGGATTTGCTAATTGGACGACAGAAGAAGAAGAGCTCCAAGCACAACTAGACGAACTCCGCATCTCCATCGAAGCTCGAGTGCCGGGCGTAACGGTAATCGATTTGCAGTGGGAGAGTCAACCAACACACCAAACCCAGTGGATATACATAGGCCAAGTGCCAAGAAGAAGAAGGAGAAGGTCGAAACCATGTCCGCAACCTACAACCAACCCACAACAACAAAATGGAAGGAGCTCTACACAATAGAGAATCAACACTATTCTACTTTGAGAATCTGGTAACTCAAGTCACCGAGGTAATATCACAGTCAGTTTTCAAGTCGCACCTGATGCTGCAACACAGATAACGAAATCATTGGCTCACACTCTCACTAGAGAAACTAGGGATCTACTGAGTTTGTTTCAGGAAAGAACACCACCCTCTCCCACAAGCTTGGACAGTGACTAAGCACCTCTAAGCTTCACATGAATCAGTACAACTTACCTCAAGACAGATCACACATACCAACACGTGTACACTCAATCAAGGTGATACTGGATTTGAAGGCTCACTATCAGCACGTCATTGACACCATGCTGGGTGGAGAGCAATTTTTTGAGGTTCTGGCATCAGATCAACCATTTTTCCTACCTTTGGTACAAGGCAATGTACCGTTTGAAGTTTTAATCTATGTCCTAGTATAAGAGGGTATACACGCCTCCTTGTAAAGAAGAAAAAAACTTTTGCAAGTTAAGCAGTGTGTCTTTCTAGCTCTCTCTCAGTAATCATGGCAAGTGTAGCATTTCCAACATTTAAAGGAAAGAAGGGGGAGGATTTGGTAACAGACTTCCTAGATGACTTTGAAGTAGCATGTGTAGTGAGCAACAAAGATACGGATGAATCCCGGGTTAGAATCTTTAAGCATCTCATGAAGCTAGAAGCTAGATCATGGTACAATGCACTTCCACAAGCAACCAAGGATGACTGGGAACCCTTAAAAACCGCCTTTAAGAGGCGCTTTGGGGGAGGTACCACTTCAGAAAAGTTGTGGGACAAGTTGAGAGACTTGAAACAGGAGGGTCTTTTAGAATATGCCACCTATGAGTCCAAATTTGTGGATTTGTGGGAACGGTGGGTTGAGTCACTGGCAAGGGGGGAAGCTGCACCCGATTTCCTAAAAAAAGATCGGTTCACACATGGCTTATGGCCGCTTCTCAAGGAGAAGGTGAAAGGTAGATTCCCGGCTACGTACGAGTTAGCCGTTGAGATTGCTCGCCTTAAGGACAAGAAGCTGCGAATGAAAGCCAAAGAAACCGAGTCAACAGAAGCAAGAACATCGCGTCAACCAGCAACTACAACAACCACCATACCACCACCACCGGCTCTTGGGGTAAGAGATTACCAACAAGATATGTTGGCCCATAATACTGACCAATTGTAGAATTTTTCTGTCCACTTAATACAGTAAGGGAGGAGTCAAGAAAGAGATCAAGACCCTGGAAGAGCACGACGACAAAACAGGGAGTATCATTGCTACAACTACGGAGAAGACGGTCATGGTATGTACTACTGTCCCAAACCATGACAAAACTATAATAGAGGAGGTAGGAGGAACCAATTGTCACCCCCTAGAGAAAGAACACCCCCACCCCGAGCACCACCCCCACCAACACAAATTCTACGTCCACCCCAGACACCACTACAAGCATCCATCCCACCTCTTCCACGAGCCCCACCACCTGATCGCCCTGTAAACATCATAAGGCTAGAAGAGAAAGGAAAAGCCGTAGTAGTGGATCCACCCAGAGCAAAGGAGAGGGACAAGGGTAAGGAGAAGGTAACCTTTTAAGAACCACTTGAAGCCATGATTGTGAAAAGAGCTAGGAGGGAGAAAGCTACACAATCAGATGATGAGGGAAGCATGAGAGGAGAAACTAGCAAGAGGCCATCCAGGCCAAGACGGAAATTGGGCATCACCGACTTCCAGCTAGGGGAAAGTTCTAAGCCCTATGATCTAACATTGGATGTGGCAGAGCAAGGACCGAAGATTACATGGCCACAGTTGCTACATCTTGTACCTAAAGTAAGGTGACAATGGTCTAAAATGGTAAGTACAAGACGCTCCAAAACAAAGGTAGCCGGAGCAATTTCTGGATGCAACATGGATGACATCCTTCCAATTGTCGACGTAAACATGAAAGGAAAGAGGGTTGGAAACACCTACATTGATGGAGGTGCACAAATCTGTGTAATGAGCAAAGCTATGATGCTTCGATTAGGGCTCGAGGTTGACAAGCCTTCTCCATGCAAGGCAAAGATGGCAAACAACGCAAAAGTAAAGTGTGTGGGTGTGGTAAGTGCCGTGAAAATCAAAGCTTTCAACAATGAGGTAGAGGTAGATGTTTTTGTAATGCCTACTAAGGGGGAGGGCTATCCACTCATTTTGGGAAGGCCATGGTTGATGGCCATGAAGGAAAAATAGCACTGGGGTACTGGCCTTCTACGCATGACCGGTAAGAAAGGGGAGACAATCTACTACGACATGAAGATTGGCAAGCAGAAGAAAATGAATCTGGAAACATCGGCAGATGAAACCACTGGCGAATCTTCCAGTTCTGAGGAGGAGACCACATCCACCGACGAAAGTGACAGTTCCATTGATGTGATGGGTATCATTATGAAGGATCCACAAAGGGTAAGCACAACTGCTGATCCATCACCAAAAGGGAAACCCAATGAAGAGGAGAGAAAATCACTTGGCCTAGGAGGAAGTAGGTTGAAGGGTATGTTGTCTACGGAATTAACACTTGAGGAGAAAGATAGTTTTTTGCAAATGTTGATGGGATTTCCTAACCTGTTCATTGACAACTATGAAAGAATCACAGGAATTACAGTGGTGGAACATCATATTAAGCTAAAGGAAGGGGTAAAACGAGTTGTGCAAAAGCTACGACGACTAGGGGTCATACAAGAAAAGGCACTCTTGGCCGAGGTAAGGAAACTGCTGGAGTCGGGATTCATCTATCCTGTAGAAAACTCATAATGGGTGTCACCCGTAGTGGTGACGCCTAAAAAGAATGGTAAGTGGAGGGTCTGTGTTGACTACAAACCACTAAATGCAGCTACAAAGAGAGACCACTTTCCTCTCCCTTTCTTGGATGAAATTCTGAATGAAGTAGCGGGTTTTGAATGCTATATCGTCTGTGATGGTTATTCAGGATACTTTCAAATACGCATAGCCTTGGAAGATCAGCTAAAAACCACTTTTATCACGCCATGGGGTTGTTTTGCATACAGGGTTATGCCATTTGGTCTCACAAATGCACCTGCCACATTCCAAAGATATGTCACATATGTTTTTCAACCGTTCTTTGGAACATCCATAAGAGTGTTCATTGATGATTTTTGTATATATAGCTCCCGTATTTCACATTTAGAAAAGGTAACTGAAGGTTTGGCCAGGTTGCAGAGCCTAGGTGGGCAACTTAATGTGGATAAATGTCACATTGGGGAGAGTAAAGTCATTCTACTAGGCCATGAAATTTCAGCAAGAGGTATCAACGCCGCCCAAGTAAGGTGTCCGCACTCATAGCCCTACCTTCACCAACGATCGCACGTCAACTGGTCTCTTTTCTACAGAAGGTGAGGTACTTAAGTAGATTCATACATCTACTATCACAACTTGTTCTACCACTGCAACAACTCACTCAAAGATCAACTTTCACTTGGGACGAGGAAAGTGAACATCACTACAACAAGGTAAAGGAGGTCTTAGCCACTCTGCCAACTATCTCACCACCTAAGTGGGATGAAAAATTCTATGTCACCTCAAGTGTTGGTGATGACTCATTGGGGGCTGTGCTACTCCAAAAGGATACGACGACATCTTTCATGAGGCCAATCTACTTCTCTACACATTTCATCGCCTTATTCTCTAAATAAAGCTTGAGGTTTTGTGAGTATGTTTTCTTGCAATGTTTTGCCCATGTGAGGTGTGCGGAATCGCCACCTAGTCTTGTGTTTGGAGTGAGCTTGTGTATGTGTGAAGGGTGTGCGGATTCGCCATCCTTTTGTGGTGCCTAAGTACTAAGCCGCTATACCCCCTCCCTCACTCTCTCTCTCTCTCTCTCTCTCTCTCTCTCTCTCTCTCTCTCTCTCTCTCGATCTCATTCCCTTTCCTCTTCATCATTAATCCCAAGCATCCATCTCTCTTGGATGAAAACTTTGTTATGGTGGTGTGTTCTTTGCGTCCTAGCCGCTGAACCTAGGTGGTGCCCCCTGTTTGCTTTACCATTCAAGGCTCGAGGCGCGCCATTTGGTCCCCGGTGTTTTAGAGGCCATCGGGGTTCCGGGTTCGCTTTGCTCCAGTCACCAGGTTCGATTGAAACATGAAGAGAAGCAAGTTGCACCATGTCTCCAAGACGCTAGTCTCCATTGAAATACCTTAAACCCACGATATTTTGTACATGATAGGTTTACATTAAAGGTCCACCACTTGTCCAACCTATTATCGCTATTAGCATCAGTGGTCTGGTCTCAAGATTCACAACTTTTCCACTCTATGTCATTATATTAAGAAGATCTCGGTGTTAAGGTCCACCACTTGTCCAACATATAAGGCAATATCTTAAATGGTATTATTTACCACCACTTGAAATGCACATGATAGGTTTTACATGGGGGTTTGGTTCCAAGGTCCACCACTTGTCCAAGCTAACTCTATTGAAACATAGAGAGAAGCAAAGGTCCACCACTTGTCCAAGCTAGGGTCCATTGAAACATACAGAGAAGGATGCTCCACCATTTTGTCCAAGATAGGCTCCATTGAAACATGAAGAGAAGCAAGCTGCACCATGTCTCCAAGATGCTAGGCTCCAATGAAATACCTTAAACCCATGATATTTCGTACATGGGGGGTTTACATTCAAGGTCCACCACTTGTCCAACCTATTATCTCTAGTAGCATGAGTGGTTTGGTCTCAAGATTCACCACTTTTCCACTCTATTTCATTATATTAAGAAGATCTCGGTGTTAAGGTCCACCACTTGTCCAAGCTAACTCTATTGAAACATAGAGAGAAGGAAAGGTCCACCACTTGTCCAAGCTAAGCTCCATTGAAACATGGAGAGAAGGATGCTCCACCATTTGTCCAAGATAGGCTCCATTAAAACGTGAAGAGAAGCAAGCTACACCATGTCTCCAAGACGCTAGGCTCCATTGAAATACCTTAAACCCACGATATTTCGTACATGGGGGGTTTACATTCAAGGTCCACCACTTGTCCAATCTATTATCCTTAGTAGCATGAATGGTTTGGTCTCGAGATGCACCACTTTTCCACTCTATGTCATTATATTAATAATATCTCTGTGTTAAGGTCCACCACTTGTCCAACCTATAAGGCTATATTTTAAAGGGTATTCTTTCTCACCACTTGGAATGACCATGATATGTTTTACATGGGGGTTTGGTTCCAAGTTCCACTACTTGTCCAAGCTAACTCTATTGAAACATAGAGAGAAGCAAAGGTCCACCACTTGTCCAATCTAGGGTCCATTGAAACATGGAGAGAAGGATGCTCCACCATTTGTCCAAAATAGGCTCCATTGAAACATGAAGAGAAGCAAGGTGCACCATGTCTCCGAGATGCTAGGCTCCATTGAAATACCTTAAACCCGCAATATTTTGTATATGTGGGGTTTACATTCAAAGTCCACCACTTGTCCAACCTATTATCCCTAGTAGCATGAGTGGTTTGGTCTCAAGATTCACCACTTTTTCACTCTATGTCATTATATTAACAAGATTTGGGTCTTAAGGTCCACCACTTGTCCAACCTATAAGGCTATATCTTAAAGGGTATTCTTTCTCGCCACTTGGAGTGGCCATGATAGGTTATACATGGGGGTTTGGTTCCAAGGTCCACCCCTTGTCCAAGCTAACTGTATTGACACATAGCGAGAATCAAAGGTCCACCACTTTTCCAAGCTAGGGTCCATTGAAACATGGAGAGAAGGATGCTCCACCATTTGTCCAAGCCAAGTTCGATTGAAACATGAAGAGAAGCAAGCTGCACCATGTCTCCAAGATGCTAGGCTCCATTGAAATACCTTAAACCCACGATATTTCGTACATGGACGGTTTACATTAAAGTTCCACGACTTGTCCAACCTATTATCGCTAGTAGCATTAGTGGTTTGGTCTCAAGATTCACCACTTTTCCACTCTATGTCATTATTAACACTAGAATGGTAACCTAACAGGACATAAAAGTGTCCTTTCAGGGTTTTGGAAAAAATTTCCAAAACCATAGTAGATCCACTCATTTTGAAAAATCCTTTCATGAGCTTTCATGAGCTTATAGTTCAATAACTACTACAAATGGAAAAAATGAGAAACTTGTAATTTTTCTCATCCCTTGGTCACTACAAGTCTTAAAAGTTGATGGACCTGTGCATTTTGCCCAAAACAGCAATTTCTTACGATTGATTGCATATAAATAAGAGTGGGGATTTTTGTAGGACATAAGATAAAATTCCCCATTAACTTCAATGGGTTGGTGACCAAAAAATATGTTTGATTTTACCTCACTAATTTTGTTTGGGCAACAAAAATAGGTACAAAAAAGTTGCATTTTTGCCATTCTGCGGACCTATCATGAAAGTTTCTATAGTGACGCTCAATACAGATACTATATACATGTTTTCTTAGCTCCCTTTGGGCCTTTGGATTCAAAAGGATCCATGGAGCATATCAAAAGGATAATGGATCTCTTACGATTGGAACCTTGGGGGCAATGATAAAGTGCTAAATATAGCAAACATACAAAAATTTGGTTTAGCATTATGACCTCTAGAAACCCATAGAAACTACTCAATATCTAGCCAAGTTTGTACTCTATGATTAGATATGGTTACTACCTACAAAATACACACAATTGGCCTAAGAAACTAGTAATATTGAGAAAGTTATACTTGCTACTCTAAAATGTATTGTATTCTTTAGCAATCAAAAAACTCAACCATCATTATATACTATGCTATATAGCATATTAGGTCCCCCAAAACTCAAGGAATATTAGCTTTATGTTATACATTACACTTACATAATCAAAATTGAATTTTGATATCAAGAAGGCCACCAAAAAAATCATAAAAGTGCTAATTTTGGTCAAAAAACAGGATTATGCAATTCTTGTAAATTGGTCATAACTTTCAATTTTAACACTTAGCTCTCCCTACAAGCATCAAAACATGTTGAGAACTATGAAGGCATAACCTCTAGCCATCTAAACCTCACAAACATGAAGTTTAGAGTGATATAGTTTCCAAAAATTGAAAAAACGCCAAAAACAAGACCCGTTTTTTCACACAATTTAGGTTCAAAAATGTTGTGCAAGAGTAAGGTTAATGGTGAGATCGATACTCCAAAAAAAATGCTAAGTTTTTTTCAGCTCATAAGGCATCTTTGTGGATATATAGCACCTAGAAATTTATTTTCATACTCTTCAAATAATTCAATAAAAATGGTCACTTAACAGGACACAAAAGTGTCCTGTTACCATTCTAGTGTTAAGAATATCTGGGTGTTATGTCCACCACTTGTCCAACCTATAAGGCTATATCTTAAAGGTTATTCTTTCTTACCACTTGGAGTGACCATGATAGGTTTTACATGGGGGTTTGGTTCCAAGGTCCACCACTTGTCCAAGCTAACTCTATTGAAACATAGAGAGAAGCAAAGGTCCACCACTTGTCCAAGCTAGGGTCCATTGAAACATGGAGAGAAGGATGCTCCACCATTTGTCCAAGATAGGCGCCATTGAAACAGAAGAGAAGCAAGCTGCACCATGTCTCCAAGATGCTAGGCTCCATTGAAATACCTTAAGCCCACGATATTTCGTACATGGGGGGTTTGCATTCACGGTCCACCACTTGTCCAACCTATTATCCTTAGTAGCATGAGTGGTTTGGTCTCAAGATTCACCACTTTTACACTCTATGTCATTATAGTAAGAATGTTTGGGTGTTAAGGTCCACCTCTTGTCCAACCTATAAGGCTATATCTTAAATGATATTTTTTCTCACCACTTGGAATGTGCATGATATGTTTTACATGGGGTTTTGTTCCAAGGTCCACCACTTGTCCAAGCTAGATCTATTACATATGTATTATACATACAATATTCAACTAGATTCCCTACCTATCATGTCCAGTAGCATGGATGCTCTGGCTTTAAGGTCCACCACTTGTCCAACCTATACTCTCTTATGTAAGGGAGACCTCGCTATAAATTCAAAACCTTCCTGCCTAAATTTAAAATTCAAAATCTTATCGCCTAAATTTAAAATATCCCTCCCAAATTTTAAATATCCCGCCTAAATGTTAAAATATCCCGCCCAAATTTTAAAATTCAAACTTTTTTATAAAATTTAAATTTTACCGCTTAAATTTAAAATATTCCATGCGAATTTGATTGTAAATTCAAGTTTACCACAAAAAGATATCATTATCCCACCTAAATTCAAATATGAAAACCTCAAATCATTATATTGTACATAAATTCAAACAATTTCAAATTAACAAGCCTAAACTGATATTAGTTTGCATAGATATGAATTTATCACACCTAAATTATGTCACCATGTTAGAGAGAGTGGTTAGAGAATTTGAACAAGGTCCACCACTTGTCCAACCTAGATACCAAGAAGGATTGAGTGTACAAGGTATTGTTTGGAGGTCCTTATAGTCCATTGGGCTCAAGGTCCACCACTTGTGGTAAGGGTCACCAAAAAGTGTATATATTCATCCAAAGAAATGCACGTTGGCGTGCTGTGACACGTACATAGTGGGAACGCATGCTACAAGATCTATCTTGTATTTTTTTAGATACATAATTATATTTCCTATAGTGTATATATGCATATTTAAGTATAATAATAAGCCTTCTATCTCATCCTATTATTTTTCTCAAGGGTAACATATCCTTACTTTACCATCAGAAAATACAATGGGAAAAGCATCAATAGCTCCGCCTCTTTAACTTGGGGCAAAAAGCATTGATTCTTTATTTTTACTATTTCATTATCATCTCACACCCTAGCTAGATCCTATATCTAGGGTAAACTCCAATATATATATATTCTATGTATTTTTTATACTTTTCTTATATTTCTTTTTAAATAGCTACTAGGAGAGAATCAAATCCTAGTGGGACACTAGGTGGCATGATTTCAAAGATACACTTATTTTAATGCATTATTGCAAGCATGATTACAAAAATTTGTCAAGGAGCAATGTCATGCTTTCATATGGCATGAGGTGTCCTTTGGAATTAAATGAAAGTCTAAGCTAAGGAGACCACATGAAGACTTTTGCTGCCATAAATGGACCCTATTTTGATGAAATTTTTACACAAGGTTCCAATCCAAATTGGAAAACAATTTTAAAATGAAAATCATAGCTAATGAGCTGAAGTTTCTGCCCATATTTTTACTTTTTTATTTGGAGCCACGGTTGAGGAGTTATGATCAGAATACTGGACCCCAGTCTGCCCACATCATGCAGGGACAGCTCATTTCCAACTTTTCCAGTTTCTATTCACACTGGCTCCTCTCTTCTTGTGTAAACCTTTGGGGGCTCCCTTCACCTATAAAAGGGGACCTCTTCTTCCTTGAAAAGGAACTCAAGCATTCAAGCCATTGATGAGAGGAATTCTCGAGGGAGCGATTAGTAATGCCTAATTGTACTTAGCCATTAACATAAACCCAAGCCTACACTTTCTCCTAGAGGGAGACTAGCCATTCTTGCAACAAGCTAAACTTGGAAGATCAACTCTAATCAAAGAAGGTCTTGCACTTGGTGTATCAATCAAAGTGGAATTATCCACTCTTCTTCTCTCTCCCATCAATAATGGTGCCGAAGGGTTTCAAGTAAGATGTGTTCTACATTGATGTTTTCTTGATTTCTTGTTGTTTTCATTTTCATCTCTAATCCAACATATATATATATATGTATGTATCTAATCTCATCTCCTTAACCAAACCTATCTCTCTCATTCTTAGTAATTCATCCTCTCTAGGTTCTCTTTGCTACAGGTACATCTCTCCCCGCAGTATCCTTATTGCCTACGGGCAAGAATAGGGCTTGGGAGGGAAACTTCTCATCTCTTCACTTCTCTCATATCTACATTTCTCACATACTATCCTAGATGAATAACCCACATGGTGATCATTTCTATCGCTTTCACTCTGTACGATCTATTAGAATTAACGTATGGATTAGCCGTAAAATACACTTTCAACAACGTATAGTGTTTCTGTTCGGCCCTGAAAGGCTCAATGAAATACTTCTATCACCGGATCCCATCATACTACCTCTCATAGACTATAATTTTTCTTTTGATGTAAGCGTAGTTATCTTGCTATGAACCAAGAGGATTTGCACACACAATTAATCCCAATCACTAGACAAAATATATATATTATGGTAAGCACAAAACTACAATTCCAAAGAACAATTCGTAGCCTATTTGGTCAGCCAAGATTGAATGCCATTAACTCATCCATTAACCCTTTCATATTACCCATGATACGATATGACCATAGCCTTGATGTTTTCATCTTCGTATTGTTTTGACATTCTCTTTTGTGTTCTTTCTTGGTGTGTGTGAGTGCAAGAGAGAAAGAGTGAGTCTTCTTTGATTGCACTTCTTTCCAAACCCTAGTCTTCATGGCATCTATGGTTTAGCTCCTTCATATAGTTTTTGTTGAGTTTTCTCACAAACTCTCACAGCCATAAGCCCGGTGCTTTCCTGGCAAGACCGCAAATTTCTTGACATATTTTTGGTGAACCCGACGCGAATCTGCTAGGGTGAGAGTTTGTGGGTAACCATGGGTGATCATGTTGAGCAACAGGGTATGCATTTTGACCCAGCAACAATGAAAATGTTTCAAGCATTTGCAATGTTCATGCAACAACAACCTGCTACTGAAATAAGGGAGATTTCAGCAACGAAGGCCATACAAGCGGTCGTCAACAGAATGGATCAGTTCAATGGCAAAGATGTAACCAAGTACTTACGCGAGTATGTGAAGGAGATGGAGCTGCATCGCGTGTCAGAAGGTGAGATGATTGAAAGCTTTGAGCTAGTTGTTGCTCCAGAAATTAGGGAGCATGTTAGGGAAATTAAAGATGGGCATGGGAGAAATTGGGAAGAACTCAAAGTAGCTTTAAAGGAGGAATATTTCATGGAGGACTCGGAGAGAGTGACCAAAAGGACATTCTTAGAATGGGTAGTCAAGCCAAAGCAAGGACTATCAATAACAGAGCTACTTAGGAAATTTGAGCGGCTCTATGCACAACTCACTAGGACAGAAAGGGCCACACTAGATGCAGAGAAGACAGATCTTTTCTTACAAGCTGCAGGTAAAGAGTTTCAAGAAAATTTGGAGCTTCTTCTTGAAGATAAAGATGCTGAGCAAGGACTAAAGACCGACTGGAATGAGGTTGAAGGTGCTGTCTCACTGCTTGCCAAACGACAAAGAAGAAGGGACAAGATGGTAGTAAACACTACAAGTCCTTCCACCTCAACTTCTGACAAAATGGTAAAGCCTACTTTTATCGCTCCTAAGTTTGATGAGTCCATGCTAGATGAGCTTGTGAAGGGAATGCGTGACTTGAAGGTGAAGTTTGCAAAGCTTGAAGAAAAAGGCCAACCATCAGGGCCACTTCCTAGGCAAAGACAACAGCCCAAAGAAGGGTTTGTTAATAGATGTATTTGGTGTGATAGTACAGACCATGTAAGAAGGGATTGTGATGATTTTAGTGATGCTTTGTCAAAAGATGTTGTCTTTTTTAAGGATGGTAAAATCCACTTAAGAGAGACAGGTCTACCCTTGAGAACTAACTTTGGGAAGGAGGGAATGCAAACCTTAGTTGAAGATATGGCAACCAAGCATGCCACCTCTTCAGTTGAGGCAGCCACTTATGGAGTAAAAATTGAACATTTTTGTGATGAAGAGGTGAGTGACCATCATGGTCAAATTTGGCCAAATGTCATGCAATTAGCTAAAAAGGGAAATCTTACAAAAGAGATTCTACATGAAGCAGGTGATTGCATATGTCTAGAAACAGGATGGAATGATCCAGTGGACTCATTGTCAGTGCATGCCTACATTACAAAATGCCAACAAAATGAGGCAATTGTAGAAGAGAAGCGCAGACGTGAGAATGCTGATGAAGGACCATCAAAAAGAGCTTCTAGAAGTGGGGGAAGAAGCGACTCAATGCCTTTTCAAACACCCTCAACACAAGGAGCATCTCCACCTAAAGTACTCATGGAGGAGTCTACAACACGAAAGAAGAAAGAGCCAACAAAAGGTAAGACAAAAGGCCCAACTTATAAACTACAATCTGATATTGAGGTTGCTACAGATTTAAAGAAAGTCTTGGAGGAAAGGATCTTGAATAGCAAGATTGAGTTCACTCTGGGAGAAGTTCTTGGCATTGCAAAGTGTGAATTCCACGAGGAGATCATTGACATCATCAAGAAGAAGAGGCAAACCCTTGCTGAAGTTTCTCGTCCACAGGTTGAAGGGGAAACCTCAAAGACACAAGGGATGCAACTGTAAAATAAGGAGAATGATGGAGCTGTGGTAGGATGCTACCAATCTAGTGGGAGAGTGAAGCAAGTGTATTTCTCAAATGATGATGAAGAAGTTGAAGATATTCCTAGGAGTTACTATTCACGAAGTCATTGGGCAAGGGCTACTACAGAAACTTTGGTCAAGGTAGGTGATCTTGAAGAGCCATTTGTTGCCTTGATTGACCATGGTTCAGAAATAAACATAATGTCAAAGAGTCTCTACAACAAGTGCAAATGGTCGATGGACACAGATCATGGCTGGATGGTAAAAGTGGAAAACAATTCATCCGGTGAATTGTATGCAGCATGTCCAGGTGTGAAGGTAACAATAGGTGATGTAAAGATTGACCAAAACTTCTTTGTACAGGATACATCTTCATATCATCTCATCCTTGGACAACCCTACATTGTGGGAGTTTGAATGGAAACAAAGGTAATGGACGATGGTTCAGCATATGCTAGAATACGTAGCAAAGAGAGTAAACGAGCTGTCCAATTTCTCACAGTCTGTGTAAACCATGAAAGAAATCGTGACAACCTCAGAGAACATCCTCTACCAAAGGTAAGCAAAGAGTTTCATGATCATAGAGAAATGATGGGTTTTGGCCAAGTACCATTGTAAAGCGGGATTGCAGTGGTACAGAAAGAAAAAGGGTCTCGCTTGATCAAAAAATAGGTGAAACTTTCTCAATGAGCTCCTTGGTAACAAGGAATGGATCAGTATGTTTTACAAAACTTGAAGATTTGAAGAGATATGAGAGGCAATATGTGCATAATGTACAAATAGGCATGAAAAAGAGTGGGTTGCTAAAGCCTACTGAAAATGTTTTGGGTTTGTGTGAACAAGTTTCTTTTGTAGATACTATGGGTGAGCTTGATGCTATAATGAGGTCTAGTTTGCATCTTGAAAATGAAGTTGTGGAAGTTTGCTCTATGGAAATGTATCAAGTAATAGAAGCCTTTAAAGAAAGCCAAACAGTTGGCCCAGAAGTCCATGTTGAAACTAAATACAAGAGTGTAGCAAAGAAGGTGAAACCAGTAGCTTCACCCTTACCACCCAAAAACAAGGAAAAGATTGAACAGGCTTCTTTACAACCAAGTTTGTGGAATCCTAAAAAGATCGGGCATACCTTCACAAAGGAGTCTTTTCAAGAGTTGCAGATTGGTTGCGAGGAGTTTGTAACACAGGAGGAGACAAAGTGCTTCAAAGAAATGCTTTCAAAGCATGGTAAGGCTTTTGCATTTGAGTCACATGAGATAGGATGTGTTGATCCTTATATTGTAGCTCCTATGGTAATTTTCACAATACCTCATGTGCCTTGGAATCTGCGGCCTATTCCGGTTCCAAAGGCTCATTTGCCAAAGTTAGTAGAGCTACTGAATGAGAAAATCAAAATGGGAATCTTGGAGCCTTCTTGTTCTCCATACTCAAACAGGTGGTTCATAGTTCCAAAGAAGAATGGTTCTCTACGCTTCATCCAAGATATGCAACCAGTGAACAAGGTGACAATTAGAAATGTAGGTACAGGTCCAATTGTGGATGAATTTGCAGAGGCGTTTGCAGGGAGGGCAATCTACTCAATGGGGGATCTCTACTCAGGGTATGATCAATTTCAGCTTGCAATAGAAAGCAGAGACTTGACAACCATGAGGACACCTTTGGGTTTGGTAAGGATGTGTACCTTGCCACAGGGAGCAACCAAATCGGTTGCACATATGATGAATGGGATGAATAAGGTCTTACGTGACTTTATTCCTCAAATCACAATGCCTTTCATTGATGATTTTCCTATCAAAGGATGTGAAGAAAGTGACAAAGATGAAGCTTTGGATCTCAAGGGATGTCGTAGGTTTGTGGTAAATCACATAAATGATTGTGATAAAATTTTGTCTAGGTTGGAAGAAGTGAATCTTACATTGTCAGGGAAAAAGTCTATGTTTGGTGTCAAAGAAGTGCTCATTGTGGGGCACATGTGCGGGCCATATGGTAGGAAACCTTGTCCATCAAAGGTAGATGCCATCCAAAGAATAAAAGAAACATGCACTAGCATCACTGAGGTTAGAAGGTTTCTGGGAGCATGTGTCTTCTATGTTATTTGGATTCCACATTATGCACATGTAGCTGATCCTCTTTATCAGCTGCTTAGAAAGAATCAAAAGTTTAAATGGACAGAAGCACATGTAAAATCCATGAAAAAGCTAAAGGAGTTACTCCAGTCAGCAACAACTTTGAGAAAGGTAGACTATGAGTGTCAAAGGCCAGTGATTGTGACAGTAGATACCAGTCCTACAAGGATTGGATGGGCAATAGGTCAAGATGACAAAGAAGGGCACAGGTATGTGGTAAGATTTGGAGCAAAGGTACTAAGTGCTCGCCAAAGAAACTATCCACAGATAAAGAGAGAGTTATGGGGTATGGTTACAGCCTTGAAAAGTGGGAAAGAGTACCTAATTGGTGCATGTGTGGTTGTAGAAACAAATTGTCTACCACTTCTTGGGATGATTACAAGCTGCTCAACACCAGACATTGCTATGTTGCGGTGGATTGCCTACATTAAGTCCTTAAATCCCGAGTTTAAGCACATTGCAGGTAAAGACAATACAGTGGCAGATATGCTATCAAGGGCAAGGTATGAAGATGAGTCGCAAATGATTGATGAGGGAGATGATGTAGGCACAAAATTCTATTCTATCTCTCATGTCAAAGGTAACAATGTCTGCATGACTAATTCACTTGAATTGTTCTTGAAAGATCTTTATGAAGGTGATTGGCTTTTTATTGGAAGGTACTTGAGTACTCTAACAAAACAGGATGATTGGTCTGAACAAGAATTCAAGAGGATACGCAGGAAAGCATATGGGTACTTTTTAAGGGATGGTTACTTGTGGAAGCATCCTAAACAAAAGGGTGCTACACCACAACGGGTTATATGTAAAAAAGAGACTCAAGTAAAGCTCATGCAAGAGTTTCATGAGAGTCTATGGGATGGACACAGGGGTGTGTGGGCAACCTTCTCCAAGTTGAAAGAAAAATACTGGTGGAAGGGTATGTATAAATATGTATCTCAGTTTGTAGAGTCATGTGTAACTTGTCAAATGTATTCAAATGTTCGACATCGTGATGGATTGCACCCTACATATCCACTAGACATGCACTATAAATGGGTTGTGGATCTAGTCACGATGCTTTTAGGACTCTGGCAGATGAGATACTTGGTTCTTTCACGAGAGGACCTAACTAACCAGGTTGAAGGAAGAGCATTAAGAGCTAAGACCACAGAAGCTGTGTGCAAATTCCTTCTTGATGAGGTGATTTGCCGTTATGGTTGTGTGGGAAAAATCACTGCAGATCGAGGTGAACTGGATGTCGAAGAAGCAAGGGAGTTCTTTTCTAGATTAGGGATCAAGCTTTCTCTTACTACAGCTTACAACCCTGAAGGCAATGGAAAGAGTGAAAGAGGGCATCCTCCTATCATCAAAGCTTTGGCCAAGGCTTGCGAAGGAAGAGTTGCTGAGTGGCCAAAATTGCTACCATATGCTTTATGGGCTGATCGTACAACACATATCTCAGTAATAGGCTATATGCCTGCGGAGCTAATGCATGGTCAAAAGCCAGTGATGCCGATTAAGGATACAATTCCCACATGGAATGTACTACCTTGGCAAGAGGGGCTTAGTAGGGAAGATCTCCTTGCACTGGGTATAAGGCAGCTAGAGAGAAGACCTGGAGACATTGAAGCTGCAAAAGAACGACTCAAAAATGCAAGGTTGAAAAACAAGGACTATTTTGATAAGCGACATCGACTCAGGAGCAAAGCAATTGACAAAGGTGACTGGGTTTTAGTGTATGATAGTAGCCTTGATAACCAGCACACAGTCATGCGTAAGTTCTCAAAAAGATGGTTTGGACCGTATGTTGTAAAGCATGTGCATGAAAATGCTACTTACAGCTTGTCTGAACTAGATGGTACAGAAGTAAAGATTCCCATTGCAGGAAAAAGGATTAAAATGTTTAAGAGAAGAGGAGACAATGATCTAGAAGATATGGATGAGGAACAAGAGAAAAACACAGGTGAAGATCAAAGTGAACATGAAGCTCTGGAATCATCCAGTGAAGAAGAAGACAAGGAAGATGTACAAGAGGTCTAATCTTACAAAGAGACAATGTGGCACATACCGGAGGATGTGCAGGTTTAGAGGGGGTGGATGTCGTGCTGCGACACGTACATAGTGGGAACGCATGCTACAAGATCTATCTTGTATTTTTTTTAGATACATAATTATATTTCCTATAGTGTACATATGCATATTTAAGTATAATAATAAGCCTTCTATCTCATCCTATTATTTTTCTCAAGGGTAACATAGCCTTACTTTACCATCAGAAAATACTATGGGAAAAGCATCAATAGCTCCGCCTCTTTAACTTGGGGCAAAAAGAATTGATTCTTTATTTCTACTATTTCATTATCATCTCACACCCTAGCTAGATCCTATATCTAGGGTAAACTCCAATATATATATATTCTATGTACTTTTTATACCTTTCTTATATTTCTTTTTAAATAGCTACTAGGAGAGAATCAAATCCTAGTGGGACACTAGGTGGCATGATTTCAAAGATACACTTATTTTAATGCATTATTGCAAGCATGATTACAAAAATTTGTCAAGGAGCAATGTCATGCTTTCATATGGCATGAGGTGTCCTTTGGAATTAAATGAAAGTCTAAGCTAAGGAGACCACATGAAGACTTTTGTTGCCATAAATGGACCCTATTTTGATGAATTTTTTACACAAGGTTCCAATCCGAATTGGAAAACAATTTTAAAATGAAAATCGTAGCTAATGAGCTAAAGTCTCTGCCCATATTTTTACTTTTTTATTTGGAGCCACGGTTGAGGAGTTATGATCAGAATACTGGACCCCAGTCTGCCCACATCATGCAGGGACAGCTCATTTCCAACTTTTCCAGTTTCTATTCACACCGGCTCCTCTCTTCTTGTGTAAACCTTTGGGGGCTCCCTTCACCTATAAAAGGGGACCTCTTCTTCTTTGAAAAGGAACTCAAGTATTCAAGCCATTGATGAGAGGAATTCTCGAGGGAGCGATTAGTAATGCCTAATTGTACTTAGCCATTAACATAAGCCCAAGCCTACACTTTCTCCTAGAGGGAGACTAGCCATTCTTGCAACAAGCTAAACTTGGAATATCAACTCTAATCAAAGAAGGTCTTGCACTTGGTGTATCAATCAAAGTGGAATTATCCACTCTTCTTCTCTCTCCCATCAATAATGGTGCCGAAGGGTTTCAAGTAAAATGTGTTCTACATTGATGTTTTCTTGATTTCTTGTTGTTTTCATTTTCATCTCTAATCCAACATATATATATATATATGTATCTAATCTCATCTCCTTAACCAAACCTATCTCTCTCATTCTTAGTAATTCATCCTCTCTAGGTTCTCTTTGCTACAGGTACATCTCTCCCCGCAGTATCCTTATTGCCTACGGGCAAGAATATGGCTTGGGAGGGAAACTTCTCATCTCTTCACTTCTCTCATATCTACATTTCTCACATACTATCCTAGATGAATAACCCACATGGTGATCATTTCTATCGCTTTCACTCTGTACGATCTATCAGAATTAACGTATGGATTAGCCGTAAAATACACTTTCAACAACGTATAGTGTTTCTGTTCGGCCCTGAAAGGCTCAATGAAATACTTCTATCACCGGATCCCATCATACTACCTCTCATAGACTATAATTTTTCTTTTGATGTAAGCGTAGTTATCTTGCTATGAACCAAGAGGATTTGTACACATAATTAATCCCAATCACTAGACAAAATATATATATTATGGTAAGCACAAAACTACAATTCCAAAGAACAATTCGTAGCCTATTTGGTCAACCAAGATTGAATGCCATTAACTCATCCATTAACCCTTTCATATTACCCATGATACGATATGACCATAGCCTTGATGTTTTCATCTTCGTATTGTTTTGACATTCTCTTTTGCGTTCTTTCTTTGTGTGTGTGTGAGTGCAAGAGAGAAAGAGTGAGTCTTCTTTGATTGCACTTCTTTCCAAACCCTAGTCTTCATGGCATCTATGGTTTAACTCCTTCATATAGTTTTTGTTGAGTTCTCTCACAAACTCTCACAGCCATAAGCCCGGTGCTTTCCTGGCAAGACCGCAAATTTCTCGACAACGTATTTTTGGTCTACATGTCCTAGTTTCAACCATTTATCTCCATTAGGTGTATCACTAAACAACACTACTTTTGTTGTGAAACAGAAGTTACAATCATATCTACAAATGGATTAGAGGAAAACCAGCTCAGCATACATCTAGAACTCGCTACAAGAATGGACTTTAACAGATCACGCAAGTATGTCTTTCATTCAAGTTTACTAGTATTACAATGTATTAGTTATATGTGATATTTATGTATGTATATATACTATGTGTGCATATCGTAATTAAGTAATTGTGTATCTATACATTATGTATGAGTATTACAATGAAACAGCACAAATATACATACATACACATAGATAACATAGACGCACACATACATGAGCATGTATTTTCAAGAGAGAGATAGCAAGATACAGAGATAGATAGATAGAGAGAGAGAGAGAGAGAAATACCTGTTTTCTAGAGAGAGGAGAGAGAGAAAGATAACAGATTTCACTATGTTTATGTATGTGGAAGAGAGGAAGATGATGTATGGGAATATGTGCATGTATTTTCAAGAGAGAGACAACAAGATAACAGATTTCACTGTGTTTATGTATGTGGAAGAGAGGAAGAAGATGTGTGGGAATATGTGTATGTGTGCGGGAATACTTTAAACTATATATCTCTGTCTTTTGATGAGAGAGTGTGTGTGCAAGAAAGAGTTACAGAGAACCATCCTCCCTATATGGAGAAAGACAGAGAGTGAGAGAGAGAGAAATACCTGTTTTTTCTCTATTCGTGAGGTGTGCAATGTCTCCTGAGAAGAAGCTATGCCCGATCCTGCCCTTCTGGAAAGCGTTGCGTATGATGTTGTTTCTTTATCTTGTGCGTGAACTGTGAATCCTGTGCGCTCCACCTGTGCATTGTGTACGATGCCGGGTTTGCTCCTCTACGCGCGCGTATACTCCAACTGTGTGCGATCCGTGTGCGCCTTCTGTGTGTTTGCTGCTCGCATGCTTTCTCTATGTGCATTGCTCGTGCGCTCTCTCTGTGCCTAATCTTGATAGGGTTTATTAGAATGCCACGTAAGCTACAAGTCCACGTTTTATCATAGGATTAAAAAAAACAAAAACAGTATAAAACATTAACCAATTCACACGGCCAAAATTAAAGAAATCATGGTTGCAAATATGCAAAACATGCGTAACTCTATAATAGGAATTCACTTTTTTTAAAAAAATCTATGGG
The DNA here is from genome assembly GCF_014529385.1 of Adiantum capillus-veneris. Lineage (NCBI taxonomy): Eukaryota > Viridiplantae > Streptophyta > Polypodiopsida > Polypodiales > Pteridaceae > Adiantum > Adiantum capillus-veneris. Next base: position 94,126,919 of record NC_140956.1, on the reverse strand, counting down.
CGCTGCCCCTAGCCCCGCGGGGGCGCTGCCCCAGGACCCCGCCCGGAACAATATCCCAAAATCAGCCTCCCAAGCCCCGCCATCGAGAGCGCTATATTCCACATCCCCATCAAGAGCGCTACCCCCAAACCTCACGTGGAAGCGCTGCCTCGTCGGATGCACCCCATTGTGGCATTGCCCTAAGACCCCGCATCTAGAGTGCTAAATGGGAACATTCTTCATTAGTGAAATTTTGAACATAAATTATATTTAGCATATACTTAAATATAATACAAATATTAACATATTAACTATACTACTAATTTACTATAGCACTTCTAGATTATGTCCCATACTATATTTAAGGTGCCAAAGGTTTGGCCTTATGGTCCTAGATTTAGCCAAGTGGTCAACACATATAGGACCAAGTGCACACTATGCCAAAAAACTTGGCCACCACTTCACTTGCCAAAGTTTAGGCCACATGGTCAATCCTAAGTTTCCAATGTTCTTATTATGTCATAAGAAACAACAGTTCTTTTTTGTCACCTTTTGCCTTGTGGAAAACCTAGGCTTGTTTTCACATACTCAGGAACTTCAAGCCATAATAAATTTTCATTACTCTTCGGCAACCCTTTTGTTCAAGTCTTTGAAAAAACGTTGTTTAAGGCCACCCTAAACCATTTTCATTTAGGGGTGTCTAAAACTAGCTTTTTGGCAATTCGGGAAGAAAATGGTCAAAGTTTTATACTTAGTTTTAACCACTTGACCAATTCAAATATTGGAAAGCAAGGTCTTGTAATACTTTCCTTTGGACATCACACATTAAAACTAGGTCCCTCACTTGTCCAAGCTATGCTCTAATACAATAAAGGGCTTTTGGTTTCAAGATGCACCACTTTCCCAACCTTGATTCCATTAAAGAATCTAGCTCTACTTAGACATTTAATAGCAAGGTCCTGTAGCAGTTCACATTGAACATTTTCCATGATAGCTAGGTCCACCACTTATCTAAGCTATGCTCTAATAGAGCAAGGGGGTTTTGGTCTCAAGATCCACCACTTGTCCAAACTTGATTTGGAAAGAAAGGTCCTATAATAGTTTGCTTTGGACATTCACCATTACAACTAAGTCCACCACTTGTCCAAGCTATGTTCTAATACACTAAGGAGGTTTTGGTTTCAAGGAGAACCACTTGTACGACTTTGTTTTTGGAAGTAAGGTCTTTACATAGTTCACCTTGGACCTTGTACATTGGATACTACAACTAATCCCACCACTTGTCCAACCTATCCTCTATATATAGCCAAAGGGTTTGGGTTTCAAGATTCACCACTTTTCCAACCTTGCTTCCATTAAAAAAAGGAGGGGCATTATAACTAGGTCCACCACTTGTCCAAGCTATGCTCTGATATAGAAAGGGGATTTTAGTTTCAAGGTCCACCACGTATTCAACCTTGCAAGACTCAAGGGATACTTGGACATTGGAAAGCATAGTCCTATAGTAGTTGATAGGTGGCAGTGGGTATTACAACTAGGTCCAACCTATGCTCTAATATAGCAAAGAGGCTTTGGTTTCAAGGTCCACCACTTGTCCAACCTTTCTTCCATTAAAGAAATGAGGGGCTACGTAAACATTGGCAAGCAAGGTAGCAAGGTCCTACGGTATTCACCTTGTATATTGGGCATTATAACTAGGTCCACCAGTTGTCCAAGCTATGCTCTGATATAGAAAGGGGATTTTAGTTTCAAGATCCACCACGTGTTCAACCTTGCAAAACTCAAGGGATACTTGGACATTGGAAAGCATAGTCCTATAGTAGTTGATAGGTGGCAGTGGGTATTACAACTAGGTCCACCACTTGTCCAACCTATGCTCTAATACAGCAAGGATGCTTTGGTTTCAAGATCCACCATAATTTCCAACCTTGCTTCCATTAATATAGCAAGGAGGATTTGGTCTCAAGGTTCACCACTTGTCCAACCTATGCAAACCTTTTTCATGTTGTAGCATGATTTTTTGTTTGAAGAGTATTTTTCTATAACTATGGATTTAACAATGTAATCTTTTTCACTTACAGGATGGACTTCGAATCTGGGAAGAAAGTACCTATGATACTTGACAATGAAATTGTTGGTATTGGTTGTGTGTGTAGAACAGATCCAGATTCCACTTGTGGTGGTACAAAGATAGGGCAAGGAAATGTCTCCATTTTAGTGGAGGAATGCTTGAAGGATGTGGTCCTACCTTTTCCTAAAATGGATACTTCATCTCTCCAAGGCTCATTATGGAGTGTTGTTCGATGGTCAAAGCTTCTTTTGCGATATTTTATATTAAATGGGAACTTAATTGATCCACAGGAAAGCTACAATGGTGATGAAGAACATGATCATTCTGATCCTCTAGTTACAGATGCAATACCTATAACAAGCCCAGAATTTGAAGCAGTGATTCGAGAGTCTTGGAGAAATCAGAGGGTCCTTTTAAAAGATGACACAATGATGCAAACCATGAATGAAGGGACCATCTTATATGTATTTCCACATGATTATGTCAACTTTAAGGAACTTGGTATGATTGTGTGGGTGTGGGTATTGAAAGAGCAAATGCAAGCATTGATGATGTGGTTGAAGTGGGTAGCATCACTTTGCTAAAGTGGCCCATCAAGCAGACAACAATGTTGAATGGGAGCCCATTACATGCATGCATGCTACATATGAGGATGTATCCAACGATGACAATGTTGAAAAAAAACTTGATGGGAGTAATGTTGTCCAGTTGTCAAGGAAGAGACGATACACTTTCATGAACAGGACTCAAAAATCAAAAGCAGCACCAGCTTCCACTTTTTACCTTTCAAACAAATCAATTCAAAGGGTATCATGCATTGATTGTTTTGCACAAAAATGTTGCCAGTTTGCAGATCGTGATACGGTGACAAGGTTACGACAACAATTTTGGGGAGAGTCTCAAAAATCACGCACTAATTATGTTTATGATGTTCTTTCTATATGTTATCAAAAAGATGAGAAGTCACGATACCAATTCAGGCTAAATGGCTCTATTGTTTGTTGTAGAGCATGGTATGAGCTACATGGAATACCAAAGACATCATTTTATCGATACAAGGAGAAATTTGAAAATGGTGTGCGCCAATATGTACATGGGAACACATGTACATTGAGAAGGGGACTTCAACATACTAGTTTAGCAAGAGCACTACTAAATGAGTTTGTGGAAAACAACTCTGAGAAGATGCCACATAGAAGTAGAACACTGCTAGATGGCTCAAGAGATACTCAATTGGTGATTCCATCAACATACAAACAAGTGGATATTTTATGTGAAATCAACACGACACTTGACCAAATGGGCTATGAGAAGAAGCTATCCCAATCTTCTTTTGGTAGAATTTGGAACAAAGAGTACCCGCATGTCACTTTAACAAAGACGAGTGAGTTCTCTAAGTGCAATATTTGTAGCTCAATCAAGGCAAGGTTAGAAGCTAAACGTTTTCTTGAAGAGAGAGATCTTCTCTTGAGGGAGAGAGAAGTTCACATGGCACAACAAAAGAGTTGCAGAAGCCTATATTATGCATGGCGCATGTATTCAGAAACTCAACCACAAAAATATATATGCATAATCCATGATAAGATGGATCAAAAGAAGACTGCCATTCCTAGATTACACATTGTTCCTAAGGGTGTGGATTCAGGATATAATCTGCAGGTGGCATTGATTGGCATGATCACTCATGGACATGGAGAAGGTCATTACAGACACTTTGTCATGAATGGTTTGTGGCCAGCTGATCCAAATCTTACAATTGGCTCAATTGCTAATGGTTTACATAACCTAGAGAGGATAGATACGCATCCTCTTGGTGATCTAGTAACAAATGGACTTCCAAGGAGCAATATTTCACTACTACATGCTTTGAACTCAAGGGATGCTTTGGACTACCATAACTTAAGTGATGGAAAAGAGCCCATTGTGCAGTCATCAGAAATTGCAGAAGAGGAATTGGGGTCAACATTTCATAGGTTGCCAGAGAACTTGTTGCTACAATTGGATAATTGTGCAGGGGAAAACAAAAATCAAAACTTATTTGCCTATTTGTCAACGCTTGTTGCAAGGAGCGTTTTCAAAACCATCCAGCTAGGATTTTTAATGGTTGGGCATACACATGAGGACATAGACGCCATGTTTAGTAGGTTTTCAGAGAAGTTGAGAGTTACACAAACCTATACTTTGCCACATTTGATGGATACATTACAAAACAGCTCATCTTCATCTCCAGCTCCATTTTTTCTCACAAAGATCCCTGATTTCAAGCAATATTGTGATGTCTATCTCTGTGATGGACAAGACATACTTGTTGGACATTCCAAACCGCTTCAGTTCAGGTTCTTTATGCAGGATGAGACACCAATGATGCAATATAAGGCACATGTAGGTGTATCAAGTTGGAGTGGAAGTATTCGCCTTTGGAAAACAGACACAGAAGGCAAGCCAATGTTACCACATGGAGATCCACCTCTAGTACCAATGGCGGAGTATGTCAAGGCCCACGAAGAAGTCATTTTAGGACTAAAGAACTATATAAAATTTTGGAAAAATTTAGGAAATGGTTCAAGTATTCCGCGATATTATAGACCCGTGATAGATTATTAGAGTAAGGTAATTGAAGAGATTGGAAAAGCAATCATATCATAGGGAGTCTTGTATGAAATGTTTTGGCCAAAATCTCAAGAATATTCTCACCTACAAAGCACTACAATGAATTTGCAACAAGGAGCAGAAAGATTCCTAGCCCTTGAAGAGTTGAACGATCATTTTGTGGGCCTCAACAAGATAGGCCAAGGGAAGAGTTTGACCCTATGTCTGATGTGCACCAAGATGAATTTCTTATGCTTGTTCCGAGTGACACAGAAATCTATCCAGTGTGGCTTGCAATGGCTTTATCTGACATTGATAATGAGCCTACATCACCAAACTACAGAAAACTCTTGATTCAATATTGGACACCTTGCGCGAGAAAAAGTGGGATGACAGATACTCAAGCTTACAGTAACTGTTGGAAGGGTTATTGGGCTGTCAACTATAAGAACCCACAAGTGTGGGAAACTGTAGATGCAATTGTTTGGTCCTGGTGACCCAACAAAGAAGGACCATTTTCTAGAATAAATATTCCAGAAAGGCATGCTCTAAAAGCCAAAGAAGGCCTCACTCGTGCACATCAACCACACTTGGATCAAAGTTTAGATATGGTATCAAATGTGGAGTAGAGTTATGTGGAGCTTCTATTGTGACTATACTAGTCAATTTTGTAAACAAAATCCTTTTTGTATCTTCCTTTGTTTTATGTAATTCGTAGTTATTATTCAAATCCATGTGTTGTACATCCTCTTGACTTTTGGTGTTTATCAACACCACAATCCTATGAGATTTTCACTTTATTTACTAACCACACACCTCAATTTTTCCCACTTTAAGTGGAAAATTCCCAAATTACATGAATTTAGTCGATTTGGAGATTCCCATAATGTGAGATTTTTACCAAAATACCTAATATGGTCTTACATGTGATATTGTAAAATGACCAATTAAGGTCTAAATTAAATTTTTGTAAAAAAAATGATAAATTTAATTCTAAAATATTTTGCTCGCCAAATTTATAAATTTAGATTCATCTTCTCACCAAAAAAATTGAGTAATATTTCAAGGTCGGTGTCCAAAAAAATACATTGATCATTGCCGCCAGACTTACATGCTTTTTCGGACTCAAATTGGGCTGGTTGTTTTGACACGCGAGTGTCCACAAGTGGTTTTTGTTTCATGCTTGGCAGTTCATGTATATCATGGTTGAGCAAGAAGCAACCTACTATGGCCACTTCTAGTTGTGAGGCTAAGTACAGGGCAATCTTCATAGCTACGGTTGAGTGTGTATGGCTCAGGCGCCTTATGGCTGATTTGGGTGTTGGACAGGACACTGCCAACAATCTACAGTGACAATCAGACAGCATTGGCATCTGCGAGGAACCCAGTTTTTCATGCTCGCACAAAGCACATTGAGGTGCATTACCACTATGTCAGGGATAGGCTCTCAGTAGGAGAGACCAGCTTGGCTTATGTGCCAACACAGGACAACCTTGCAGATCTTTTCACAAAGTCATTGTCTTGTGAGAAGCTCAAAGCTTTCCGCAAAGCTTTGGGCTTACTCCCCTTTGTGGACTGATCATGTCCTCAGAACATGTCACTTCCCTTTACTCATGTGCTAGCTCTCGTTCACCGCATCACTCCAGGGGGGATTTGTCACCATATACATGTGGTAGTGATGTATGGGAACACACTAGGACCACCGGGGCATTTTTTCCCTCTTTAGGAGGTTTTTTCCCCCGTGCATTGTATATATGCCCATCACTCTAGGGCTATCTATCTTTCCATTGCACACTAAGTAAAACACTCTCTATTGTGTGTCTTGAGCTTCCTTCGTCTTCTCCAAGCTGTGTGTGTTTTCTTGCAACCCTAATTCCAAAAAAGACCCTCTAGAAATTGAAGACCAAGAAGAGGTGCTACAACCCAAAGCTATCCTTTGGCACGAAGAGAAGGTACTACAACATGGTTAGATGATCCGACGATATCTTATTAAATTCAAAAATTATCGTTTTGAAGATGCTAGATGGATGCAAGGAATATAGCTTAAGGATAGTATGAACCTTGTCAATGCTTACAATGCTACATTAGAATAAGCAAATGTACCATGTTTCTTTTAAATGACCATGTTTTTGTCTTTTAAGACTAAAACTCTTTTTATTGTGCACAAATTTAAATAGTATCCATGCTTAGGATCATGTTTGTGATGACGACATCTCTCAAACACCAAGTAGAATTTGTCACTCTACTTTGGGAGAATGAAATGGACTAAAGAGCAGACATGCTTGCGGTAACCAAGTCTCCCAAGGCCCAAACGGAGGGTGTTATAGGAGCCCTCATCATAGGAGCTAGAGAGGGAACACACACACTCTCACACAAGTCAAGCCTTGCCTAATGAAGCAACAGAGACACATGTCAAGTTCCTCTCCATGTTTCCCTTAAAAGGTGCCTAAAGCCTATTGGCTCAATGGGTCCAATGATAATTTAGCTAATTCAATTAATTATGTATGCATTTATCAAGTCCTCTCTCTCAAAGGGGAAAGGGGGACACTTGTCCCAAGGCTAGCATGCTTTCTTGATATGCACTTTTCATGTGATTGGCCAGGCTTGAAGGGGTCCAATGAGCTTCCATTATGAGCTAGAAGAGGGGGTCGACCAAGGAATCTAGGGGCTAGCTTAGGGGGTAACCCCCCCCCCCCCCCCCCCCCACCCCCACACACACACACACTCATTGTGTGAGGTGAAAAGTGAAAGAGCTCCATATCCTTCTCCAAGCTTGTATAGAAGTTGAAACCAACACTCTTGGCTATGGAATGCAAATTCAACCAAGAGCCATGCTCCAATGCTTAAGCTTGCCAACTTCTCCATCTTTATTACTATGCTATTATGTATGCTAAGCAACAAGAGATACGATAAGCGAGGAACTATTTCTTTCTCCTATGAATGTTTCTTCTTCCTCTTCCCTATCCTCATTCCTCACTAGCTCTCTCCACCTTTGAAGGTGTTTGAGGCCTTGGGATTGAGGCCGGGGATGGTTAATGCTTTTTGCAAGGTTATGTTATGCTTGTGATGCATGAAGCTTTCCATCTTCATTGCTTCACCTAGGTCACAAGGAACACAAATATTGTATTGTATCAAGTCTCTCTTGATGGGAGAATCTATAATACAAAAGCCTATTGGAGGGGGACCTTGGAGGGGGACCGGCTCCACATAAATCCGATCCTCAATTGTTGTCAAGTTCTCTAACTCTCTCTCTTGCAAAAGTATTGTTCAGGACAAGTTAATTAAGTATTATGGTTATGTTGCTATAATTAAGTTTACCCTCTATGTTCTCAAAGTAGTCTCACAAAAATGCTCACTCTAATTCTCTTAATTCCGCTATTCTCAAAGTTCATAGGCCATTTTCATTACACTTCTACCCCCCACAGGCAATAGAGACAACCTGCGAGATCGAACAAATAGCTTTGGGCATGGCCATCCAGTCCTAGCAACCTCCTATATTGCTTCATCCATACAAAGAACCAATGATGCATATAAAATACATGTAGCACATGCTCACCTCTCCAAGTAACTGCCTGCGTTCGGTTTTCAATAACCATAGCATCACTATGTACATCATCTAATTGAATACCAATATCTACCTCTCCCATACAACCAAGTGGTGATGAAAATATTTCTAGGAAATAAGAATCCTAAAAAAGAAGCAGTACTTGATATATAGCCCATTGCATAGATGCTTTTATAAGCATACCCAGCAACCATGAAGCACATACCTCTTTTGCCTACCAAAATTCACCACATGTGTTTCTTCTTCCTGATCACTTGAACATACATGTTCTTCTTGCAACACTTTGGCCTTGGAATCCTCATATGGCATAAGCTCCACACTTAAATTCCCATTTGTACCATCTTTCATAACCACATATTCAGGGCTTTTTGCACCAACTAAGCCAATTTGCCCATATATAACTTCGTGCATGCAATCCTCAATCAAGCTTGAGTCTCTTGAGTCTCTCCACTTCTCCATAGCCATAAGAAAAGTCAATAATAACTCCTCGTTCTACTCCTTGCTTTGCCCTAAAAAATGTGGACTCATCCTTCTTGGTAAATTCATGCACCTGCTCTTTTGCATTCACATCCAAATTTTCACCCCTTTATGCATCCATTTTCTCTTTGTGTACTTTGCCAAAGGACGTAAACTCGTCCTCCCTACTATCATCACGAGCTAGCTCCCAGAAGCTTGAATTCAAGTCATCCTCTTCCTCACCATACGTTCTTCGTCTCGGCATCTTCATCTTCTTATTGCTCTAGGAGAGCTTGCCCACACCTTAAGCTCTCAACATCATCTTTGCCCATTTCTTCATGTTCACTTTCGTTCTCCACATATGCCATCTTTTACTCATACATACACCCTTCTGCCAAGAGCTCAACGTCCCTAACGAGGTTGACCCCTTCTTGTACAACAACATACCAAATTGGAGGAACTAATTGAAAAGATGAACCAAAATGGCTCACCAATGGTAAAGCAACCACCTCTTTGATGCTTGAAATCTCCTTTGTATTCACATTATGATGCACCCCAAAGAATAAGCCATAACTATAATCTATAGGCTTCAACAAGTCCATTTCCAGCTTCCTCTTTTCTTTCCTGCTCTTTACCTTTTCCAAGTTTCTTTACCACCAAACTTGATCTTCTTTTTAATTCTTGGATGCAAACAAGCTAGAAACCGCTCTTGTTTAAAAATAACTCCATTCCCTATGCAAGTAGCAACAACTATTTTCTCCCAGATAGACTCTTCAAATTTTTTTTCAAAATCTTCACTTACATCTTGTTTCAAGAATCTCAATTGTGCATCCCAGCATGATGGAGAAACCCTCTTATTTAAGGCTTCAATCTGCTTCAAAACTTCTTGTAAACAAATACTGATTTGCAAACTTCAATCCCTCAAACCATGCTTTTGGCTTTCCCTTACAACACTAATGGCAACACCTTCAACTTTGCTTCATCTTTATATATTCCCATATGCAAAAAGTAGAGATCTAGATCAAAAAACCAATCTATAGCCTCTTCATCTCTAGCAGGCATTGTTTCAATGTCAAGCATCATATTCAAGCTTTAGAACTTCATCGCCGAGCAATCATGCTCCTCAATGGAACCATCCAAAGATGGAGAATGGGAATGGCACACACACCCAGAACACACCCATAAGACTCTCTATAGCCCAAGATGTACACTACACCTCAATCTTCTTATACACGTACTCACAATCTGCCAATTTTCCCTCAAGGATGCAGATATAGGCACCATCGATAGCAACACACCTTCATGTCCAACCACACCATATGATGCATGTAATGGAAATGGCCTATGAACTTTGAGAATAGCGGAACTAAGAGAATTAGAGTGAGCACTTTTGTGAGATCACTTTGAGAACATAGAGGGTGAACTTAATTGATGGTAGCAACATAAACATCGTACTTAATTAACTTGGCATGAACAATGCTTTTGCAAGAGAGAGAGTATTAGAGAACATAATAATAGTAGAGGACCATATTTACTTGGAGCCGATCTCCCTCCAAAAGGCGTTTGTATTATAGATTCTCCCATCAAGAGAGACTTGGTACAATACATTCTTTGTGTTCCTTGTGACCTAGGTGATGTTATGAAGATGGACAGCTTCATGCATCACGAGCATAACATAAAATTTGCAAAAAGCATTAACTATCCCAAGCTTCAAACACCTATGAAGGTGGAGAGAGCTAAGAGGGAATGAGGGTAGGGAAGAGGAAGAAGAATCATCCATAGGAGAAAGAAATAGTTCCTCACTTATCATCACTCTTCTTGCTTAGCATAGCATAATTGTAAGAAATGCGGAATACAATAAGGATCTAGTAGCAAGGAGAGTAGAGAGAGACACGATGCAAAGTAGATTAGTGGAAAATCAAAAACTTTAGATTAGCACACTATAAAAATTGATGGAGTCATCCACCCATGCGCTCTCAAGGTAGAGCTTAGATGGCGATTTAGACAACTAGAGCAAGTGAATACAAGGGACTAATAATCCTTACACAAGGATGTGCTGTGTGCGTCAAGTGTGCACACCATTCTACCAAAATACTCATGAAAAGGCCTCCTTATATAGTTGTAAGGGAGCCTCTAAACGCCCATGTGCAGCCGCCCTTAGATAGCCAAGTCCAAGTAGGACTGTCCCATGCGCCCATGTGTGGCCGATTTTGGGTAGACAAGTCCTCCTAGAAATCGGCCACCGGCCAAGGAAATTCGGCCACATGCCAAAGACCACCGGCCGCCGACCACCGACCAAAGACCATGGACCATCGGCCACCAACCAAAGACCATGGACCATCAGCCACCGGCCACCAGACGGCCATTTTTTGATTGTCGTCCGGCCAAGATATTCCGGCGAAGGGAAAAAAAAGTCTCGAGGGCGGAAGCCCCCGAGGTCCCCAAAGTTGCCCCTGAATTTGCTCCGTACCACCCACGATCACAAATAGAGATCTCATGAGCGTGCATAGCTGGAATCCACCAAATATATGTGCACCATTGGCTTCTCCTCATATGGGGGCCTTACAAACTGTGCAGCATATATTGTGGTGGCAAAACTTAGAGAGGTGGGCATTGCAAGTATACCAACACTCCCCCTCAATGAACACCCGAAGATGCTCTATGTTGGCCGTGTGCCAACTCCAAGTTGATGAAGATGTCGAAGTAGCTGGTCTTTCCCTAGAGCTTTGGTGAAGATATCTGCACAATTATCTTCAGTAGGACAATACTCTAGCTCCACAATTTTATCCTCAATTATCTCTCGAACATAATGATATTGAACCTCAATATGCTTTGTGCATGCATGGAAGACAGGGTTCTTGGCAATCGCCATGCAACTCTGGTTGTCGCATTGAAGTGTTGTTGCTGAATGAAGAGAAACACCTAAGTCCATGATGACTCGTCTTAGCCAAACTGCTTTACAAGCTGCAAAACAAGCAGCTTTATACTCTGCTTCCGTTGAAGAAAGAGCGATGGTTGGCTGCTTCTTGCTGATCCAAGAAAACACTCCAGAACCAAGTGAGAAACAAAATCCAGAAACTGACTTTCTAGAGTCACAATCTCCTGCCCAATCAGAGTCACAATACCCACTAAGAGTATTTGTGCAAATGCCATAGGAAATTCCATGGCTTAAAGTACCTTTGATGTACTTAAGAACTCGCATACCTGCCTTCCAATGAGATTCTCTTGGTTGGTTGGAAAACCTGCTTAAAACACCTACTGCAAAAGAAGTATCCGGCCTAGTGTTCCACAAGAAAATTAAGCTTCCCACAAGTTTTCTGTATTTTTTAATGTCGACTAAGGGAGAAGAATCTTCCATGGAGAGTTTTGCATTTACCTCCATTGGAGTGCTCACAGGTTTGCAATCTATCATGCCAAAAGCTTTTAGGATCTCTGTTGCATACTTTTGTTGAGAGATGAAGATGCCTTTTGAGGATTGCCAAACCTCAATCCCCAAACAATAATGCAACAAACCTAAGTTTGTTGGATGAGCTCTTTGTGATCACCTGTGATTATCAAGTCATCAACATACAAGACAATATTGACTTGTTTTCCATTCTCTCTAAGTACATATAAATTCGCTTCGGAAGCACTTCTTCTAAAGCCAAGTTTTTTTAAAAACTTATCAATTCTGACATACTATGCTCTTGGAGACTGTTTCAGGCCATATAAAGCCTTCTTCAATCTGCAAACCTTCTGTTTTGAATGGGGTGTCTCAAACCCTGGTGGTTGCTCAATATACATCTCCTCTTTGAGAATTCCATTCAAAAATGTAGACACGACATCCATTTGGTAAACAACCCATACATAGATAGCAGCAAGAGCAAGCACAAGACGAATAGTTGTCATTCGAGCTGTGGGAGCGAAGGTGTCACTAACATCAAACCCTTCGACTTGAGAGAATCCTTGTGCTACTAACCTGGCTTTGTACTTTTGCAAAGAGCCATCAGCTTTATGTTTGAGCTTGTACACCCATTTTGTGCCAATGACTTTCTTCTTTGGAGGCCGATCCACTACTTCCCAAGTGTCATTCTTTATGATGCTGTCGTATTCAAACTGCATCACTTCCTTCCATTTTGGATCAGCCATGGCCTCGTCGACGGAGGCTGGCTCCTTCACAGAGCCCAAAATTTCTGTCATGAGAGCCATGTTGACGATGTGTTCGGAGGCTCTCCTTTGCTCCTCTATTCTCTTTGACCGTCGCAAACCCCCCTCCTCTTCACGAGGATTGTGAACTTGAGGGTTTCGAGCATCAAAAAGCTATTGAGCCCACTTTGGTAGTGGCTTTTCCTGTGATGTTGCAACAGGTTGGTTAGATTTATTTGAGTAGTCATCAGACAACTCCTCCTCTTGATTTTTTACTTGACTTTGGTATGGCACATGGTGAGTTATTTCTTCGTTTGATGAGAAAGTGGACGAACCTGGTTTCTCCACCGTATGTGGCCCTTCTTCAAATACCACATCCCGACTTGTGAGTATTTTCTTTTCCTCTGGATCATAGAGTCTATAAGCCTTAGACTCTTCACTATATCCAAGAAATACGCACTTCTTGCTTTTGGCTTCTAACTTTGTTCTTTGAGAATCGGGAGTATGAGCATAACAAAAACACCCAAATGTTTTGAAATGCAAGACTGAAGGTTTCTTACCAAAATAGGCTTCTTGAGGCATTTTCCCTTTCAAAGCCTTTGTGTAGCTTCAATTGAGAATGTACACTGCTGTACTTACTGCTTCGGCCCAAAAGGAATCTGGCATACCCTTGGCTTTGAGCATACACCTTGCCATTTCTACCACCGTCCAATTGCGATGCTCCACAACGCCATTTTGTTGTGGTGTGTAAGCTGTAGTAAGGTGTCGTTTTATGCCATGCTTGTTGCAGTAATTGTTGAATTCATTTGAGATGAATTCTCCTCCTCGATCTGTGCGAAGCTTCTTCACCTTCTTTCCTGTTTCATTTTCTACAAGCTTTTCACACATTTTAAACTTTCCAAAAGCTTCAGATTTCTCACGAATGAAATACACCCACATCTTTCTACTAAAGTCGTCGACTAACAGAAAAAAGTAGAAAGATCCACCTAAAGCGGATGTAGACATTTTTCCACAGAGATCTGCGTGTACCAACTCTAGAGGAGACTGAGCTCGATTACTACTCTCTTGTGGAAATGCCTTTCTTTGTTGCTTGCCCATCATGCAAGCTTCACAAACTTCATTCATCTCTGAGATTTGAGGCAAGTGTGCTACCATCCCAGATTTTTGCATCTCTTTTAGCACAGCAATGCTTAAGTGACCAAATCTCTCATGCCATAATTGAGTTGTACCTTTTTCTATAGTGATCGTAAGTGCAAAAAGTTCGTAGAGGTTGTTGCGCCTTAAACCCTTTCCTACTATGTTGCCTTTAGAATCCAAGATTTCTGCTCCATTTTTCTTGAAACGGACTTCAAGATCATGATCAATGATTGCAGCAATGGACAACAAATTCTTCTTGATTTGAGGCACGTACAACACATTAGAGAGCTCTTTAGTTTCACCTGTAGCTGCTAAAAAAGAAATTGTCCCAGAACCTTCGGCTGGACATTTGGCATTATTCCCAACAATTACACTTATGGGTTCCTGTAGAGGCTTCCAGGAACTATACCAGTCTTTCTTACTAGTCATATGTCGGGATGCACCACTATCTAGAATCCAAGATCCATCAACAAGCGGAGTTTGTGCTGATGAGCATACCTCTTCTATGGCAGCCCATAGTTCAAGGTCTGTTTCAGCATTGTTGGCGGATTCTCTTTCCTTCCAAGAAGCTTTCATGGTGCTGTTCTTCTCATCTGCTTTCTTCTTTCTACAGTCTTTAACAGCATGACCCTTCTTGTCACAGTAAAAACAGCTACCTAAAAATTTCCTCTTCTTGGGCTTCTTATTAGAAGCATTTGACGCAGTCCCCTTGCCTTTTGCCCAATGTGGTCGCCCAGGTAAGTGGACGGGCCGCCAGGTATGTACACATATTCTTTTGTAAAAACCTAATAAGAACTCACTATGCTCTACACATTACAGTAGAGTGAGTTCACCGTATCGTCGTGCTCTTCTTCTCGCACTCTCTCTCGCGTCGCACTTCCGCTCGTACTCCTTCAACTGGTATCAGAGCTCAGATCGAGGCTCGGGGCAGCACTGCAGGAGGCTAGAGTCACCAACTCAGATTGGAGTGAAATTCGACAGGCGAAGACACGGCCCCAAATCTCGTGGGTAAGCCCGAAGGGCTTGGTGTTGTCAGATTTTCATTCTGAGGTCATCTCGGCCACCGTTCGGCTTCGACAAAGGTCTGCGCAGGCCATTTTCGACTACGTGGTCTCGACGAGTGCAGATCCGACTCTGCAAATTTGGGGTTTTTGGCCTATGACTGCAGGTGCTGAGGATATCGACACTCCCAGAGTGTTGATTTGTGGCTGTCTACACATCGAAGGACGGCTCACAGTTCTTGGAGGCGTGTCACATACGACACGCGAGCATCTACACACAGACTGTAGGCGACATCCACTAGTTCATCAGGTAGCTTGTGTTTGCTGCTTGATATTCCAGATTTCATCCTGACATTGCAGGTACTTCCACATGGGATGTATTGTCAGAGATGATGTATGTCTGTTGAGGGTTTGCTGGCTGTGAGTCACGTAGCAAACAACCGCCGCAGCGGTTACAGCATACAGTGGGAAATTTGTGGATGTATGACTTTGTGGGAAGTCTATGTACTGTCAGATTTACTGCAGCCTTTGTTGAGGGTCGAGTGAGGTTTTACTGAGCTAGGGGATTCTCGAATGTTGAGATCCTTTCGATGATACAGGTCTTGGAGCGATCCCTCGAGCACCCTTAGATAGGCAGCTAGGATGTATTGACTGTGAGTTAGACAGTTGGGATTGCATCTTTGCTTTACTGCCGTTGAGGCATTGTCGCAATCTATGCTTACAGGACAGTGAAAGGACAGTCAGAGACAGTACAGGTGCAGGACAGGTTTACCCACAGCTTACAATGTTAGAGAGACAGTGGCTTTTTGAGCTGTTTTTTGGTCTGTTTTTAGTACACCAGAGCCATTTTACAAAGGAGACTCTGCCAAAATTTCTGCAGAATCTGAAGCTTTCTTGGTTCATTTGACAGGTTGATATTGGTTCAGAGGTCAGTTTACAGGGGAAACTCTGCCGAATTATTCCCAGGAAAGTAAACTACTGTGAAGCGTAGCTATGGCTGGATCACAGGACACTGCTCTTTACAATATCAAGAAGCTGGATGGAACCAATTTCCCATTGTGGAAGAAGCAGATTTGGCAAGTGTTGGTACAAAAGAAGGAGATAAAACCTATAAAGCTCAAGGGGATAAAACCAGAAGATATGGACGAAGATGAATGGAGCGAAATGGATGAATTGGCACTTTCTACCATTATGCTGACTTTGGCAGAAAGCGTTTACTTCAATGTAGCAGACGAGATGTCGGCTTATCAAGCATGGTTAAAGCTGAGTGATCTTTATGAGAAGCAGAGTGCAGCTTCACAGGTATACTGGCTTAAGAAGCTTGTTGACTTGAAGATGAAACAAGGGACACCTATGTCCAATCATCTGAATGAATTCAACACAATCTATAGTCAGTTGTCAGCTCAAGGTGTCAAGTTTGATGAACCTGTTAGAGCTATGTTCCTGTTGATCACATTGCCGAAAAGTTGGGACACTTTTCGCACAGCTTTGAGTAATTCTGCACCTCCAGATGGTTTGAACATAGCAGGTGTAGAAGGAAGTCTGCTTACTGAAGAAACCAATAGAAAGACAATGGACAAAGGCAAAGGAACAGCCTTAGTTGTCAGGGGAAGGACCAAAGAAAAGTACAAAGGTGGAAAGAGGAATCAGTCTCGTAGCAAGTCCTGCAGTGCTAAAGGCAAGAGTGACATAGAATGCTACCATTGTGGCAAGAAGGGTCACATGAAAAGAGACTGCAGAGAATGGAAAGCAGAAAAAGGCAAAGAGAAAGCTAAAGACCATGGTGAGAAGAACAAGTCCTCAGTGAAGATTCAAGAAATAAATGTGACAAACATTGTTGCAGAGGATGACAGTCTAGTGTCAGGAGACATCTACTTCTTGAAGAATACAATGGACTCAGCTCTTCTTACAGCATCTGATGGAAATGCACTGAGTGATTGGATTACAGACTCAGGGGCATCACTTCATGTGTCTCCAAACAAGGAGTGGTTTACATCTTATGTGACCACTAAAGATCATGTTCGGCTAGGCAATGGGCAGACATGTGAGATCTTAGGTGTTGGAGATGTTCGATTGAAGTTTCAGAATGGCTCTTCTTTCACGCTGAAGAATGTGAGACATGTTCCCGCAATTACCAAGATCTTGATCAGCACAGGTTTACTTGATGATGCTGGCTACGTCACCACTTTTGGACAGAACATGTGGAAGATATCCAAGGGTTCTTCAATTGAAGTTTTAGAATGGCTCTTCTTTCACGCTGAAGAATGTGAGACATGTTCCCGCAATTACAAAGAGCTTGATCAGCATAGGTTTACTTGATGATGCTGGCTACGTCACCACTTTTGGACAGAACATGTGGAAGATATCCAAGGGTTCTATGACAGTAGCACATGGAGTAAAGTCTGGAGGAATTTACATCATTTATATATCAAATGTCTCTAAAAATGTAATCAATGTAACCGAGCAGCCGAACGTTTCTTTGTGGCATAGCCGGTTAGGACATATGTCTAAGAAGGGAATGGAAATCTTGTCTCGTTCTGGTTATTTGCCTGGCTTTTCATTTAATGATTTTGAATTCTATGAACATTGTCTGTATGGTAAGAAAACACAGCAGCCACATAAGCATAGAAGCAGTAGAAGAGATACACAGTTGGCACTTGTTCATAGTGATTTGTGTGGACCTATGCCTAACCTATCTCTAGGGGGAGCTTCTTACTTTATGAAATTTATAGATGATTACTCGAGGAAAGTATGGGTTTACTTTCTCAAGCACAAGGATGAAGCGTTTAGTGTTTTCAAAACGTTTGTGACACTTGTGGAGAATCAGAGTGGCAAGAAGCTTAAATGCTTACGCACTGACAATGGTGGAGAGTATATTTCAAAGGCCTTTCAGGACTTTTGTGAGTCAAAAGGTATAAAACGTGAACTTACTGCTCCTTACAATCCTCCTCAAAATGGTGTTGCTGAGAGGATGAATAGGACCATACAAGAGAAGGTCAGAAGTATGTTGTCTAATGCACAGCTGCCAAATGGGTTTTGGGCTGAAGCTGTATCAACAGCTGTTCATCTTGTAAATAGATCTCCTAGCAAGGTTTTGCAGAAGGATTCAGTGCCAGAGATGGTATGGTCAGGCAAAATTCCCTCATACAAGCATCTCAGAGTATTTGGCTGTGAGGCATATACTCACGTTCCAAAGGAATTTAGGAAAAAACTTGAGCCAAAGAGTAGAAAGTGCATCTTTCTAGGCTATGGTAATTCTGGTGAGATGGGGTACAGACTTTGGGATCCCGAATCCAGAAAGGTTGTCCGCAGCAATGATGTTCACTTTAATGAATCCAAATATCATTCTAAACCAGAGAGGGTTGAGGAGATTAGAAGAGTTGTCTTCCAAGAACATGGACCTACACGTGCAAGACAAAATGTCAGGGCTCAAGAGGAGCAAGGACAGGATAGATTGGAAACACAGGTTGTGGCTGAGCCTGAGCCACCTATTGTGCATAGATCTGGACGTGTTACGCAACCTCCTGATAGGTTTGTTCCATCTATGAACTATGTCATGTTGACTGATTGCAATGAGCCTTCATGTTACAAGGAAGCAGTGCAAATGAAGGACTCCGAGAATTGGCAATTGGCCATGCAGTCAGAGATGACAGCTCTGCATAAAAACAAGACATGGAAGCTAGTTAAATTACCACAGGGCAAAAAGGCTCTACCTTGTAAATGGGTTTATAGGTATAAGATCACCGCTCATGATAGTCAGCCAAAGTACAAAGCAAGGCTTGTTGCCAAGGGCTTTAAGCAATAACAAGGCATTGACTTTGATGAAGTCTTCTCTCCGGTGGTCAAGATGACTACATTGAGATGCTTTCTTGCATTGGTTGCCATATTAGATTTGGTGTTGCACCAAATGGATGTCAAGACAACGTTCTTGCATGGTGATTTAGATGTGGAAATTTACATGCAGCAGCCAGAAGGGTTTGTTGAGAAAGGCAAGGAAGATTGGGTATGCCAGTTGTTAAAGAGTCTTTATGGCTTAAAACAATCACCGAGGGCATGGTACCATAAATTCCACAAGTTTATGCTTTCTCAAGGCTACAAACGTGGTGAGTTCGATCACTGTCTATATACAAAGAAGGCTAAGGATGGTAGTTGGCTGATCCTTATTTTGTATGTGGATGACATGTTGATTGCTGGCAAGCACTTGGAAGAAATTTCAGCTTTGAAGTCAAAGATGGCAAAATCGTTTGACATGAAAGACATGGGTGAGGAAAGTCATATACTTGGTATGCGCATTGAGAGAGACAGATCAAAGAAGTTGATTTGGTTATCTCAAACAGAGTATATTGACAAGGTTTTGCAACGTTTCAATATGGATAAGGGAAAGGCACTGAGTGTTCCATTGCCACCATATGTGAAACTTAGCAAACAAGATTGTCTCGTGTCTGAGGAAGAACAGGCTGAAATGGATAAGATTCCATATGCGTCTGCAGTGGGTAGTTTGATGTATGCAATGATTTCTACTCGCCCAGACATTGCATTTGCAGTGGGAGTAGTAAGTCGATACATGTCAAACCCAGGCAAGAAACATTGGGAGGCAGTGAAAGGAATATTGAGATACCTGAAAGCTACAAAGAGTATGCGTATATGCTATGGGAGTCAGGAGCTAAGTGTAAAGGGTTTTACAGACTCAGATTATGCAGGTGACTTAGACAACCGAAGGTCTACGTCAGGGTATGTCTTTACATTGGCTGGTGGAGCAGTATCATGGCGTTCTAGATTACAAGATTGTGTTACTCAGTCTACTACAGAGGCTGAATATGTTGCAGCATCAGAGGCATGCAAAGAATCAATTTGGCTTAATCGACTAGTAACAGATTTGGGAATCAAAGAAGAGATGCCTGTGTTATATTGTGATAGTAAAAGTGCTATACAATTGGCTCGCAATCCAGTTTATCACTCAAAGACAAAGCATGTGGATGTGAAGTATCATTTCATCAGGGAAATGCTCGAGGATAAGCAACTTCAGCTTGTCAAAGTTCACACCACAGAAAATCCTGTTGATCTACTTATAAAAGGACTTCCCTCAGAGAGCTTTGCGCATTTTCGCAAGCAGTTAGGTGTAGGGTAGTACATCACTTCTCTACATCTCTTGTATATTAGCTTGTATAGTAGCTTCTCTCACACTTAAAGTACCACATTGGACTTTAAGTGGGAGGTTGTTGGGGTATAAAGCCCAATGTGGTCGCCCAGGTAAGTGGGCAGGCCGCTAGGTATGTACACATATTCTTTTGTAAAAACCTAATAAGAACTCACTATGCTCTACACATTACAGTAGAGCGAGTTCACCATATCGTCGTGCTCTTCTTCTCGCACTCTCTCTCGCGTCGCACTTTCGCTCGTACTCCTTCAAGTTGATGTCTACTCAAGGCACTTAATTCTTACTCTAGATTTGATGGGATGTGGTGTGTGTGTGTGTGTGTGTGTGTGTGTGTGTGTGTGTGTGTGTGTGTGTGTGTGACCCTTGGAATAGTCATCTTGATCACTAATTACTGTGTAGGTTCAATTTTCTCTTCCATTAGCTAATCATGACGGCTTATTGTATGGTAGCAGTAGTCGAACATGCAGGTGGAATTGTTGGTCCGCATGGACTGTCGAGGCTGTGAGCGCAGGAAATTTTCTCGCCATTTCTGACAAGCGTCGGCGGCTCTCCGAGTTGCGCCTACACGAAAATCTAAATCTAACCTTATCTTAAACGATAAAAAGAAGAAAATGGTAATACCTTTCTATCACCCAAGTGTGGTAGATTGGTTATGCCAATTCCCTCTTCAATAACAGGTAAATAACATAAATAAACCTAAATCTAATCGAATATAACGTAAATCTAAATCTAACATAAATAAACTTAGATATAATATAATATAACGT
This sequence comes from Adiantum capillus-veneris, assembly GCF_014529385.1. Lineage (NCBI taxonomy): Eukaryota > Viridiplantae > Streptophyta > Polypodiopsida > Polypodiales > Pteridaceae > Adiantum > Adiantum capillus-veneris. Next base: position 94,106,071 of record NC_140956.1, on the reverse strand, counting down.
AAATCTAAATCTAGCGTAAATAAATCTAAATCTAATCAAACGTAAATCTAACTAAAAATAAACCTAAATCTAATCTAATTTAACTTAAATAAACCTAAATCTAATTTAACATAAGTCTACATCTAACATAATCTTTAACGTCTTTTGGGATAGTTTCCTACGACGTTAAAACTCTCTTCTTCTTGTGTGTGTGTGTGTGCCAATAAAAAGAGAAAAATGGTATAACCTTTCTATCACCCAAGTGTGGTAGATTGGTTATGCCATTTTCCTCTTGAATAACAAGTCTTGAGTTCAACTCCTCGTTGGCTAGATCTTTAGGTCTCTTTAATTAGTTTCCTACAATGTTAAATTAAACTCTCTTCTTCTCGGGTGAGTGTGTGGGTGTGTGTGCATGCCAATAAAAAGAGGAGAAAAATGGTATAATTTTTCTATCACCGAAGTGTGATAGATTGGTTATGCCATTTCCCTCATGAATAATAGGTCTTGAGTTCAACTCCTGTCGACTAGATCTTTAAGGTCTCTTGGGATAGTTTCCTACGATGTTAAGACTCTCTTCTTCTTCTTCTTCTTCTTCTTCTTCTTCTCTCTCTCTCTCTCTCTCTCTCTCTCTCTCTCTCTCTTTTCCTCTCTCAATGTGTGTGTGCATTCTTTGTTTATGCATGTCTGTGTGCGTTTTTGGTTAATGCATGCTCTCTCTCTCTCTCTTTTCCTCTCTCAAGGTGTGTGTGCATTCTTTGTTTATGCATGTGTGTGTGCGTTTTTTGTTTATGCTTGTGCTCTCTCTCTCTCTCTCTCTCTCTCTCTCTCTCTCTCTCTCTCTCTCAGAAACACAATGTGTGTGTGTGTGTGAGAGAGAGAGAGAGGGAGAGAGAAAGAGGGGAAGGGAACATGAGATTGAGGAGAGGGAAGGAGCATACCTGTCTCTCCTTCCTCTCCTCGTGTGTGTGTGTGTGTGTGTGTGTGTGTGTGTGTGTGTGTGTGGAGAAGAAAGAGAGAAAGGGGGAGAGCGCGTTAGCTTGCTTGCTTGAGCGCGTGCCGAAAACTCAGATACTCAGATCTAAGATCTGAGTTTTCGGACGCTCTCGGTTATTTTTTTTAGCCATAGCGACGCCCATAGCAACGCCGTGGTTTTTCATGTTTGAGCATCGCTACTATTAAGTACCTCTTGTAGTGACATAGCAGAATTTCCTAGGGATAGCTCCTTTCAGACTTCTTATGACTCAATAGTGGTAAAGCCTTAGCAAAGTCTAAAAATACTCCATTATTAAGACCAAAGCTCCTGAGGTGTGCACCATATCCCACATAGTGGGATCAACAAAACCGATAAAAGATCCCAGTCCCACTTACCCTAATATAATTAACAAAATCAACCATTAATAGGCTACTTAAGGACCTCTCTTCTTAAGCAAGAAAAGAGAAACCAAATACTCTGATACCAATGTAATGAAAATGGCTTATGAACTTTGAGAATAACGAAATTAAGAGAATTAGAGTGAGCATTTTTGTGAGATCACTTTGAGAACATCGAAGGTGAACTTAATTGACGGTAGCAACATTAACATAGTACTTAATTAACTTGGCATGAACAATACTTTTGCAAGAGAGAGAGAGAGTATTAGAGAACACGACAATAGTTGAGGACTGGATTTACTTGGATCCGGTCTCCCTCCAAAAGGCGTTTGTATTATAGATACTCCCATCAAGAGAAACTTGGTACAATACAACCTTTGTGTTCCTTGTGACCTAGGTGATGCTATAAAGATGGAAAGCTTCATGCATCATGAGCATAACGTAAACTTTGCAAAAAGCATTAACTATCCCAAGACTTAGTCCCAAGGCCCCAAACACCTTTGAAGGTTGAGAGAGCTAGTGGGGAATGAGGGTAGGGAAGAGGAGGAAGAATCATCCATAGGAGAAAGAAATAGTTTCTCACTTATCATCACTCTTCTTGCTTAGCATAGCATAATATCATAGTAATGAAGATAAAGAAGATGGCAAGATTAAGCATTGAAGCATGGCTCTTAGTTGGATTTGCATTCCATAGCCAAGAGTGTTGGTGTAGGCTCTCAACTTCTCAACAAGCTTGGAGAAGGAGATGGAGCTCTTGCATTTTGCACTCCACACAATGAGAGTGTGTGTGTGTGTGTGTGTGTGTGTGTGGGAGATTATACCTCTCATGTTTGGGCCACACCTCTCTCTCTCTCTCTCTCTCTCTCTCTCTTTTGTATTATTTAATTATATCATTTGGACATGTATCCTCTTTTTTCTCTTTGAGAGAAAGAGCTTAATTATTTATTTTTTATGCATCTAAATTCTCATTGGACCCCTTTAAAGCCTATACAATAAGATTCAAACACATCATGAGGGCCATATGGGGAGGAGCTTGACATGTGTCTTTTATGCTTCTTAAGTCATTTGGTTTGAATTGAACACTTTGAGGCATGCTTTTCCATGTATGGGAACCCCCCATATATTTTTTCTCTTTTACCAAAAATATTTCCTATTATATAAGTTACTTTGGATTTTTCTTCCCTTTTTCACAAATGTTTTTACCTTTATTAAATAAATAAGACTTATGCTAATCAATCACGATGTAGCATAAATAAGTAATCTTTCTTTGTTGATCTCTCTTTTGACCTTAAATATTAAATATATATACTCTAAATTACATTATATATTTTAGTATTTTCTAATATATTTTTCATATATATATATATATATATATTATTCCACCCTACCAAATATTTTATTCACTAGTTTTCATTTTCAAACCTCAACCCCACTTTCAAATTTCAATAATATCTCCATCTAGATGATTGCCAATCTTTTCAAAACTCTAGGTCATGTTTTCATACACATGAAGGATCTTACACTTGAAGGCAAGAGAGAAGTCCACTCAAAGGGGACCACCAAAAGACCTTTGCAGCCACAAATAATACATTATTTGGCTGAATTTTTTTAAGTAGAGAAGAACCCCGAATTTGAAGGAGAGTTCAACATGAAAGATGTAGCTCGTGATCTCAACTTTTAGCTCATTTTTTTTTCAGAATTTTTGGAGTTATGAACACCTAGATATGATTTTTGTAGTGGACCCCAGTTTTCTCGTGTAATGGTGACACAGGCCATCCCCAATTTTCTTCCCTCTAGAATGGCTATGGTTCTACAAGTCTTCAAGCATGATTACAAGAGACAAGGCTCTTTTAATGAGGTCTTGGCAAGTCTAGAGTGATTCTATCACCATTTTTGGAGGATCCATCCTCATCAACAATTATCCACCTTCGACAACCTCTCTTATAATTTTCTTACCTCTCTCTTCTCTCCCTAATAAGCTTATGTCTAGCCAAAGCTAAACTATTGTAAATATCTCCTATCCTCTACATCCTACCCACATTCTCTCATCTTCTCTCTCTATTGACTCTGGTATTTTAAATAATGAGGAGACAAGATGGGAGCCACAGTCACATGCACCCCATTGTCCTAGTCACCAAAGTGGGACACTCACCTCAAATAGAAATATTGCTAAATCCTCCCCTCCTTCCCTATATAAGGAGGCCATGAGAGCTCACTTAAAGGACACACACACACCTATCCATACACACTCTTGTGCTACATGCTTGTAGTATGAACCCTAATCACATAATCACAACACCATCATCATCACCATCACCATCACCATGCACAAAAGATGAGCACCACACCTCCACACCACTTGTAATTAAGGGTTGAAGGCACAATTTCAAGAAGAAGAAGGGTGGACACACTCATGATATTCCTCGCCATCAACTCCCATCTCTCCATTATGCCTCCTACGATCTTGTCCCCTTCTCATTTTCCTGCCATACGCTACCTATTGTATTCATCTTTTGCAAGAAATCAACACACTCCATCTTGGTGCCATACTTTGTGTCGCTTTGGATACATCTCATTGTGAGTATGGTATATGCTTGTTACTTGCCTTTTTTTTCTGCTTATGTAAAGGTGTACGGATTCGCCACCATACACACACACTCTCTCTCTCCCTCTCATATTCCTATCATCTTGCTACTTCCATCTTGAGGTGTGCAGATTCGCCACCTCTTGTATGATAAGTGAGCATACTCGCAAGTTTACCCTACCTCATTATCTTCCTTACTAACATGCACAAGTAGCAAGCCCATTCTCACTCATTCACCACTCCTCTCACCTTATTCTCCGACCCCCCCATTCCACATTTGTGCGTGGATCTTGAAATTGTTTTCCATGGCATGCTTCATTGTGTATATGTATGCGTCCTAGCCGCATATCTTGCTAGGTGGTGCCCCTATTGTGTATCCCCCATGATGAGGCCATTGTGCATAGTCTTGGTGTAGAGGCCACCGGGTCTATTTTTCACTTCCGCCTCTCAACTTCAAGCACCTAGTTATTTAAGCATGGAAACCTTTTATGCCTCTTGAGAGTTTATGTTTGAATTGAACACTTCAAGAAACTTTAAGCATGAGAAGCACCTCAAGCTTGGGAAATGTTCGCACAAACACTTTAAGCACTTTAGTTAGCAAACCGACAAGCACCTCATGCTTGGGTACGATTCCCACCTCAAGGTCAGCCCTAGGTTGCCTAAGGTCAAAACACTTTTTAACACTAACTTTTGGAGGTCTTTAATGAGGCTAACCCTAAGGTATTTTAAGCTCCATTAGATGCACGTTGCTCTCTGATAGATTACCTCCTTTTGGACCCCTATTGAGATGTAACCATCTCTCCTCTTGGTCCCTTGCTGAGGTAAATCTAGAAGTACTTATTGCACATTGGTCTTTGGTAGACCGTCTCCTTTTGGACCCCCAACCATTTCTCCTTTTAGTCCCCTATTGAGATAGGTCTAGAATCACATATCTATATTTTAACTCTTGTTTCCTTTTATCTTCCCATATTAAATGATTATTTTAATATGATAAATCATTTGGTAAAGTTAGATATTATATTTTGTGACAATGCACACAATCCCGACTACAATCTTACTCCTTGCTCACACAATCTTTCTCTCCTTTTTTCTTTGCACACACACACACAATCCAAAGCCAGTGCTACCATAGATGATAAGCACGAGATGATAAGTACACAAGAAAATGTTGAGCCAACATAGAAGATTATAGATGGAATTTTGCATTACAAAAAAAAGACGTACAATACTTCCCTTGTCTGCGATCCGCAAGAGCTCCATGAGCATCCCTCTTCCTCATGTTTATTGCCCTCCAAAGGCAGCATGGATTGCCCTCATTTACTCTCTCTTCCTCTCTCTCCATCTCTCTCTCTCTCTCTCTCTCTCTCTCTCTCTCTCTCTCTCTCTCTCTCTTGCTATGTTCAACCCACCATCATGCACCACAATAGGCTTCATGTTCCTACGTTCTTCAGTGCCATGGGGCTCCCCCTTGTAGCTCTTTCGGGGGATATGTGTTCGCTACGTGAGCCAGGCAGGCGTCGGGCCTCTGGCTGTGAGAGGTGTGAAAGAGAGACAAGACGCACGACACAAGGCAAAAGATTCTGTCAACACTTTAATACTTAAACTTCACAACCGAAATGGTTTAAAATGCTAATGATTAGCCGAAGTGGATTTCAATTAAGAAAGGGTTGCCGTTAACGGCACTGATGGAGTTAAGAGAGTTTAATGCTCTCAAATTAGATCAAGACTATAAAATTTTCACTTATGCTCGCCATTAGAGTCTTTATAAGCTGATTAGTACGTAAGTATCCGGCAAAATCCCCTGCATGATACCCTTGTTGCTTTCTTGCTCGTCCCATAAACCCTTCTAGTGCTTTCAATTAACCTCCTTGAGGTCGACATAGAGAGATAGAGAGAGAGAGAGAGTCTCTCCTTTGCTTGGTTTGGAGATTGAGAGAGAGAGAGAGAGAGAGAGAGAGAGAGATCTCCCTTGCTTATCCTCCTTGTTTCTTCTCGCCTTGCTTAGATTAGGAATTAAGAGAGAGGGCTCGCCCTTCTTGGCCCTTGCCTCCTTGGCTTTGTGCCCTCGAGCTTCCACCTCCTTGGCTTCGTGCCCTCGAGCATCCCTTCTCCTTTTGTTTCTTGCTTCGAATCCTTCTTGCCCTCGTTCAACTTCCTTGTTAACTGCCTCAAATACCCTATCATGCCAAAAAAAACTCCTATTTATAATTCCCTCCCTCCCTTAGCAATGACGGTGCCGTCGTTGTTAGGGAGGCCATAAAAATCATCCCCTACTTGCTGATGTGGCCAGGCGGATTTCGAACAGCGTAGAATTCCGCGGGAGTGGTGCCAAATTTATGCGCCATGGCGAGCTTAGTATTTTTTGTCACATGGCCGTCTCCGCCAGAGGCTTCCCCAGCTCGCTGCGAGCTCATTTCCCCCCTGCGCACTCCCTCTCTGCCTGTCCACGCCATGCTTGGCCTTTTGTTTTCCTCCTCTCCACACTAAAACCTTTTATTTCTTTAGTGGGCGGCCATTCCCTATTATGGGCGGGCTTTGATGAGATAATGACCGCTTTATGGCTCATGTGGGCAGGCAGCCATGCCCTTGGCTTTTGAAAGGGCACCACATTTGGGCATACATATTGACCCTGCCCAGGTAAGTATATCCTGCAGTCAATGCATTCCAAGAGATTACATTCCGAACACGAAGCTCTTCAAGCACTTTTTGTGCTTTCGTAACGGCACCACAACTAGCATGCATATCATCCAGGCAATGTTAAGCTTGACATTTGGCTCCAAACGTTTTTAGCATTACTGTAAATTAATATGAATCTCCCTGTTTGGCATATGTATCGGCCAAAGCTCTGTTAAGCACATCATGTTTTAGCCGGCCATGGAATTCAATTCAACTGGAGCATTAGCTATCAATGCATTGCAGGAGATAACATTTCGAACAAGATATTCCTCGAGCACTTATTCTACCATTTTCCAGAACCTGGATGAAGCTCAAAACTCCCTGATCGCACTCTAGCGGAGCCGACTAGACTGGCACGGACCCGGCCCCCGGTGAATCTTGAACAGCCAATAACTTGGTCACCGGAACTCTGATCACTGATCTGAAAAGACCGACGCGCTCCACAAAGTGAGCAGTTTAGGTCCGTGCATTCCTTTCCATTCTGTCGCCTCAGTTCCAGTTGCTCAATCCGGCACGGATCTACATTAACTCAAACTTCAAACTGCCATAACTTCTTCACGGTAGCTCCAATCGACGAGCCGTAAAGACAAGCTGATAGAGCACTTCAAGCACTGTAGTTCTAGATCATAATATCTCATCTTTGCTCACTTCAAGAATAATCATTTTTGGCATCATTAAGGCATCTGTTGGCCCTTTTAAGCCGCATCTGGCATACATTAATCATTAAACGTGGCCTGTTAACAAGCCCTGATCACTGACCATTAAATGTGTAGGCTTCAAAGAAGCTTAGCTTGCATTTCTCTGCTCTTTTTCTCTTCATGGCAGCGGAGCCGCATGACATCCACCCCCTCTGAACCTGCACAGCCTCCGATCTGTGCCAACTGCACTTCAATCTGTATCTGTTAACGGTAACTTAAGTTCTTTCGATCATCAGACTCACATTACTAGTAAACATATGAAAAACGAAATAAGGCTTATATCCTATCATCAATGTTCTAGCTTAAGCATTAGGTAGTTGCCCATCAAAAATCTCTGAGCTGTATCTGCCGTATCTTCAAAGCATTCAATCATGGATAACTTGTTTAGTGAACCCCGCCAGACTCAAGTGCTCGAGTTAATGATGCACACGGTTTGACCATTCAGCTCTCTCTTAAGGAACCCTGTCAAGCTCAAGTATGCCTTACTCTATCTGCACACGAAATGGCCGTCAAGTCCTTTACTTCAAGTTCTGGTAGCAGAACCAACCCAAAAGATGTGAAGATACTTCATTAATTGTCCAAAGAAGTTAGTTGGAAGCCAGCCATGTTATCTTATTGAATGCATAACCAAACACTCTTCTAACTTAGCATAATCTAGAAAAAAAAATCTTGCATCATGCAGTCTGCTACATTAGGCATCTGGTATCCTCTGTATCTGCAACTTGCACTTTAGTAACCCCCAGGATCAAATGGGATAATAAGGAATTTCCCACACATTGGAGCATCATAGCATCCACATGAGCATACATTTCCAGTATCAATCAGCATCACATATTTCTGGTGCAAATATGCTACCCTTGGTTCAAATAGCACACAACTACTATGCAGTATCCATCCATATTGAATCTGCTTATGAATATCCTTAGAATCTCCTGGATCAAACACCATCGAAATCACATAGCATTGATGGGCTCCGTAATATACTAGAGCTTCACCTGAAGCATAGTGCAGCACCCACATCCCGTAAACTGTTGGCAAGTTAAGCTCGTTACCAGAAAGCATTAAATAAACCTGACTCCCCTTTACTGGTAGCCAAGACATCACTAACATAAGCATCAATAGGAATAGCAGCCAAATCCAACCACTTAGGGCACATTGTCCAAGCGAATGAAAAACCCTGTGCATTTTATCGAGTATCAAGGATGATTTAGCATCATCACCCCCTCTAGCTTCATAGACATCACGAAAAACCGTGAGAGTTTCTCGACCTGTATCATCAGACGAATTTTCACCTGTTGTGATTCCAGCTTGATCATGAATAACATCTTTATCCTGTAGATCTTCATCCATAACATCCTCAGGAAAATCACCCTTGGAAGTCTCAACATTCATCAAAATTGTAGGAGTTATCTCCTCATGCAGTCCATCTACAAGCATAGATGTAAAACCCCTGTCGTCGATAACCTGTTCACAATCAACATGATCTAAGCAATCTTTATACTCATCGATATCACCCTCTGCTTCCTCATCTGCATCCATGTTACTTAGCAATACATTATAGAGCTGTAAAGGCTCATCTGGCACCCCCTCTGAAGAGGTATACGCATCAGAAAGCTCTTCTATACTGCCATAAACATCTCCTTCAGATTTAGACAAAAATTCATCGATTATAGCATCCTCTTCTGTGATAGCATCAACTGCAAGCATATTGTTAGTAGCAATCATAGGTTCATTGACATCCTCAGGCTCATCCTGTGCTGGGTCCACAATTTTAGTTGCTTCATCAGCTACTGTGTATATAATAGCTTTGTTTATGCAATCATCTGCAGCAAACATGTTAACCTACTCGCTTATAGTGCTGATAGTTTTAGAAATGTCCTGTAGAGGCTCATCTGCTTGATGAACTCCTTCAGAAGAAACCATGTCAAGGTCAGCAGCTTGTGAACCACTTGCTGTACAATATATGTCTTCACTAGAACCATTATTAGAGGTAGCGTCCTTGCGAGCAATCTTTGAAAAAAAATCATATAAGCCTATTTCAACATCAAATTCATCGTTTACCTTTTCTTCGTTGCTCAAAATAAGCTCCTCTCAAACTGAATCTGCTAATTCCAGCTCAACATTTTCTTTGGCTTTACTTCTTGCAGAAATATGCTCCCAGAATTCATCATAGTTGAGGATCTGCATCTGATCCCCTTCACCTTTACTGAAGACAACCTTATTTCGTTCTGTAATCTCCTTTATGTCCCGATCTAGAATCTTTGAGCTTTCGTAAATAAATTCCTCTGCAAAATACTCCCACCGTGTGGGATATTCTTCTGCCAGTTCTTGAACCTGCTTTTTAAAATCCGAATTTACAACCTCCTCAAAAGCTGCAATCATCCGATCTTCTGGAACATTTCGGCTCTTCATCTCAGCTTTGTAACATGCAATAAAACCTTCTAGATCATATCCCTGAAAATTATAATACTGCTCCCGAACAACATCAAGTGCTAGCTCTACAACATCATCAATCTGCTTTTTTATCTGCATGGCTTTTGCTTCCTGTAGATACCCCTGAACCAATTCCATCATTTTTGGCAAATCTGTAACTGCCAGATTTTTATCAAATTCATTGGCACTGAACTCTTCAATAAACTGGTTTAACTAATCTGGCATCTCCATCTTTACCTCCCACCCCGGCTCGTTTCGCGTCGGGTTTACCAAAGATGTCGGGGGATATGTGTTTTCTACGTGAGCCGGGCAGGCGTTGGGCCTCTGGCTGTGAGAGGTGTGAAAGAGAGACAAGACGCACGACACAAGGCAAAAGATTCTATCAACACTTTAATACTTAAACTTCACAACCGAAATGGTTTAAACTGCTAATGATTAGCCGAAGTGGATTTCGATTACAAATGGTTGCCGTTAACGGCACTGATGGAGTTAGGAGAGTTTAATGCTCTCAAATTAGATCAAGACTGTAAAATTTCCACTTATGCTCGCCATTAGAGTCTTTATAAGTTGATTAGTACGTAAGTATCCGGCAAAATCCCCTGCATGATACCCTTGTTGCTTTCTTGCTCGTCCCGTAAACCCTTCGAGTGCTTTCAATTAACCTCCTTGAGGTCAACATAGAGAGAGAGAGAGAGAGAGAGAGAGAGAGAGAGAGAGTCTCTCCTTTGCTTGGTTTGGAGATTGAGAGAGAGAGAGAGAGAGAGATATCCCTTGCTTATCCTCCTTGTTTCTTCTCGCCTTGCTTAGATTAGGAATTAAGAGAGAGGGCTCGCCCTTCTTAACCCTTACCTCCTTGGCTTTGTGCCCTCGAGCTTCCACCTCCTTGGCTTCGTGCTCTCGAGCGTCCCTTCTCCTTTCGTTTCTTCTTCGAATCCTTCTTGCCCTCGTTCAACTTCCTTGTTAACTTCCTCAAATACCCTATCATGCCAAAAAAAACTCCTATTTATAATTCCCTCCCTCCCTTAGCAACGACGGCGCCGTCGTTGCTAGGGAGGCCATAAAAATCATCCCCTGCTGACGTAGCCAGGCGGATTTCGAACAGCGTAGAATTCCGTGGGAGTGGCGCCAAATTTATGCGCCATGGCGAGCTTAGTATTTTTTGTCACATGGCCGTCTCCACCAGAGGCTTCCCCAGCTCGTTGCGAGCTCATTTCCCCCCTACGCACTCCCTCTCTGCCTATCCACGCCATGCTTGGCCTTTTGTTTTCCTCCTCTCCACACTAAAACCTTTTATTTCTTTAGTGGGCGGCCATTCCCTATTATGGGCGGGCTTTGATGAGCTAATGACCGCTTTATGGCTCATGTGGGTAGGCAGCCGTGCCCTTGGCTTCTGAAAGGGCACCACATTTGGGCATACATATTGGCCCTGCCCAGGTAAGTATATCCTGCAGTCAATGCATTCCAAGAGATTACATTCCGAACACGAAGCTCTTCAAGCACTTTTTGTGCTTTCGTAACGGCACCACAACTGGCATGCATATCATCCAGGCAATGTTAAGCTTGACATTCGGCTCCAAACGTTTTTAGCATTACTGTAAATTAATATGAATCTCCCTGTTTGGCATATGTATCAGCCAAAGCTCTGTTAAGCACATCATGTTTTAGCCGGCCATGGAATTCAATTCAACTGGAGCATTAGCTATCAATGCACTGCAGGAGATAACATTTAGAACAAGATATTCCTTGAGCACTTATTCTACCATTTTCCAGAACCTGGATGAAGCTCAAAACTCCCTGATCGCACTCTAGCGGAGCCGACTAGACTGGCACGGACCCGGCCCCCGGTGAATAACTTGGCCACCGGAACTCCGATCACTGATCTGAAAAGACCGACGCGCTCCACAAAGTGAGCAGTTCAGGTCCGTGCATTCCTTTCATTTCTGTCGCCTCAGTTCCAGTTGCTCAATCCGGCACGGATCTGCATTAACTCAAACTTCAAACTGCCATAACTTCTTCACGGTAGCTCCAATCGACGAGCCGTAAAGACAAGCTAATAGAGCACTTCAAGCAATGCAGTTCTAGATCATAATATCCCATCTTTGCTCACTTCAAGAATAATCATTTTTGGCATCATTAAGGCATCTATTGGTCCTTTTAAGACGCATCTGGCATACATTAATCATTAAACGTGGCCTGTTAACAAGCCCTGATCACTGACCATTAAATGTGTAGGCTTCAAAGAAGCTTAGCTTGCATTTCTCTGCTCTTTTTCTCTTCATGGAAGCGGAGCCGCACGACAGCGCCATCTCTTGATCTCCTTTTTCCTTCCTCAACTCTCCCACTTCTACACCTATTTTGTCTTTTGTGCCTAATGAGTTTGTTTACAGATGCTAATTCTGATAATTGGTGAATTCAAACAAAAAATCAGACCATCGTGTTAGATGTTGCGGATGATGAGGAGAATCAAATTTTTTGTTTTGAATGTTTTGAAGGACATTTTTTGATGTGATAGGTGGATATCGAGCAAGGATATGTTTCAGTTGCAGAGAATTTGAACAAGCAGATTTCTTATTGTTCTAATCTTAATTGGGATGAATAAAAAAAAGGTCTCATAGATCAAATTGAGCATGAGGAATGTTAAGAGAATGTTTTTGAGGAGTATGAAACAGGTTCAACAGGTTTTGTGGAGCATGCAATGATGTTTGAAATGCAGAATGATGAAATTTCAATGGATGCGCATTTTGAAATTGATGTGGGACAAGTTGTTCTCAATCCAAACATACTTTTTTTGGAAGATGTGTGTTTTAAAGCTGATGAGACAATAGAGGTGGATTCTTACAGGATGGACAATTAGATGCGGATAGTGGATTATCAGAATTTGGATTTTTATGTGTTGCAAATTTTGGAGTTGCAAATCGGGCAAAGAAGAATGCATTACATACAAACTTGGTGATTGGAATAGATGGTACGTGTCTTGCATAGGAGTATGATCTGATTTTGAAAATATGGAGTTGGAAAAATTTTAATGGAATGACATAAAGTTCACAGTGCAAAAAGGCAGCATACATCATATCCATCAACAATGGAAAGTCAATCAGTTGCAGCAGTGGGTATGTCAGAAATCTACAGAGCATGATTTTGTAGATGGAAAGTCAGTGGATATTTAAAATTTCAAAGAGGATGTTCCTTTGAAGTTTATGTGAAATAGTTTCACCAAGTTGGAATTTTTGTCTACACTTTTTGGAGTAGAGGATTTCTCATTACATTTTGGTTCCATAAGTTTATTTTGTATGATTTGATTTGGATGTATTTGTATTTGAGAGGTTCCCTACCTTGGCATGTTGTCAAAAAGTGGAGCACAATGATGTGAAATTACACATGTAAAGTTGCAAAATATTTAAATGTTGAAGGGACATCAGAACAAGGACATGTTGTTGCAAAGGACAGTGGAATGACTGTCAAGGTGCTAGCAGCTACGCAAGAGTGCATTAGCATGCAACAAATTCAACTAGAGATTCAAATACAACAGGTACAAGATTTTGGTGTATCTAAAGTTTTGCTACAGGAACCAACTCAGTTAATGGACAATATAAAATCAAAGATAGAATCTATGAGAAGCATAAACAGGAGCTCCATGAAATTCTGACATAGCATAAAAGTGAAGTGGGAAAAGTTAAAATGTCACTTGGCATGTTTAAGGAGTGGACACAAACTTTGGAGGTCAGAGTATAGCCTGAGTTGGAGCAGCTGAATAGTAAGAACAAAGAGTTGCAGGTTTAGAATCAAAAGCTTGATCAAAGGCTTCAACCATTGCTAGAGCTAGAGAAACATGCATTAGGGCATGAGGATGCATATGTGAATGGTGTATTAATGTTTGAGGGAGATTTGACTACTGTAAGGTAACATATGGTACAAAGTATGCAAGAAGTTTGGAAGGATGTGTAGTATTCAACTCAATCTAAAGTAGACTGTGTGTGAGTTTTCTATGCCTGAAGTGTTTCCTGAGTTGATTCTTTGTGAGCAATGGTGTTTCAAAGTTAGTCATTCATGTGTTGATGAACCCCAACACATTTGGTGATCCTGCTTTGGGGGGGGGGGGGGGGGGGGGGGAGGAGAGAGAGAGAGAGAGAGAGAGAGAGAGAGAGAGAGAGAGAGAGAGAGAGAGAGAGAGAGAGAGAGAGAGAGAGAGAGAGAGAGAGAGAGAGAGAGGAGTCTGCATGGCACCTTGATAAAAAAGAAAAACATTTGTGTTCCTAAAAAGGATGCCAAAATTGGCGATTCATCTAGAGGTGTTGAGATGCTGCATGCTAGTGGACATTGGGAACATGTGCAAGCTATGGTAGTCGACATCGGAGGGTAGTTGAAACTTGGGAAAAGAAAGGGTAGGGTTTTGGTGCTTTCAACGACTTTATGTTCCAACATGGCATGGTTGGGACATCGCATAGTAGCGTTAGAGCAATTGTTTTTGACTCAATGAACTTTAGGGTGGTGCACATGGTGTCACCCAATGGTGTAGATGGTGTGAGGGTAACCTAGGGAGGGAGGTCTGCAATTGCATGGACAAATGAGAGATACAAAAGCAGAGGGGAGCCAATGTTGTTAGTGTGTGAGAGAGAGAAATATATGTGCGCTGGTTGTAGGTGGGCAACTTGTGGTATGCGGAGTTATTTTGGGTAGGTGTGTGGTGCTTGATAGCGAATGGGTGTATATGTGTATGTTTTGGTAGCAAACAAGGAAAAGAGGGAGGCAAGAGGAAGCCGTGATTGTTTCTGAATTGCATGGCAAAAGTTACCTTTGCAATTGGCTGGTTACCTAGAGGCTAGGTCAAGGGGCAATCAAGGCTTTGGAGAGTGCTGGTTGTTGTAGCTGTCGCAAGTCATGGGCTTTGGCACATGCAAAATAAGGGTTGCTAGCGGGCGGAAACTATACAACAAGCCCAATGAGTTTTAAAAAAATGAGACCTTTAAGGTCTTTTAGAGTAATTTCTTATGGCAAAAAGAAAAAAAAAAGATTTTACAGATGCACCTCCTTAGATGTCTTAAGTTCCACAATCATCGAATAGATCTATGGGGTCTCTTGGGATAGTTCTATTTGATGATGAATTCAATGCTTCTATATCTTCCTCTAGTTACCAACATCCTTGCAGATAATCACATAGGAGGGACTTTGGGAGTTACTCTTATGATGTTAACGCTTCTCTCCCATCGTCTGTTCGAATGGATCTCAAAGGTCTCTTGGAATTGCATCCCATGATGGCGATAATTTTCCTATTCTTCTTCCTCTTCTACTTTGTCTTCTTGCCATGTTTACTTCTTTACCAAGCTAAGCTAAAAATATCATGATCTCCTATTGGGTGGTCTTCCGGATCGCATTACTACTACTACGAGAAAAAAAAAATCCCGCTTCTTGTTTTATCAAACGATGCTAAACTTATTTGATTTCTTTTTTCTTCAACAAGCCCTCTTCTTTTCTCCACGCTAATCTACCTTAGCTAAAATCTAATCAAATTAACTTTTTGTTCGCTTTCACTCTTATACATATCTTCTACTGTTATGCATATCTCCCACTATTTGTACTCTATGAAAGGATAAACATACAATTTTGCTTATATTTATCCACAAGAAGAGGTCATCTCAAGCAAGAAAAAAAGAAAGAGAAAGCAAATCAACATAGAAATGAAAGAAGACTTAGCTGGCTATATTTCTTGTCCTTAATTGAGCTTTCCCTAACTATAATTGGATTAGCAACAATGTAGCCAAAGCTTTGATACGAATGCTACAAACAGAAGCGTGGTGTTCTTGCAAAATAGACAAAAATAACATACAAACGAGAAACAAAATATAATCATGCATACCTAACAAAACATGCATAAACCAGATTTGACATAAAACATAGTCAGAGAAAGAGATAGAGAGCAAGAGAGAAATCATAAGGTGTAGGTGCACCTCCTAGAGCGGAGTGCTATACCTCATGGGGATGTGAGAGATGAGGAAGGAGAGTAGGAGAAGAGAGAAACGGCATTAGGTACAAATCTCCCACATGAAAGAGTGAGCATTTCCCTCTTGCACATAATTACTTATAGAGTTTGTTCAATGCTCAAAAGTGATTACAAATGTCCGCTTGGACATAAAATGATGCTTGCTCATAAAGAGCTCTCTATTATTAAATTATCTATAAACTAGTAAAGAGCTCATAAATCAACCATGATTTGCCACATGTCAACTACAATAAATAATTATCTATAAACTAGTAAAGAGCTCATAAATCAACCATGCTTTGCCACCTGTCAACTACAATAAATAATTGTTAATCAAAATCCCATTACATTCCTTTTGCTGGTGTTTCCTAGCTTCCAATGATAAATTCAACAACAAGTGAGGAAATGCCTTGGTGACTGGGAAAATTATGGAAATTTCTTAGTCAAAAATGCCCGGTTAACTACGCATAGAATAAGGACTTGAAATGCTCAATGTGGCAGCTCTGCAACATCATGTTTCCTGGTAGTCCTTGATGGCGAGCTTGTCGCCATTGTGTTGACAAGCTAGTACCCACTACTCTATGTGATCGCCATACCGAAGTTTGTATATGAACATTGGTTGGAGGAGTGGCACATGAGGGTGAGTGGCAATATCATCCCTTGATGTTGGAGTTCACGACATTTGAAGCATCACTTTGAATGCCTTGACATCATATACTAGATTTGGAAATGACATGCACTTGCTTCACAACAACCCATCTGCCTTTGCCCATATGTGAAATTGGATGAGTAGATGGTTGCTTTGCTCACATTGAAATGTATGCTAGTGCGTGGAAGGAATAGAAGAAGAAATGAAATTGGACTTTCTTTTGTAATCACTTTTGAGGAAGTCCGTCTTCTTTGTAATGATTCGGTATGTAACAACTATAAATTCGATAGATGTACTCGGTTAAAGCATGTTCTATCTTGCAATGATGTAACTATTTCATCTCTCTCTAATATATTCACGCATGTTTTCCCACGGGACAATTGACACTCCTCTTTTCAAATGCGATTAAGGGTGTGCAACTTCGGACGATGTGCGCCATTGACCCTTTTCTAGAATCAATTAAAAAGTGCTACCAATTGGACCCCCGAGGTTGAACCCACACTACTTACTCATGAGCCAATTATCTTCACATTAAGCTCTCACGCGCTTGAATTAGTGGTCTAAACTTGTTGGAATTAGGGTTGCAGAGGAACACACACAGCTTGGAGAAGACGAAGGAAGCTCAAGGCACACAATTGAGAGTGTGTTACTTAGTGTGCAAATGGAAAGATAGATAGTCCTAGAGTGATGGGCGTATATACAATGCACGGGGGAAAAAACCTCCTAAAGAGGGAAAAAATGCCCCGGCGGTCCTAGTGTGTTCACACACATCACTACCACATGTATATTGTAACAAATCCCCCCTGGAGTGATGCGGTGAACGAGAGCTGGCACATTAGTAAAGGGAAGTGCCATGCCCTGAGGACAGGATCAGTCCACAAAGGGGAGTAAGCCCAAAGCTTTGCGGAAAGCTTCAAGCTTCTCACGAGACAATGCCTTTGTGAAAAGATGTGCAAGGTTGTCCTGTGTTGGCACATAAGCCAAGCTGATCTCTCCTGCTGAGAGCCTCTCCCTGACATAGTGGTAATGCACCTCAATGTGCTTTGTGCGAGCATGAAAAACTGGGTTCCTTGCAACTGCCAATGTGCTCTGACTGTCAGTGTAGATAGTGTGGGCAGTGTCCTGTCCAACACCCAAATCAGCCATAAGGCATCTGAGCCATACACACTCAACCGTAGCTGTGAAGATTGCCCTGTACTCAGCCTCACAACTCGAAGTGGCCACAGTAGGTTGCTTCTTGCTCAACCATGATATACATGAACTGCCAAGCATGAAACAAAAACCACTTGTGGACACTCGCGTGTCAAAACAACCAGCCCAATCTGAGTCCGAAAAAGCATGTAAGTCTGGCGGCAATGATCCCCCCTTGGGATAAAACAAGCCAAGATGTAAAGTGCCACTAAGGTAGCGGAAAATTCTCTTGACAGCCTGCCAATGCTTAGACCCTGGGCTATGCATAAATCTGCTGACCTATGAGACTGCAAACTGAATATCCGGCCTCGTGTTGCATACATAAATGAGGCAGCCAACAGCAGTTTGGTAAAGAGTGACATCAGCAGGATCGCCAGCATCATGTAGACTCAACTTCAAACCTGTTTCCATGGGCGTGGCAATAGGTTTGCAATCCTCAAGTCCAAACTTACATAGCAATGTCTCTATGTAACTTTTTTTACTCAAGGCAATACCACCATCACACTGCTTAAACTGTATACCCAAGGAATGATGCAACAGCCCCAAATCTTTCATCTTGAAAGTAGCATTCAAATCAGCCTTAAGTTCAGCAATGTGTCTCTCATTTGGTCCAGTGATCAGTAAATCATCGACATAAAGAACCACAATGAGAAATACATCATCCTCACGCTTTACATACAATGTGCTTTCTGTTGGACTATTACGAAAGCCTCATTTAACCAAATGAGTGTCAGCTTTCTCATACCAAGCACGAGGAGATTGCTTCAACCCATACAAAGCCTTCTTACATCTACACACTTTGTCCTCTTGTCCTTTTATGACAAAACCGCGAGGCTGCGTTACATAAACTTCCTCAAATATGTCACCATTCAAGAAAGCAGTAACAATGTCTGATTGATGTACATTCCAACCAAAATGAGCTGCCAATGCACATAGAAAACGCACAGTAGTCATACGACAAGTGGGAGCAAAAGTCTCTTCATAATCTATGCCTTTTTGCTGTGCATAACCCTTTGTAACAAGTCGAGCCTTATGGCGATCGATCTCACCATCTGGCTTGCGTTTCAACTTGTAAACCCACTTCGTACCAATGGCCTTTTTGCCAGGAAGCAAATCACATAAAGTCCAAGTGTCATTTTCTATAAGTGCATCATATTCTGATTGCATGGCAGCCATCCAATTTTCTGAATTTTGTGCTTCATCTAAAGACAGAGGCTCCTCAACATCATGTAAACTAGACACAACCAAAGCATAACAATCTGATGCATAAGATGCATGGCGAGAGCCTGAACGAGTACGACTAGACAAAGGTGCATCCAATTTACTGTCACGCAAAGTGTGCACCAGCCATTTTGGCATACCTCTAGCCTGCTCATTTTCAGCCCTTTGCTCATCAAGTACATCATGTACATCTGCATCAATAATAGGTTGATCTAAAACATTTTCAGAAACCCCCATAGGTTGTACATTTGCCTCATTGGAACTTACATTCGTATTTCCACCACTGAAAAGAGGCAACAAAGTGTCATAAATGTCCTGTGAGCTTACATTACTGTCTCTAGTACATGACAGCAAGGGCTGAACAGAATCTTCCACAAACACTACATCCCGAGAAACCAAAATACGTTTTGTTTGCGGATGATACAACCTGTAACCTTTGCTTTCAGCACTATAACCAACAAAAATACATTTGACAGCCTTATCATCCAATTTTCTGTGCTGCACTTGTGGCACCAAAGCATATGCCAAACAACCAAAAACACGCATGTGCTCAATAGAAGGTTTTTTATCATGGCATGCTTCATATGGAGTAATAGACTGCAAAGCTTTCGTAGGACACCTATTAAGTACATAAGTGGCACACATAATAGCCTCAAGCCAAAAAGAATGCGGCAAAGCTTGACTTTTTACCATACATCGTGCCATTTCCGTCAGTGACCTGTTTTTCCTCTCAGCAACACCATTTTGCTGAGGTGTATAAGTCACTGTACATTGGTGTTTTATCCCACGACTAGCCAGAAATGCATTAAATTCATGAGACATATACTCCCCCCCTTGATCGGAACGGAGGGTGCCCATAGTACATTTCGAGACATTTTCAGCCATAGCCAGAAATTGTTTGAAGCACATAAAAACTTTGGACTTCGCTTTAAGCAGAAATACCCATGCATGCCTGGAGTAATCATCAATGAAAGTCACAAAGTACAGGTAATTGCCCAAGGACGGAGTTTGCATGGGCCCACAAACATCACTATGCACAAGCTGCAACCTGCATGTGGCCCAAACTGAACCATCCTTTGGAAACTTAGAACGCTGCATCTTACCCAAAATACAGCCTTCACAAACATGTTTGACAGGTGCTTCAAGAGGCGGCAAAGAAGCAACCATATCAGATTTCTACAAACGCAGCAAACTGGCAAAATTCAGATGACCAAAACGTGCATGCCAAAGTTTTGCATCTGAAATAGCCCTTGAATCTGCAACAACATTTGCAAAATTTTGTCCACACTTGTCATACAAAGTGAGCTTATACAACCCACGGCACAAAAGCCCAGATGCAACAATTTCATCACCAAAACTGAGATCATGAATTGTACATCTGTCATCCACAAATTTGACTACAAGTCCAAGTCTAGCAAGTGCGGATACAGACAAGAGTTTCTTCTTGATCCCAGGTACATAAAGTGCATCAACAAGTGTGAAGGAACTGCCATTAGCAGCAGTGAGCACAATCTTTCCAACTCCCTAAACTGGATAAGAGGCGTTGTTGGCACAAGTGACTGAATTCCCATGAGGGACAGACTCAAGAGAGGTAAACAATTCACAATGTGAGGTAATGTGCTTTGTAGCACCACTGTCGAAATACCACACATGTGAATATGCAGCAACTGACAAGCATGCATCATGGATAGAAGGATTGTAAGTGCACTCTGCGCTAAAAGCCCATTCTGCATCAACATCAGCAACACAGTCTCCTTTCACAGAAGACTCAACAATGGCTGCATTTGTAGTGGAACTAGCATTTGCAGTGGAACCACCCTCTTTCTTCTTAGCCTCTTTGGCCTTCAACTTAGGACACGACTTGATCAAGTGATCATTGGCTTTACAATAATGGCAACACATCTTCTTTTTGCCCTTATCACTAGAATTGCCAGACGAAGTACTGCCAGCAGAAGCATTAGGAACAGAATTTTTTCCACTCGCAGCAGAACCATAAGAAGTGGCTGCATTACTGTTACCACCCTTTCTTTGAGAAGCAATAAAAGACTGTTCAACTGCACGCTTCCTAGTCCTGTTTTTTCTAGAAAGTGACTCTTGCAACAGCAATGTGCATAATGCATCAAACTTGACAACTTCAGGATTTCCTTGGGTCATCAGTCTCCATGTACTAGCAAAAGTCTGGTAGGAATCTGGTAAGGCACCAAGAACAGTCTGCACAAGGGAACTGTCTGAAATGACTTCACCTGCAGAAATAAGCTGCTCATTGATATCCTTGACACTAGTAAGGAAAGTTTCCATATCATCTTCCTCATGCATTATCTTCGACTCCAGCTCTTTACGCAGCAAAGCAATTTTAGCCTCATTGCGGCTTGCATAAAGACCTGCTAAAATATCCCAAGCCTGTTTTGCAGATTTTGCTGAACGGATGTGAGGAACAATGGTGTGCATCACAGACAACGCAATCAATGCATGAGCCTACGCATCCTTAACATCCCAACGAGCTTGTTCTGCCATAGGCAAAACAACTCTAACAGCTGCAATCCTTGCAGCAAGACCTGCAACATCCTCAACATCGCCTACATCCTCAGAACCAGGACATACATCAATGCCCTGCACAATGTTCCAGACACCCTTTGACACAAGAACATGTTGCATTATATAAGCCCACATAGGGTAGTTGTCCCCATCCAACCTGTCCTCAATAGCAAACATCTTGAACACATATGTGTTGTTGTTGTCAGCCATGGTAAATGCTGCACCTGATGTGAAAACTGCCCGAAAATAGGAGAAACAGAGCGGGAACAACCTGTGCTATATAGCACAAACCGTAGAAGACTATAAGGCACCTGTTATGCAGAAAACGGCGCTGACATAAATTCTGCACAAAATGGCGAAATAGCCTATGCAGTACTTCCTGTAGTGGAAACGGAGCCCGAAATGAGCCCAAATCAAAATTCTGAGCAGACCAAGCTCCTCCAAAATTTTTGTCGACCTGCGAACGCTCTTCAAAGCTCACTGAAATCGGAGAAAGTGAGCAGGCGTGTGTTGGAGCAGCTGGCGACTAAGCCTGGGAGGACGTGACCTGCTCTGATACCAATTGTTGGAATTAGGGTTGCAGAGAAACACACACAGCTTGGAGAAGACGAAGGAAGCTCAAGGCACACAATTGAGAGTGTGTTACTTAGTGTGCAAATGGAAAGATAGATAGCCCTAGAGTGATGGGCGTATATACAATGCACGGGGGAAAAAACCTCCTAAAGGGGGGAAAAAGGCCCCGGCTGTCCTAGTGTGTTCACACACATCACTACCACATGTATATGGTAACAAAACTAAGAATCATATGGAAAAAAACTCAAGGGAAGTTCACTTTGTGAATATATTTGGATCGCATACATTTCACGTGGAGATCCCCACGTTCCACATGGGAAGACAGGGGCTCACAATTGGGCATCCAGCTCGCTTAGGGGTCACATGGATGGAGTTCACTTTTGAAGGGGATCACTTGGCATTCATTTGTGGTTTGATCTTTGATTGGACGGTGTGCAACCAATCCCACCCTGCTGCCCCATTGATCCCACCCAAGAGGTGGGGTGCCCTTGACACTATCTTAATGACTCAAGGCTATGGGATCGAGGGTGGGGCTTAAAGCATGAGAATCTCGAGGCAGGGGAACGATCTGAAAAAAGTCAACGTGTGGCTAGCAACCCAAGATTTGAAACCCACTACCTCACGTTGGGAGCTTGATGAGCTAACCATGTAGTCGCGTGTGGTTTGTTGAAACTAGTGCTAGTACTCTTGATCATAAAGTTAGTTCATGTTACCCCCCCCCCCCCCCCCCAAAAAAAAAAATAAAAATAAAAATAAAAAAAAATCCTTGTTTACTTTTCCTTCCTTTGTTCACTTTTCAGCATTTGACGTCTGCGTGCACTTTTGGTTTTGTGGCCGCACTTCTCCACCGTTGATCCGATCACCTTAGCTTCATTTGCTACCCACAGTAACCTCATGTTAGATAGTGCTCACGGTGCGATGCCAATCGACTGCTATACACTAATTCAAATCAAATGCACCTAATGAAGCCTGCCATAGTTTTGACATTTCCACAGGAGCATACGTAGAGAATCATAAGCATGCCAAAAACGAAGGGCGTCATCGCCAGTTTTCAAAGTCTACTGCACTGATCACCCCTTATCACCGATGAGAGAGAGGGAGAGAGAGGGAGGAAGAGAGTGACAGACAACTCTCTCTCTCTCTCTCTCTCTCTCTCTCTCTCTCTCTCTCTCTCTGTAGATGCAGGCTTTAGGGTCACAATATAGAAGCTTTTGGAAGGGACGCCCTGAGTGTGTCTGGAGGATGCATAGCGAAGAAAAGGCTCTGAACTTCGAAGTTGAAGGCTTGGCACGCACTTTACACAGGTGTAGGAAGGAGAAGGATCATCTACAGGCTTCACAAGTGCATCAATACATGCGTGAACGTGGACTCGACACACATGAATTATTGGGTAACTGCCTAGTTTCCATGCTGGCGGAAGTTGGAAGTATGTCTGATGCTCAGCAAGTGTTTGACAAACTGCCAAATCGCAGCTCATCTTCTTTGAGTTCGCTCCTTATTTGCTACCTCAAAAATGATTGTCCACAGCAGACCCTCAATGCGTACCAGCAGATGGAGAATAATGACTTTGAATGTCTCAATGAGCATGCTTTTGTTGCTCTACTAAAAGCATGCTCAATCCTAAAAGACTTGCGGACTGGCCTCCGAGTACATGCAGAGGTTGCCAGCATAGGTCTGTTGGAAAAGAGTGTATTCATTGGAAGCGTATTGATCAACATGTACGCAAAATGTGGGATAATTGCCAAAGCCCAGCAAATGTTTGCGAAGAGTGTAGTTCGGGATGTTGTCACGTGGACTGCTCTCATTACAGGGTTTGTTGAACATGGGAATTGTGAGGAGGCACTGCACTGCTTTGATGTCATGCAGCTGGAGGGTGTCTCTCCCAATGCTACCACATATGTCTCCAGCATGAAAGCTTGTTCTCTTAGTGGTGCTATTGAAAAAGGCCATGATATACATGCTGAGATGGAGAGAATAGGCGCTCTAAGCGAAAATGCTTTTGTTGGCAGTGCTGTGGTGGATATGTATTGTAAGTTCGGCATGGTTAATGTTGCCCATGAAGTGTTTGATAGGGTTCCAACTCGGGATGTCGTATTGTGGACAGCGCTTATTGCTGGCTACTCTGAAAATGGATATAGTGAGTATGCACTTGACTGTTTTGAACATATGCAATCAGAGGGCGTTTCACCAAATGTGGCGACATACATGTGTGTCTTGAAAGCATGTGGCGGCATAGGAGCTGGAGACAAGGGACAAACAATACATGCTGAGATCAATAGACAGGGATTGCTAGAAACTAATGTGCTCGTTGGAGGTGCTCTACTTGACATGTATGCCAAATGTGGTCTACTTATCAAAGCACAAGATGTGTTTGATAGCCTTCAAGTTCGGGATGCCGTTTCCTGGACTGCTTTGATTGCAGGGTACTCTGATCATGGACATGGTGAGGAAGCGATTGCATGTTTTGAGAAGATGCAAAAATCAGGCATAAATCCAGAAGCAGCAACTGTGGTGTGCATTTTGAAAGCCTGTAGCAGCATGGTAGATCCAGAGAAGTGCTCTAAGATACTTGTTGAGATTGAAAGACATGGCTGGTTGGAGAAGGATCTTGTTGTTGGGAGCACTGCCATTGATATGTATGCCAAGTGTGGCTTACTTGATAAAGCACAACAGGTTTTTGATAAGCTTCGTGTTAGGGATGTAGTCTCATGGACTTCCCTGATTTCAGGCTATGCTGAACATGGGTTTGAAGCAGAAGCTCTAAAATGTATGGAGCAAATGCAGTTAGAGGGCATTTGTCCTAACGTCATTACATATGTTTGCAGCTTGAAAGGTCACAATGGCAAGGAAGTCTCCGAGGAGGCCTCTAAATTACATGCTGACATTAAAAGACATGGACTAGAAAAGAACCTTGTTGTTGCCAATACCTTGATCAGCATGTATGCCAAGTGTGGTTTGTTTTCAATTGCCAGGAAAATCTTGGATGAGCTTCCAGGACGAGATGTTATCTCGTGGACTGCACTATTGACTGGTTTTCTTCAACATGGTCGCTGTGAGGAAGCAATAAAATGCTATGAACAAATGCAATCAGAAGGTATTTCACCGAATGCAGCCACTTATGTTTCGCTCTTAAAAGCTTTTGGTACAGTTGGAGCCATAGACAAGGGAATTGAGATACACAATGAGATCGAGCGCCATGGACTGTTGGAGCAAGACGTTGTCATTGGCAACACCTTGGTTGATATATGTGCCGAGCATGGCTCATTCAGGAAGGCACGTGAACTTTTTGACAAGTTAGATGTTCGAAACGTGTTTTCATGGAATGCTTTAATTGCGGGATATGTCGAGCATGGCTACGAGAAAGAAGCGCTCAAGTGCTTTGAGCAGATGCAGCTTGAAGGTGTAATTCCAAGCGCAACTACATGGGTGTGTGTGTTGAAAGTTTGTGGGAACACTGGAGCAAGAGTGAGAGGGAAACATTTTCATGCTCTGCTAGAAGGAACTGGTCTCATTGAGAGAGATGCTTGGGTGGGGAGCAGCTTGGTTGACATGTATGGGAAATGTGGGTTGCCTACCTCAGCGCAACAGGTTTTTGAGAAACTTCCAGTTAGGGATGTGGTGTGCTGGACTGCATTAATGGCAGGCTATGCTGAGCATGGTGATTTCAATAAGGCATCACAATGTCTTGAGCAGATGCAACTTGAGGACGTTCCCTTGAGCCCTGTCGCATCAGCTTTGACTTTCAAGCTATTTGGCAAGGCAGGGGCATTAAGTAAGGGCCAAGATCTGCATAATTCTATTGAAAACAATGGCTTATACACTGACCAGTATGTGTGCAGCTCTGTGGTCGATATGTATGTTAAGTGTGGGTCCATTGCCAAAGCGCAGGAGGCATTTAACAAGATTCCAGACAGAAACTTAGTCTCATGGACCTCGTTGCTGAGAGGCTATATTGAACATGGCCATGAAAAGGAGGCTATCAAGTGCTATGACCAGATGCAGCGTGAAGGTTTTTTTCCAAATGATGTAACCTTACTTTGCTGCCTCAAGGCCTGTGGCAATATCGGGAACGTTGAGTGGGGTAACAAGTTACATGCTGAGGTTGAAAGAAGGGGGCTTCTGGAAGGGACTTTTGTTGGCAACTCTTTGGTAAGCATGTATGCGAAATGCAACTCACTCAAAGCAGCAAAGAAGGTTTTTGATAGGCTTCCAATTCAAGATCTAGTGTCTTGGAATGCCCTTATGACGGGCTATGCAGAGTGTGGAGAAATTGAGAGCATTTTTGATGTGTTTAGTAAAATGCTTGGTAGTGGCATCCAGCCTGATTCCATCACATTTGTTCTTGTCCTTACAGCATGCACTCGTGCAGGTGAGTTGCGTAAGGGCGAAACGCTCTTTGAGGCTATGAGCAAGAAATATGGGATTTTACCCACCATTGAGCATTTCACTTGTGTCATAGATAATCTTGGCCGTAGTGGCCACATCGATAAAGGGTTAACCATGATAAGAAAATTACCAATTCGTCCTGATCCAGTGTTATGGCGTTGTGTCCTGAGTGCTTGCAAGTTCTGGGGAAGTGTCAATTATGGACAACAGGGGTTCGCACATGCACTAATCTCATGAATGCTAACATACAGAGTAGCAAAGTTTAGGTCAGATGGTTGAGGGTGTTGAACACTGATTGAAATTGCTCAGGGAGTGGGAGGTATTGTTTAAACGACCATTTCAGCTCCTATGGTGGTACATGGTTGCCTCAAGCATGTCTGGGCATCTTTGTTCCCCTTATATCAAAGTGACCAATGAAGCCAAGAGGCTGACCGGGCCTTCATAAGTTATATGCGTCAATGAAGGCACTTAGTGGTGCAAAATCATTTACTCTGAACATTTTTTTCTGCAGGATTTGATATATGAGAAAATCAGTGATCATCCTTATTCTTGGAAGGATCACTTTAGGAGGATTCCTACCTGTTCCTTACAGTGCTCCGGTGCCTAGGGATCCGTATATATGGCTCTTGCTCCATGGTATGCAACCTTGTTCTCTGGGGAATCCCCAGACGGCACTCTTTTTTTTGCCATAAAAGCACGGGATTTTGTATTGAAAGAGAGACGACATGTTACCATACAGTAATGTCCAGAGGTTATACAAAATGGCACTCTTGCTCTGGCACGATTGTGTTTCATCTTTAATGTTGTAGGGGGAATTGCATTGTATCTCAAAGGCTGATATATATTCCCTAATATTCAAAAGGGTTTAAAAGATTGAGTGCCGGAAGTTGCCGAAGTGGGGAGATACCTCTAGCTATGGTGTGAGATCTTAGCCATGGTGCCCAAACCATCTTTAACTACTAACTTGCTAACTTCTTACCCTAAGTTTGCTTTCCCCACTCATAACATGCACTCCAAGATTCTCTGGGTTTGCTTTTTCCACTCATAACATGCACTTAAAGATTCTCTTAAATGCCATGGGTCACGTCCCCATTTTAACCGGAGCAAAGGCGGTCCATCCAGGTGGTGCTGCAGATGTCCTGGGCGCAACACCAGCTCAAACTCCTGCGGTCGTGCTCCAAACTCCGAGCTACGGTACTACAATAGGTATGCTTGCGTGCATATTGCCATGGTGAACAACTTCTATATTTTCTACTTGAAAAGACGTAGCTATGGTGGTTCAAACCCCAGTTCTCCCATGTGTCTATTCAGGTGTCTAGGTCCTTCGGTCTAGAAGGAAACAACCCTGCTATGTACCCTGTCTGAATGGTCCTTCCCATCTGCCCTTACAATATTATAATTTCCTCAAAAACTATTGCCTCATCAGTAGGCGAGGTCCTGGGGAGTCGTCCTCCCAGGGACTTCAACACTCTCCGGGATCCCCAGATTTTAGTTGAGCTTGACCTAGATGAACCTCTGGCTAAGCATGGCAGAATTGATCTGGACAATGGCTCATTCTTTCTTCAACCCATTGTCTTTAAGCGTTTTTGTAGCACCTGCTTCCATTGTGCTCTTACAACCCATAAAATCAAGGAATGCACCTCCTCTCCTCCTGGATCCATTACAAAAGCGCCTGCTCTAAGCATACAGAAAAAGAAAGAACCAGCGGATCAATCGCAACTGGCTGAGAGAACCGAGAAGGGAGCTGCATCTTCGTCAACAGCAGAGGAGAGCCGGCGCTCTAGAGTGTGCTATGGTCAGTACACAAATGTGATCACTGGTGGAAGAAGGCTCTAACGATGATTTGAAAGAGCCATTTGCCGCTGAAGGAATGTCTCTTTCTATGGAGTTGCTTGGTTGGAACTTTCCTCAATGCACGTCATATCAGCTCCTCTCGGTTTGTCCGCTGCTCTACTTCAGAAGAGACTGTCAGTCACTTGCTTTGGGACTCGCCCATTACCAGGGCTTTCCTTAACCGCATGTCAGCCGGTTTACGACTCCGTTTTCCCTCGGCAATATTCCGCAAGAAGTTCTGGGCTTTTGACACATTACCATCTTCCCTTCAAAGATACGTGGTTTTCTTCTCCTGGGCCCGATATTGGTCACTGTGGCGGCAACACAATGCTCGCATGTTCAATAGTTCTGATGCGGATCCATCACTACATTTTGCCCTGGATGGATGCTGGAGATATTATGTTTTTAGAGCTTTTTACAGTCGAACACTCTTGTATTCTCCCTTCTCTTTGTAAATAATCTTCTACTTATAATTATTAGCTCGTGCGACCCACCTATCGACGGGTCTCGCTTGCTCTTACCACCATTACATGTGTGTGTGTTTTTATACATCTCCCCATGACACACACACACACACACACACACACACACACACACACACACACGATGGACACTCACCGATAACCTATAGATACTTGTTTACCCATGCTCAAATGCCATTCGGCATGCGGGAGGGAGGGAGGGAGGGAGGGAGAAGGTTAATGTGTACATCTTCCCTTTTCGTTATCGTGCACTTGTGTCGATACAAAAACATTTGATACAAATTGTCTTTTTCTCCTTGCATAGAGCTTTGAGGTCCCTTAGTATTACTTCTGCTACATTAAACCTTTCTTGCTTCTTTCTCTTCTCCTTCCCCCTTTTCACGACCCACCTTCGATGGGTGTCGCTCGCTCTTACCAATAGTATGTGTGTGTGTGTGTGTGTGTGTGTGTGTGTGCACGTCTATCTTTATACAACTCTCCATGACACACATATGATCCCAATGAGGATAAGAGCATTCATACAAAGGTGTTATGAGAAGGGCCTTCTAAAGAGAACCATCTTGCTCATACGTCATCTAACATCAAGTCTTCACCAAATGACTTTTTCCCCCACACTAAACCAAGGCGCACGCACACGCGCGCGCGCACACGCACACACACACACACACACACACACACCTACTCCTAAAATCTAGTTGAATCTCTAAGCAATAAGTGAAGCATTGTCAAAATCTGCCAATCACATTTGGTCTTTTGCATGCTTGTTCAATACTTGTTGAAGTCTATCACTTTGAATGTATCATAACTACAACTCTACAGTAGACATAGAGTAGCATGAATCTAATGACACTTTCATGACAAAAAAATTCATCCAAACATTCAATACATGAAAGGTAAGGTGGTCAACCACATTCACAAAAGATGCATCCCAAGAAGGTAGTCCTGTCATACTCACTACATGTATCAAAAGCCCATCTTGAGCATACCTTGCAATCACTGTTCTCCAAGAGAGATATCTTGGAGCATGGGCTCGTCAATGACATCGTAGCCCTCGTTCCCTTTCAACAAAAACAACCCAAACCTTCCACACCATGCTCGTGTTTATGTACCCATAGCTTCTTAACCATCCGTTTTTTAGGCACATCTAACAAGCAATGAAATCATTGATATGGCATTCTATAGAGCGGAATTCTTGGGTTCATTTTTACTAAAAAGAGAGTAGATTTTTTGAGTGTTACCCATGTGTAGTCTACCTCACAATTAATTCATTGTAGGAGAGATGTGTTAAATAGCAAGCTCTTCAAGAACAACTTGCATGTCAATCAAAAACAACTTACAGACCCTCTAGAACAACTTACAGACCCTCTAGAATGCATGTCAATCAAAAACTTTTCAAGTGGCATCTTTCATCAGCTTGCATGAGGATTGAGATTAGATCCTTTCCACCCCCTAGCAACATTGTTAGAGAAACTATCACCATTAACTTGCTGATACTTGTTTACCCATTAAGTTGCAATGGACATGACATTCAACTTGAAACGGGAGGGTATATAGGGGCGAGTGGTTGAAAGCCTATAGAGACCAAAGCATTATTTGATAGCATAGGCTGCAATTGGTTTGCAAGTGATCATGCAGGCAATCAACAACTTCCACTTGGGGGCTACAAATGGTCTGGAATCCCACATGCCAATTAGCAACTCCCACTCAGTAGCTCTCTCTCTCTCTCTCTCTCTCTCTCTCTCTCTCTCTCTCTCTCTCTCTCTCATTTTCTCATTTTTTAGCTTCTAACTAATGCTACCATGGCTTCATTGTGACTATTGACTACCTTGACCTTTCTGACGATGGCCTTGAGTTGACAACACTCTCAGCTACCCCCCCCCCCCCCCCCCCCCCCCCCCCCCCCCCCCCCCCCCTTCTCTCTCTATGATGTTGTAAGCCTTGATGCTTCTGCTATGGGGAACGAATGAGTAAAAGTGAATCACCTTCGGGACAGAGGCTAGAGCAGGAGAATTCTTGTGTGAGCAAGTGCTCATAACTCACATATATGAGAACGGACAATTGCCCCACCCTAGGCAATCATGGTTTTTTTCGCCTAGAAGGCAAAAAAAGAAAAGAAAAAAGGACATTTCAACTCGTCAGGTCTACAAGGTTCTTTCGCTTGATCCTTGGCTTGTGGATCACAGCAACGCCCTATGGTCATTATGGCGTTCTGTTTCATGGTGTCGGAGGATTGTGAATGCTATCAAGAAGAGTCACTTGCCTCTTAAGGAGCGTCTGTTTCTCTGGCGTTGCTTGTTTGGGGTTTTACCAGTGGGCTCCTTTTTGCAAGCTCATCACATCACCTCTTCGAGGTGTGTTCGCTGCTTAGCCTCTAAAGAATCTGTGAATCATTTACTTTGGAATTGTCATGTTACTTGAGCCTTTATCACTCGAATGCCCACACTCATGCGTCTCCGCTTTCCCTCCACGAAGTTTGGCAAGATGTTTTGGCCTTTTGGGATTCTGACACCTGCGACACAACCCTTTGCTCCTTTTTTCACATGGGTCAGATATTGGGTCTATTGAAGCATTTGGCATCAACACAATACCCGCATGTTTGATCGACTTGATATAGATCCTTTCCCCTTCTTCAAGTTCTCGCTTCGGCAATCTTTGCGATTTGCTCTAGATGCTGGGGACTTATCCTTGAACTTGATTAGCTTTCTTATCTTTGTTTTTGATCCCGTTTCACTCTTGAACACATTGGTGTTCCTCTTTATGTATCGGCTTTATTTTGTGGGTTTTCTCGCTTTGAGGTTTCCCACTTGTAAATAATCAAGATGCTTTTACAAGCAAAAAAAAGTGTGTGTGTGTGTGTGTGCGCGCGCGCGCACGCGTGTGTGTGTGTGTGTGTGTGTGTGTGTGTGTGTGTGTGTGTGTGTGTGTGTGTGTGTGTGTGTGTGTGTGTGTGTGAGAGAGAGAGAGAGAGAGAGAGAGAGAGAGAGAGAGAGAGAGAGAGAGAGAGAGAGAGAGAGAGAGAGAGAGAGAGAGAGAGAGAGAGAGAGAGAGAGAGAGAAATGAAATGTTATATTAACGTCTGCAAAAGGCCAGAATGACCTATGAGACCAAACTGATACAAAAGTGGTGAATCTGTTACATTGTCTGGGTACCTTAGTAGTACCAAAGTACTAAGTGTGAAAATAAATGTGAAAAACTAAATACAAAGT